>NC_088687.1:33146810-33461233 GCF_028017835.1 Emys orbicularis | reverse complement strand
TATATTATTATTTTATATTTCATATTTTCAGTAAAAATAACTTACTTCCATGTTTGTTGCCTATCTCACATTTCTGTTAAAACTAAAAGAGTAAAAAATGCTTGTTTCTAAAATTATAGAAAATACACTTTTTGGTTGCTTTGAATTTAGGCTCCAATCCTGTTCACACATAACTTTACTGACATGTGCAGTGAATGTTTGTGATGCTTCCCAGGGGTACCCAGGGTTATGAGTCTTCTCACTACCACCTGTTCTTAGAGTGAGGGGGCCTTCTCTGTACCTACAAGGGTCAGCTCCCAGACTCTCCCAGCCAAAGGCAACACAAGAACTCCCCTCTCAGCCCATGCGGGCTTCACTATCCCTCATGCTGACTAGTCATAGGCATACTCCACCCCTGAGTCCTCCAAGTGTCCCCCTGTGGTGTCCAGCTCCTTATCCACTGGACACTCACAAAATTACCAGGCCTGCTGTTCCCAAAGGAACAGTACACTGCAGTTTTAGTTATATCGTAGAACATAGCTCCATTTAACATATGTTTATGGAGAAAACAAGTGTAAGTTTACTTAACAAAGTCAGAGATTCATTTGATAGCAAAGACAATAACTGGTTATATATAAAACAAAATAATAATTGCATTGCAGTGTCTAAACTTAAGTAACGAAATGCCCGCTTGTCTAATAAGGTACTCTTTAACCCAAATGCTTTTCATAGTGTTTTTTCAACCAGGATGGTTGAAACCCTTCTTTCATGAAGTTAAGCTCACTGGCAGATTTTCTCCGCAGATAAAGGATGTCAGGGTGTCTTTCTGCACTCCCAGATATACCAGACAAGGCCTCTGATCTTCACCTGAAAACAGGGTGTCCCTCTTCTCCTGTTAATTTTCTTTTGAAGTTCCCCGCAAGCTGCTAATTATAGGGTTACCATACGTCCGGATTTTCCCGGACATGTCTGGCTTTTTGGTCCTCAAATCCCCGTCCGGGGGGAATTGCCAAAAAGCCGAACATGTCCGGGAAAATACTCTCAGCTTTGTTTTGCCGGCATCCCTGCCCCAGCCCCCTGCTTACCTTAGAGCGGCTCCGGCAGGCTGCGAGCTGCAGGCGGATTCCCCCGCGGCGGCAGCGGCGGCTGCTGCTGCTCCCCCCAGACACCTCAGCTCTGTGCAGCTGAAGAGCGGAGCTGCCCGAGCGCTACCGGCTTCACGGTTTGCTGGGCAGCCCCCAGACCTCCAGACCCTGTGCCTCTGGCCGGGCGCTTCCCCTCCCGGGCTCCGGCTGCGCTGGGGAAGTGCCCGGCCGGGGTCGCAGGGTCTGGAGGTC
Organism: Emys orbicularis; assembly: GCF_028017835.1. NCBI lineage: Eukaryota > Metazoa > Chordata > Testudines > Emydidae > Emys > Emys orbicularis. Next base: position 33,459,917 of record NC_088687.1, on the reverse strand, counting down.
TGGGGGCTGCCCGGCAAACCGTGAAGCCGGTAGCACTCGGGCAGCTGTTTCGCGTGGCTGGGAGGGAGGAGGGGGAATGCGGGGCGCTCAGGGGAGGGGGTGGAGTTGGGACGGGGACTTTGGGGAAGGGGCGGAGTTGGGACAGGGAAGGGGCGGAGTTGGGGGCGGGGCCAGGTGCGGGGAAGGGGCGGGGCCAGGGCCCTGTGGAGTGTCCTCTTTTTTTAATGTTCAAATATGGTAACCCTACTAATTAGCATTTAAATCAGTATGCTAATAGACTTCTGTTGTAAGACACACAATACACAACTGTCAGCTAGGGAGGGTAAGTGTCTCCTGCCTCCGTTTGGAGAAATGTCTCAAGGCACACTACCTGTGTGTGACTTGCCTTTAACTACAAGGCCTTAAGAACATAATTTCCCTATATATAGATATCTCCTTACATATTATCCACACACACATTTCACAAACTTTCAGCAGAAACCTTACATGCCACCCTTTGGTGACCTATAACGTAAATTCCAGGCCCTGGGAATCCCTGTATCCCGTATACCCCTATGGCAGTGACACTCAATTAGATCTACCGTGGGCCAATTTGAGAATTTTATGACAAGAGGTGGGTCATTTGCACAGAAGGCTGACCCTCCCCCCCCCCCCAAAAAAAAGTTCAGCTGCCAATAAATAAAGACCTTGATTGCAACATAAGTATTAGTGTTTTGATCTTTTAACAAATTTTATAAAACAACATTATTATTTGTTTGTGGCAATCTCTAATGGGAGAAGTGACATTGATGATCTCTGACAAGCTTTGTGAAGAGTGGTTTGTCGGAGGTCAAGGCAAGGTGCATGCACAGGTGAAGATGCTTATCTGTCAGGCGATTGTGGTGTTGGTTTTTTATAATATTCTTGGTAGAAAACCCAGATTCGCAGAGGTACTTTGAGCCGAACATTGTTAATAGATAGAAGGCTAGATTCTAAGTATTCTGAAACTGGTCAGCATATTGAGTCCAGAAATCACAAAGTCACACTTCTCTGAATTTTGCTCGCAAGACATCTGAGCTCTGATGCCTTATAGTTTCTAATTGAAAGGCACCCTCATCAATTGAATCAAGAATGTTCTTTGCTTCAGAAGGGCAAGGTCCATCAGCGGAGACAACAAACTGATCACGAACAAATAAAAGCAAATCCTTTGGAATTTTAAAATTCTCAAATTGCATTTTAAAGTTTTTGGTCAGAGTGTTTAGGAATCTTGCATCGGTTTCATCGAAGTATCATCTGTGGGATGATGCAACAACGCACAGTGTGGGAAAGTGCAACATCTTTCTGATTGAGTCTGTCTGAAAGATTTCAAGATTCCTCTGAAAGGGGCACACTTTTTCAAGCAGATCCCCAAGACTGCTTGCATGACCTTGAAGCTGCAAGTTGAGGGAATTCAAGTGACCAGTAATATCTCACAGAAAAGCTACGTGTGATATAGAGGGGACATCATTCCTAAAAATTCCAGGAACTCGCAAGCCTTGTTGGTCTTGTGGTTTGTAAGAAATTCTATTTCTTTTTGAACTGCACAAAATATCTCTAACATGTGCCCCCTACTTAACCAGTGAGTGTTGTGCTGCAACAGGTCACTGTATTTGGCTGAAATGTCTTGTAAAAGAGTTCTAAAAAGACAATGTTGCAAGCTAGAAGTTGAGCATATATAGTTCACTAATCTCATCACAATACCTGTTGTTTTTTTCAAGTCTCCAGACAATTCACCACACAGGACAGTCTGGTGAATGATGTGGTGAAATGTATTTAATGAAGGGTGTATCGCTGCCATATGTAAAGCAAAGCCCTTCTCTTTCCCTGTCATGGAGGGACCTCTGTCTTTAACAAGCAAGTTTACTTTCTGCAGATCTAAACCATTTTTTTTTCAAAAAAGCCTTTTACCTTTTTAAAAATGACCTCTCCTGTGGTGTAGATTTCTAATGGTATTAAGTGCAAAAATTCTTCCTTGAAAATGTCACCATCATAAAATCTAACAAACGGCGATAGTGGGAAGTGTCACTTAAATAGCTTGATTCGTCCCCTGCAAGAGGCATGTATTTGGCATTTTTTAAATCGGAAAGTGGTGTCGACAAACAATCCTCGTAAATTACCTCCAGTATTCGCACTGCCGTGGAAACAGACAGGGGAACTTACTTCACATGGTTCACAATGTCATCTTTGTTTTTATCTCCGGCATAAAGCTCCTCCAGCATTTCCAGTGTGCACTCCTTTACAAGGAAAGGCGCTTTCTTTTTAGCTAGCCCCAAATTATCCAAAGAGAAGCAGCTGTTGCTTTTTCCTGAACAGTCGCTGATGTTGGGAGAATGACATTTGAAGTGTGATCCGAAGACTACTTCAGATTTTCAATTTTGTAACGTCTTGCAATGCTGCCAGTTACTGTGCTTGATTCAAAATGGTACCTCACATTGACAACCTTATAGATGAATACAGTGGTTTGGCATATTAAACACAAAGGTTTTTCTTTTTATTATGACACCCCATTTAAAAGAAAATCCATTTTTCATTTTGGGTTAAAAACTTGTTTTTCACTGTCTACTTTGCAACGTTTACTCACATGCACATTCATTTTTTGCTTCATGTCCATCACTAATGAAAAAATGGACGGTGTCCACATCTGGGCCCTGGGCAAACTTATATTTTGGCGCCTTTTCTTTGAGTTCAGCCCCAGACGGCAGGGCTTAAGTTGTCAGCCCTGGGTGGTGGGCATAGGCATAGTTTGACTTCTGTATTCGTAGGGGCAGGGCCCAGTGGGGCTCGGGCCAGCCCCGTGCAGCAGGGCCCAGGGAGGGAGCACAACCTCCACCCCCTAATTCAGCTCAGCAGGCCACCCAGCCAGTTTGGATTGAGGGAGGCACAACCAAAAATTATAATTCAAGGTGGGGGGGGGCACTCAGCTAAAAAAGTTTGAAAACCACTCAGGGTGTAGCAAGGGGGTCGGGGCTAGGGGCTGTGTGCAAAGAGGGGGTAGCTCAGGGAGCAGACAGGGGTAGCTAGGGGCTGTGTGGTGGGAGGGTGTAGCTCACGGTGCAGGGATGGGGTAGCTAAGGGTTGTGTGCAGGCAGGGATGTACCTAGGGGGCATGGAGGGATATTCATGGGGTGGGGGTTGAGCAGCAACATCAGGCGCTCTAGCCATCCAGGTTAGTTTGTCCACGTGGGCTGTGCTGTGAGGCGTGAGGAGCTGCCTTGTTTTTTTAAGGTGAGCTGGTGGGCCATGCAGGAAGCCACATTTGGCCTGTGAGTCACCTATTGAGTATCACTACCCTGTGCTCTCTGCCAGTTGGCATCAGGAGGTCCTTGGGTCAGTGTTAGGCATGTCCTTAAATGTTTGCAGGACTAGGTTTTAGTCGGTGGACTTGTTAAATATTAAGAATCTGCTCTAAAATCCTTTGGTATTTCTTAAACAATATTCTTATTATCATTCATTGCAGAACTGAAATTACATCATGAGATTTTAGACTGAGTTGCAATGTGTAGACATGATTAGAACAATTGAAATAAAGTTTTGGTATGATCTTCACTGGGAGGGCTCATCCATCAGAGATAGCCAGGATATATATATATATATATATATATATATATATATATATATATATATATATATATATATATATATATATATATTTTTTTATAAACTACAGCCCAGTCTTTGCACTGGTTCATAAACTTCTTATCTTCAACATCCTCCTCATAAATATATGATAAATGTTAAACAAATAGTCTGCTATTTATCTCCAGCCTTTGATTCACTTAATTTATTCAGTGTTTTTGTACACAGTGTATTGTATTTCTAGATTAGTTGCTAAGAATGATATTTTTCACATTTTTGGTGGCTGCCTTTCTTACTGAATGATGACTTTCTTTATTTAATCCCTGATGATGTGGTGATGCTTTTATTAGCTGCTGCTGGCATTTCTGAGGACTCTGAATTATTCAAGCTTTCTCATTATTGGAGTTTCATTTCTTCAGTTCCTGTTGTGCAAGTGACACATTTCCTTTTCTGTAGAAGCACTTTTTCAGGTCTTCTCCCAGGATAATAACTAGTCCTGGTTGTTTGTCAGTAAAGTACATACACCTGGATTTTGCATACAGGAAAAAAAAAAGCCCTATATTAGTATAAGGTTAAGTTAGTGAGATTTTAGTCACAACAGTGAGGAAATTCAGAGTTAAGGTTCTCACGGGAACCTGATCTCTCACCTTAAATACATGCATTGCAATTCCACCTGTTAGGGCAACATGACATACTATACAGCAAATATAATATGGAAAATATAATAAAGAAATATCTTTTTTTCTTTAATTTTAGATATAATTTAATAGATTTGATATTAGATATTTGACATGTATATTGTGGGATTGAGTAATGAAATATCTTAAAACTTTCTTCCTCACCTCCTTTGGATGGTACTATTATGATTCCAGCATGCCTGGTGCCTTTTGTTGTCCTTCTCTGTCCCCTAGTCAAGTTTATATGTTTCATACTCTAAATTGCATTGTTCCTTGCACATTTCTAAGGCGCTATGTCCCAAAATGTGACTATTTGAATGAATACTTATTCGAATTAATGTACTCATATAGTTATTGTAAGGTCTCTTTTAAGCCAAATATCTAGAGGAAGGTGGTTTTCTGGCTAGCCTAGCTCTGCTTTTGTAATGCAGAGAGAACCTGACTCAGTTGATGCAGAGGATAGCGATCAGGGAAAGACTCATTCTAATGGAGTCTAATGGTTGGGGATGCCAAGACCAGGGAAAATGACAAATCTGTTCTGTAAAGAGGCCTTCTGCTAAGTATGGTTGAAATATAATGACAGCCTGGCAGGTGAGATGGAGCCAGAAAACAGTGAGACCAACTCCATTAACATGGTGCTACCTTGGTACAGCCGAAAGGCAGCATGCAGAGATAGTGCTGTGGCATGGTGTGTAAGCTTGTAGGAAAATGGTGGTGAAACATACCTTTTGGGGTCTTTTTACCCAGAGCAGAAACCCTACTCTTAAGGAGACAGTGCACTGCTAATGGAAAGCTTTGATTGTTCTCAGCGGGGCTCTTCCTGCAATGCTGTAATTTCATCGTGTTGGCTCCATATGCCGCCCAGCTGGAATAGTGTATTAAGAACTACAAAGACGCAGTCCTGTTCCTGTCTTACTTCCTCCGTAAGGTCCTCATACAAAATCAGCAACTGTCTTCCCTTTTCAGAACTGCACTTCCATCAAATGCAGCAAAAAGTGAAAAGCTCATAATTAGAAAAGATCTGAACTTCACTGGCAAAGTATGTACAAAGCCCAATGAAGGCATCAGTTGTTAGGCTTGCTCCCTAACCAAGTGTATACACACATGCATACAATACATCCTCTATCACTTCTTATTCATTCACTTACACCCAGTGTATCCCCTTCTCCAGCTTTCCTCTAACTGGCTCACAGGGACCTAATGCCTGCCCACTATGGATTTAGCCTTTGCGTGGGATCAGCTGTTTCTTCCGAGTCAGACAGGAGCATGCGATCGTGGCAGAATGGGCAAATGGTCTGGGAAGTGATTACTGTCTGTAGTGATTATGTAGTTAGGCCTTGCTAGTTTCTACCTTGTACCAGGCTACCTGACCTAGACTTAGATCAGCCATCAAGACATTTTCCAGTAGTAGGTATGAGCATTCTTCTGAAAGTTTGATAATCATGTAACAGCCTTTCCAGCTTACAGGAAACTGATTTTTATCCAAATATCCTGTATAGTTCAAGATTCCTTTAATCACATCTTTGTTAACTGGGATATATTTATCATCTTCTGGATTTTTAAACTGTGGAATAAAATTTTAACATACAGTTTGATTCTTTAGGAATGGGGTGTCCTCTTTTGGGGGCATGAACTCCCTTAAAGCCTTCTGCACATTGTGGCTGTTACCCTGGCCCCATTGAAGTCAATGAGAGTGTTGCCACTTCAGGATCAGGATTTGACCTTAGATATTTTACTTAAGCGCCTTTGTAACTAGCATTGAGGTATTCAGATACTGGTGATTAAGACCATATAAGTACCTGAATATTATTGTTGCTGATAAAAATCTGTTATGTTTAATGTCTATCTTTATTTTGTCGCAAAAGATTTGGAATATACTATTTATTATCTGATTAAAAATGTTGAAGTGTTAAGAACGTTAATTTCCTTTACATTCTGCTGTGATGTAGTAATGACCTGAGTATTCTGGATGCTGTGTAATTTAATTCAAAATGTTGCACTAGCACTGTTCGTTTTAAATGAGTTACTCTGCCCACTTCATGGCTGTTTTCCATTAGTGCTGTGATATTTACTGCTATAAAGAGCCTTCCTGTTTTTCTGAGGATTCATTCATCAGATTTTCAAATCCAGTTTTACTGATGTTTTGGAGTTAACTACTGTATAATTTAACCCAAAATTATTCTGACTTTCCTTTCTTCTAGGCATAATATTCTGTCACCCAGTGACACTTTCTGGCTGTGGTCATTTCATGAGGACCCATCATTTACAGGCTGGTATTGCAACATTTAATTACCAGCACAAAAAGTCCTTAAATCAAGATTTTTTTCTTTGACTCTTTGCAGTTTTTTCCTGGCTTGTTTAAACTTTATTTTTTCCATATGATGTGGTAGACTCAAGAATATTCATGTAATCCTTTCATTTATCAGTGCAACAGCTATCCGAGGGGTAGTCATTCTCTGTATTTCTGCTATAGTGCCTGAAGCAGTCCTTTTTTTAGAAAAGGCATCAAGACATTAGGCTTCCTGATCCCTGTTGCTATAGTGTCCAGCTGTGCACAATATATTCTTAAATAGAAGTGAGAGAAAAATATGAATTGCTCCAAGTTGAATGACAAATTAAGGGTGTTTTTTTTTTTTTTTTTTTTAAAGTTTCCATGAGCCAGGGGGAATGTAACTTTTGTAGTTTATATATCTTCACAAGCCACTAGAGGGCAGCAAGATCTATTTGGATGACAAGCTGTTAGTACAGAGATAAATGGAAAACAACATCCGCGCAGACGAAGAACTCCCCAAAGGACATGCCACATTTTAAAGGGTCTAGCTCAGTGGCTCAAACTTTTTTACTGGTGACCCCTTTCACATAGCAAGCCTCTGAGTGCGACCCCCCTTATAAATTAAAAACACTTTTCAATATATTTAACACCATTATAAATGCTGGAGGCAAAGCGGATTTTCGGGTGGAGGTTGACAGCTCGCGACCCCCCATGTAATAACCTCGCGACCCCCTGAGGGGTCCTGACCCCCAGTTTGAGAAATTCAGGGCCTAATCCTGCTGCCATTGAGGTCAATGGTGTAACTCTAGTTTACTTCACTGAGAGCATGATCAGGCTCTCATATACGTAGAGCCCTGCAAATCTGCGGATATCCACTTTATATCCGCGGACCCTGTTTGTGGATCGGATGCGGATACAAATTTTGTATCTGTGCAGGGCTCTACAAATAGTGCTGGAGTTTGAGAATTTTGATCATAGTTCAGAGAACTTGTAATTTGTGTGACTGGGGTATGCTGTGATAATCTTTTACCTACCATATTAACATGTTTCACTATCTATCATCTGTTCAACAGGATTGCACCATGTCAGGCTATCAAATAATTATTGATGTGAATTTATTCTTAACCTGAGAAAAAATGTGGATTTTTTCTATTGTTTGTTTTAGTGAACTATAAAAAAATTTTATAGCAAAAACATTATGAAACACTACAATTGATTGATAAGTACAGTATGTATATAACATTGGGATAGTTTTATGAATAAATATTAGCTTAATAAGTAGCTGATAGTACTTTTTCTGTGGGTTTTCAGGTTCCCCAATTCAGAATAAAAGAAACTGGATAATCCAAAGCAATTTTTGAACTGTCAGAACATTTTTTATTTAACAGTGAACCCTTTTTTTTTGCTGGGGTCTTTGTTGGATTATTGAAGTTCTATTTGACTCCTTTACTTTATTTAGTACTTTAAACACCTGAAAAAGGAAGTTATTTGTAAAGCTATTGTTTACTTTTATCACATGTAGTTGTCCTGACTCTTTACTAGAGACATATATAATCACAGTAATTAAAAAGATTGATATTCTTTAAAGATTAGCCTGTTTCTCTGAGAGAGGTGGGAAGATTTGATTCAAAAGACTTCATGTTGCAACTTAATTCTCTGTATTTGGAAAGCATTCCTAGCTGGCATGAGTTTATATCTGTTGAAAAGTCCTAGTTACCATTAAGTTTTGTGCAATATCAATAGATTTGTGTGGACTGTTTATTAAGATTTGGTCAGGAGTTTATGAATCATATATTGCATTTTACTGAAGTAAAACAAATCTCATAGTACAAGGCCTTTTGTATATAAAATATACTTCATACTTTGATGCTGATGCTAGAAGTGTAGGTGTAATAGATGCTGTAAATGCAAGCATTGTACAAATGGCTGCACATACATTTTTCCCCATTTACCTTGGTCTTTGTTAAAAATTCAGAGACAGATTTTGTTTCAAACTCTGAATCATTTATGACAAAGTCTGAGATCAGGAAGAGCTCTTCTGCTTGTTAAAGTTACTTATTATTTCCATCTGCAGTTGCAGTATTTTTAGATTTCCACATTAAGAAGCACGAATGCATTGCTTGAACTGGATACAATCCCACATTAGACAGGTCAGGAGTTTTGTCTTGGCTGTTCCTGAAAGTGAGGTTTTAAACTGTGTGTGTATGTAGAATTCTAATCAGTAGTTTTGGAGAAGGCAATGTTGCTGTAAGAACATATCAAATTTATATAAGTATTTTATTATGAGCAATTCATAATATGTTCCAAATAGTCTTTGTTACTCAAAAGCTTTTAATTATGCTAAGTAAAGGCCAGACTACTGTGTGTTCAGTATTTTTTAGTGAAGGTGGTATTAATTATTTCCTACTTAGAACACTCTTGACCAGATGCTCTGGAATAGCTTCTGAAAAGTAAATTTTTGGCTCATGTCAAATTTCTGGCATCTTCCCATAGCACTATCAGAAGGAGTTCACATCCTTTTTTGATTTTTAAAGTATTCAACAGCAAAGACAAACAAATAGGAAATTGAGCTAGTCCCATATGTGAACACCTTGAATCATGGAGAAATAGGAAAATAGTAACAGTATTAAAAACAGTTATATTATAATCTAAAGCAGTAGGACATGGGTTTTTTTTTTTTAATCCCATTGATGCAGGAGGAGATGACATGAAGCCTGTACTTCAGCTTATGATAGTAATTTGCTTTAAGCCTTTAATACATCTAGGACTGGAAAGTTGGGCTCTGCACTGGTGTTTGAAGTCACTTGGTCAACATTAATTCACTAACCCCACGAACACCAAAGGTAGAAAGTCATTTAGATGTTTTAGAAAATCCTACCCCTAAACTCTTTCCTGTGTTTTTGGACCTTATGGGACATTGATTATTTTATTTATATATTTATTTATTTTGACTCTGATACCTCTTGGCCATTCAAACTTAGATCTTTTGAGCTTTTTGGTCTGTTCTGACAGTCTCCATAAAGAATGCTGAAAGAGGCCCAGGCTTATTCTGGAGCAAGGGGAATATGATGAATTGGACAAAACTCTAATCTCGCTTCTCAACTGCTTTCCATGCTCTTGCAAGCCTTCTTTTCCAAACAAGTATAGGTTGAAAAAAACTCAAGCTTCCCAGCAGGATACTACACTCATTGCTAATATAGACCTTGATTGTAATCTTTTGGTCTATATAACAGAAGCCTGGCTCAGGTTGTGTAAATGGATCTGAAATACATAATTAGCTTTCCAGACTCCTCTTGAGAAGTTTGGCTTCACCCTACCTCTAACTGTACGCTAATCAACATAAGGTACTGGGTGCAATCCTGACCCCCCAGTGAAATCAGTGGGTTGTTTTGGGATGGACTTCAGGGGGGCAAGTTGTCACCCAGTGTCCAAAACAGATCCATATTCCGCAACCCAGCTCCTAGTGGGAGTGGGGATCTGGTTATCTGAAGCTAGTCAAGACTTTTAAGGGAGGAACACTGTGCTATTAACGAAGAAGTGATGGTCCTCATAGAGCAGCTTGGAGGATCTTGTTGTGCAATGGGGAAGAAGGGGAACTTTATGAATAAAATAATTACTTATACAGACAGTATTTCTCAAGTATTGTCGTGTGCATGTTGTTTTTTGATTTTGATAGAAATGGTCATTCTGATACTCCAAAATATTTCAGTCGTAGTATGTACTGAGACTACCCTAGGACTATGTTCCTAAGTAAGAGTACTTCAAAGGTCCTGTTGGAATATGACTCTCAGAATATGCAGTTACTGCTTAGGGTGGTAGGTAAAAACAGTTGTCTACATATGGGACTTTGTGAGGTCAAATGCAACTTCACTGTGTTTAAAACTAAGCAGATGTTTTCTATTCAGGCACTTCAACTTCTGTTATGGTTGCTTGTCAAGAAAGTTATGAAGAAAAAATCTTTACTACGCAAATTAGAAAATCATAGGACAAATTACTTTAATATCAATGGTAAATCTCTCCATAACAGGTTGAATATTTGTAATAGCAGCTTTATATATAATATTGGTCAGAAATATGTGCTTTCATTCTTTTAAATGTGAATATATAGATATAGATGTGTGTAGAGAGAGAGATAAATTAGTAAAAGGTTAAGGTAGTCATGACAAGATACTGGTTTCTTTAGCAATAACTTGGAAAAAGTCCAATAATTCCCTAGATATATTTATGACTGAATTGTATCTAGAACATATCTGAATGTAGACAAAGACCATCCAATGAAAAGTTTAAAGTCTGCGGCAACAGATGATGACATGGGTTTGATATGTAGCAGAGTTTCATGGCTCATTACCTGGCAGATAACAAAAACAAAGATTTTACTGTAAATCTGTCAATCCTTGTTGGCAAGAGATTCTTTTAAATAGGAAATGACAGCACTGGAGAATGAATGCTTTTGGTTTTTCTGTCATTAATTGATCCACAGTATTTATCAAACTGTGCAAGTATAAGGGAATAACTTTTTTCAGTAGGCAGGGTTTCTCTTTGTGAAGACTGAATATTACTGAGAATACTTGTTTGATCAAAAAAGATGTGGCAGAGAGAAAACTGGAGGAGTTTTTTTCCTTATTTACATGAGAACAAAATTTGGGATTTGGAAATGTTAATGCGCCCTATTTTGCAGTCTTAACAAATATTAAGAACTCCAGAGATTTGATTATATGGACTACTAGTCTTTGAATGTTTTATTTTCTTATGGAATAGGTCAATGTTTATAAAGACAAAATATGCTAAGAAAAGAAACGTATATACTATATAACTTATATACTAAGAAAAGAAACTAGGCCCAAAGCAACAAACTCCAAAAATACATAGTTATCTATGAGAGAGAAAAACCAAGGACAATTTCAAACCAAAATATATGTTTCCCCCTTTAAAATTTGTAATTGAGAATCTACAAAATTCTGCCTGTTAAAGAATAACCTTTGCAAGTTAAAGTTATGAAGTCTAGTAACCTGCAAAAATCTCCGATATCCATCTTTTCAAACATTCGTACTCATATTTTCAATAAACTATAATGTATTGTATAAAAGACATGTACAAGCAAATGAATCACAAGGTTTGTCTCATCTTTTCTGCTTCTAGTGTCAAAGAAGCACCAGAAGTGAGTGGGCCCAGATATGGGGAGGAGAAACTGTTGTTCTGTGACAGTGTGCCCAGGGCCGGCTCTAGGCACCAGCCTGGCAAGCAGGTGCTTGGGGCGGCCACTCCAGAGAGGGGTGGCACGTCCAGCTATTCGGCGGACGGTCCCTCACTCCCGCTCGGAGTGAAGGACCTCCCGCCGAATTGCCGCCACAGATCGTGATTGCGGCTTTTTTTTTTTTTTTTTTGGCTGCTTGGGGCGGCCAAAACCCTGGAGCCAGCCCTGAGTGTGCCACCTGCTCCTTGAAAGCCGTTGGGCATTGTACAGAGTACTGTATATACTCGTTTATAAGCTGAATTTTTTTAGTAAAAAAAGGAAGGACCAGAGAAGGGGGTCGGCTTATGAACATGCTGCGCCTGCGCCGCCCAGTCTGGCCCGCCGGAGCAGGCTGTGGCCGCGCTGCCCAGCCTGCTGGAGCAGCTCCAGCCAGGCCAGAGACATCCTCCCTGGCCCTCCCCAGATAAGGTGGGAAGGGATGGGATGGGGAGAGTGTGGGGGTCCCGGGCTAGGGGTGAGGTCATGTGGGGGGTGGTCACAGGGGTCACCCCCCTGACCCCCAGCTTCCCCCCCCCCAAAAGAAATTTTTCCCCACCAGTTGCTGTCCCAGCCCATCAGTGTAAGCAGCTGGCGTGCCAGGACACTTTGTTTATTTAGGTTTACCTCCGTGCCTGCGGATGCTTGAGGTAAACAAACCATCTCGGCCCACCATTCTGATGGCCTGGGAGCCAAAGTTTGCTGACCTCTGAATTATAGGGTCGGCTGATGAACGGGTCATAAAATTTTTCCATTTTTACTTATCCATCTTGTCGGGAGGGGAGTCAGCTTATAAACGAACTGGCTTATGATCGAGTATATACGGTAAGCTTGTTTTGACCCTGTAACCATTCTCTTGGTTAACCAACTTTGCTGAGCGAAGTCCACGTTGTCCAAATGGTATTGATTGGAAAGTGGCAAGTAGGGCCTATGTGGATGCAGAGTTCCTGCAGGAGTTCTGCTGCCATGGGGAACTGAAAATCCACGTAGTGGCCCTTGGTTTTGGCATGTCTCTGGATAGTCACAGGTTTGGAGTCTGAATGCTCCATCAAACCATTCAATGGAAAGGTACCATTATACTTTGTCACCTCTACCAATAGGACAATTTGGAGGAACTTCTGAGGGGAAAACAATGAGAGTTCTGCCCCATGAGAATTTTTCCTACAGAGGGAACAAGCTAGCTGTTGAATTACATAACTTTCGTTTTCCCAAATCAGTATAAGGCGCTTACAATTTCTCCTCACTTTTCAAGGGTCATCACTAAGCCCTCTCCCCTTCGATTGCTTTGTTCAAGTTTTATGAATAGCTGTATTTAACACCTCCATTTAATTTGATGTGCATGATCATTAATTCATTTTGTTCAACACAAGTAGCTCTATACACTTCTTTAATAATTACTTAGCGCAACCTGTGTAACCTTACCTCTAACTAAGTAGTTTCTTTGCAGAAGATAATTCAGACCATCACCAAAATATTTCGTTGTTGCATTTTAATTTGAGGAATTGGACCAGATTTTGATCTCAATTACACTGGTTGGAATCTACAGTGATTCCAATCAACTCTCTGGAAGTACTCCTTATTTACACCATGGTTATTTAAGTTAGAATCTGGCTCATTAGGTCTAGTGATTTGAGCTGACCTGAAGGTGGTGCTCTAATGTAATTTTATAATTTAAAAAAAATACAAAATAAACCGATAGGTACTCTATATCCAAAGTTCATCTGAAGTAATGTACTCTGGATTCATTGTTTATAGGTTATTCTGTGCCCTCACAAATCTCTTGGACAAAGAACATTATTACATTTGTACGAGGATGAACTGGAGACTGCAGCAGAAAATGAATGAAATCATGTCCCCACCTCAGTTAGTGGCAAAATTCCCATTGACTTCAGTGGAACTAGGATTTCAAACAGTATTTCTATTTTCTTGTCCAGGAGAAGTAACTTTAAGTAAACTTGACAAACCAACTCATTCTTTCAGCCAAATGTAATATAAAACATCGTACTTAATGGTGTTTTTTAAATCAACATGGAATGAGATCCGGAGCATTTTGAGGTTAAATCTTGAAATTGATGGTTCACATTGTTTTGATTTTTATTCATGAAGATGTAGTCAAATTGTAGCATTAGAACAGAAATGATCATTTCTTTACAATACCAGGAAGAAAACTCTCTATCAGTACACATCTAAGGCTTGGTCTACACTTACCCCCCAAGTCGAAGTAAGGTACGCAAATTCAGCTACGTGAATAACGTAGCTGAATTCGACATACCTTACTTCGAACTTACCGCGGTTCAGACGCGGTCCACACGCGGCAGGCAGGCTCCCCGTCGACTCCGCGGTACTCCTCTCGTCTAGCTGGAGTACCGCAGTTGACGGCGAGCACTTCCTGGTTCGATTTATCGCGTCCACACCAGACGCGATAAATCGAACCCGGAACTTCGATCCCCAGCCGCCGAACTAGCGCGGCAGTGTAGACATACCCTAAGACTGTATCGATATTTTTTTTTGGTCTTTTTCAGAGGAAGGGTGCAGTACCCTTTGTGTTCCTCCAGGTAGTCACAGAACAGGGCTCAGCAATTTTCTTTCTCTGAGTACATTCTCAAGTCATCATTAAATCTTTCATTGGAAGTTCTTAAAATACATATCTTATGCTTATAACTGTACGGAGTGCCGATACAAAGTGATTTACCAAGCTTCAAAAAGAATTTTAACGTTCTAAGTTTAAACAAACAAAAAGATGTAGAAGCAACAATGTTAAAAAGCAAAAAAGTGTTGATTATATTAATGCACCTATTTATGTTCCACAGAACTGATAATAGGATCCGTAGATTTCTCTGCTGTATCATCATGTGTGAATTATAGCTTTGTTGAGTTCATAATAAGCCTTGCCTTTATTGTTGCCTTTATATACCTGGTACATCACTTTGAAGCATCAGTGTTTCAAAGATACACTGCTGTGCTTCTCTGTGGTCTCTTCCTTGCACCTATGGAGTCTTCAGAGCAATGTTCTGTAGATTCACTTGTAGGTCCATAAGCCATTTCAAGGCCTCCTCTTTGACATTGTGGATATCATCCATTTCACCTTTGAAACCATATTTGGGGCACTGCATTATGATGTGTTTGATGGTTTGGATGTTCTCACCACAGTTGCACAAAAGGGAGTCTTTAATTTTCCACTTGTGTATCAAGTAGCCGCATCTTCTATGGTTTGTTCAGATGCAGTTCAGTGTGGTCCAAAGTCTGCATGGCAGGTGGAAGCCAGGAGGATGGTTTGTTGGGTCAGTGATAATGTGCTTTTTGGAACAGTGGATGAGATCCAGACACTTGGCCATTCCCTGGCTGGATCCGGAGTTGAGAGATGATTACATGTGGTCCATAATGGTTTTTGTGATTTCAGGCATTGTTGGGGTATGTTGTCCATAACCCGCCAGATGGGAAGTTCCAGGTAGTCTTCAGAGCATTTAACTTCTCGTGCTCTGGCTATATCTCGACAGATAGCTGGAGGGTTTGATGTTTGCTAATACAGAAAGGCACTGTAGAGGCATTGATTTGTAAAGTTCTCATGATGATTCACATTGTCTGATTTGGCTGCCTATCCACAAGTTGGGCATGATAGCTTCGTGCACAGTACTCTGCAACTGAGTACACCAGGGTCAAGGCCAATGTTTGTAGTGCTTGGGCAGTTGATCCCAGCCTGTTCCCATTAACTTTTGGATAATATTGATGTGAATCTTTGTTTTGGAGGCTACTTTCTTGAGGTGGCCATGAAAGGTGAGTGTGTGGTCAAGAATGACACCAAGATATGTTGGCTTTGGGTCATAACACTCAGTTTCACCACAGAACTCAACAATCAGAGTGTTGTGTGAGATTCTGTTGTCAAGGGGGAAAGTAAAGACTACTGGTTTGCTCTTATGCAGTAGAACACAGCAGCAAAAATAGGGATAAAGGGACTTTATTAAGAATTACTGCCTTATTCATGGGTATTCTGGGCATAATCTTGCTGTCTCTTCAGTCCTTGGATACTTGCTTATTCCCAGGTTTATAATCCTTTCAAACTTTAAAACTAGTGTACTGGTCTAGAGAGTTCTAAGGTGAGGGATTTATCATTATTACTTGTATTACAGTGGAAATGGGATCTACATGTTTTAATTCTCCTTCTATCTATCTTAAATACTTTATGTGGCCCCTGTCACCATAGTATCTGAATGTCTCATAATCTTTAATGTATTCATCCTCAAAATGCCCCTGAGAGATAGTGAAGTGCTATTATCCCCATTTTTCAGATGGAGAATTGAGGCATAGAGAGGCTAAATGTCTTGCCCAAAGTCACACAATCTGTGGCTATCAGGGAATTGAAGCTGGGTCTCCCATATTCTAGCTAGTGTGTTAGAACATGGGAGACCCTAACCCCTGAGCAATCCTTCCTTTCCTTGAATGAGACTAAACTTTATATCAGGTCACATTTATATTAATCAAGGTTCACTAACTATATTGTAATCTTGTTGGAGGCCTATTGTTTTTCTGATTAGTGTACAGATTTCCTGAGGTAGCTGGTTTCTGTAGGCCTGGTCTACACTATGAGTTTAGGTTGAATTTAGCAGCGTTAAATCGAATTAACCCTGCACCCATCCACACAACGAAGCCATTTACTTCGAAATAAAGGGCTCTTAAAATCGATTTCTGTACTCCTCCCTGACGAGGGGAGTAGCGCCGAAATCGACATTGCCATTTCGAATTAGGGTTAGTGTGGCCGCAATTTGACGGTATTGGCCTCCGGGAGCTATCCCACAGTGCACCATTGTGACCGCTCTGTACAGCAATCTGAACTCGGATGCACTGGCCAGGTAGACAGGAAAAGCCCCGCGAACTTTTGAATTTCATTTCCTGTTTGCCCAGCGTGGAGAGCACAGGTGATCACGCAGAGCTCATCAGCACAGGTAACCATGCAGTCCGAGAATCGAAAAAGAGCACCAGCGTGGACCGTACAGGAGATATTGGATCTGATCGCTATATGGGGAGAGGATTCCGTGCTAGCAGAACTACGTTCCAAAAGACGAAATGCCAAAACATTTGAAAAAATCTCCAAGGGCATGATGGAGAGAGGCCACAATAGGGACTAATATCAGTGCCGTGTGAAAGTTAAGGAGCTCAGACAAGCCTATCAAAAAACAAAGGAGGCAAACGGTCGCTCCGGGTCAGAGCCGCAGACATGCCGCTTCTATGCTGAGCTGCATGCAGTTCTAGGGGGTCCGCCACCACTACCCCACCTCTGACCGTGGATTCCGAGGAGGGGCTAATCTCAGCCATGCCTGAGGATTCTGCGGACGGGGAAGATGAGGAGGAGGAGGAGGAGGACGACGAGCTTGTGGAGAGCACACAGCACTCCATTCTCCCCAACAGCCAGGATCTTTTTCTCAGCCTGACTGAAGTACCCTCCCAACCCTCCCAAGGCGTTATCCCAGACAATGAGACCATGGAAGGGACCTCTGGTGAGTGTACCTTTGTAAATATAAAACATGGTTTAAAAGCAAGCGTTTTTTAATGATTAATTTGCCCTGAGGACTTGGGATGCATTCGCGACCAGTACAGCTACTGGAAAAGTCTGTTAACGTGTCTGGGGATGGAGCGGAAATCCTCCAGGGACATCTCCATGAAGCTCTCTGGGAGGTACTCCAAAAGCCTTTGCAGAAGGTTTCTGGGCAGTGCAGCCTTATTCCATCCTCCATGATAGGACACTTGACCACGCCATGCTAGTAGCAAGTAATCTGGTGGCATTGCATGACAAAGCCTGGCAGCGTATGGTCCCGGTGTTTGCTGGCATTCAAGCAACATCCGTTCTTTATCTCGCTGTGTTATCCTCAGGAGAGTGATATCGGTCATGGTAACCTAGTTGAAATACGGGAATTTAATTAAGTGGACAGAGTTGGCTGTTCCTACTGGGCTGTTTGCCTGTGGCTGAAAAGAAATCCTTCCCTGCAGTTAGCCAAGCGGGGAGAGAGGGGGGAGGAGGGGGGAGATCATTGGCGCTGAGCTTTTTGCATTTGGCTATCAGGGATCTTCCCTGGGAGGGGTAAAGCGATCAGCCCAGAGAATTGGATGGGGGGGGGAGGTTAGTTTGGTTTCTGCAGGGATCTTCCCTGATACCAGCAGCCACACGGTGGGGGGAGGGATGTTGATGTTGGTGAAACGTCCCTTGTGATCCACCAGTGCTTGCAGCACCATTGAAAAGTACCCCTTGCGGTTTATGTACTGGCTGCCCTGGTGCTCCAGTGCCAAGATAGGGATATGGGTTCCATCTATCGCCCCACCACATTTAGGGAATCCCATTGCAGCAAAGCCATCCACTATGACCTGCACATTTCCCAGAGTCACTACCTTTCGTAGCAGCAGCTCAGTGATTGCTTTGGCTACTTGGATCACAGCAGCCCCCACAGTAGATTTGCCCACTCCAAATTGATTCCCGACTGACCGGTAGCTGTCTGGCGTTGCAAGCTTCCACAGGGCTATCGCCACTAGCTTCTCAACTGTGAGGGCTGCTCTCATCTTCTTATTCTGGCGCTTCAGGGCAGGGGAAAGCAAGTCACAAAGTTCCATGAAAGTGCCCTTATGCATGCGAAAGTTTCGCAGCCACTGGGAATCCTCCCACACCTGCAACACTATGCAGTCCCACCAGTCTGTGCTTGTTTCCCGGGCCCAGAATTGGCATTCCACGGCTATAATCTGCCCCATTAACAGTATGATCTCCAAAGCGCTGGGGCCCGCGGTTTGATAGAATTCTGTGTCCATATCCTCATCACTCTCGTCGTCGCGCTGCCGTAGCCGATGACTCCTCGCCTGGTTTTGCAGGTTCTGGTTCAGCGTAAACTGCATGATAACGCGCGAGGTGTTTACAATGTTCATGACTGCTGTCTTGAGCTGAGCGGGCTCCATGCTTGCCGTGGTATGGTGTCTGTACTGTTCACCCAGGAAAAAAGGCGTGAAACAGTTTTGTCTGCTGTTGCTTTCCCGGAGGGAGGGGGAGGATGTACCCAGAACCACCCGCGACAATGTTTTTGGCCCCATCAGGCACTGGGATCTCAACCCAGAATTCCAATGGGCGGAGGAGACAGCGGGAACTATGGGATAGCTATGGGATAGCTACCCACAGTGCAACGCTCCGGAAGTCGACGCTAGCCTCGATACATGGACGCATACCGCCGAATTAATGTGCTTAGTGTAGCCGCATAACTCGACTTTATACAATCGGTTGCCAAAAATCGAATTCTGTAAATTTGGAGTAATCCCATAGTGTAGACATCCCGAAGTTTAAAGAGAATCTTGAGAATCTCCCTATTTTTTATTTTTCTAACCTTTAAAGTTTAGAAGGAAAAAATTTGAAAACATTAATTTAGGATTATCACGGTTGTGTTGTTTCCCTGAGTCTGCAGACTGCCTGAAACAATAGCTCTGAGAGATGTGAACTGTCCTATTCGTTTCATTGGCTGGTTTAATCTGAAACCTAAAGATGACCATTTAAATCCTAATGTTATTAATCAATCTGCCTCAGATTACCTCAGAGTACAGTACCAGAGAATCCAGGAATCCTGACAAAATATGGGCCCTGCTTGCCAAGTAGTACATAGGATCTTGGTTACATTTTAGACAACCTTCATGACAGGTTGCTATTCCCCAGGCCTATTTTGCTAAAATCTAGCAATTTGTTTTTGATCAACATGGTACTGTGTTGTCTAGTAGAAACAAAATAGAAATTCTATCTAGGAAATCCTGCTGGATACGACAACATCTGTGACATGTTTAAAGTCAGTTGGCTTGGATGTGTGTGATGAAACAGTAGTGTCTTCTTTCCAGTAAGAAACAATGCTTTTGTTAGGGACTATATGGGAATTGAATCAAACTTCTTGTAGAATGTTGTTGGTTTTTTTTTTTTTTAATTTTGTCTGAACAATCACTGAGTTAATTCAGCTTTTGCAGGTTTTATGGCTTTGGCATTCTTTTCACTCTCATTTTTTTTATTTTCAAAGAAGTTGAAATTTCTGTTTGAGGTGGCGTGAAAGGTGTAGCAATTTTGGAGGGACCCCTTTCTATAGTACAAACATAAAGGGCTTTTAGAACCAAGTATCTTGATAAAGGTTTAATTGAAATTGTTGTCTTTTGAATTGCTTCTGAATTGATTCTTGTAGTCTATTTGGCCTCTTATTTGAGCCAGAAAATAGCTGTACTGCTTGTGTGTGTATCTGACTGTGTGTGTGCGTGGGAGAGAATCCTGGAAGTGTTATCTATCTTTGGAGATTTCCAGTAGCAAACTGGAAGTAGCAGAAACAGTGAAATTTTGAATAAAGTTGCCATAGCAGCTTGGGTGCAAAAGATCGTAAAATGATAGAGTTCAGGATTATAAGGATGATAGGAGGGAAAACAGCAGAATAAAGACAATACATTTCAAGAAGGCAGACTTTAACAAACTCAGAGAATTTGTAGGTAAGATCCCTTGGAAAGCAAGTCTAGAGAGGGGGAGGGGGAGTTCAGGAGGGTTAGCAGTTTTTTAAAGAGACATTATTAAGGGCACAAAAGCAGACTATCCCAACGTGTAGGAAAGATAGAAAGTATGGCAAGAGACCACCTTGGCTTAACCAGGAAATATTCAGTGACTTGAAATTCAAAAATAACCCATACAATTTTTATGTATATATAAAAATGCCAAGGCTCAAAATGAGATTAAACTAGCTAGGGACATAAAGGGTCACAAGAAAACATTTTACAAATATATTTGAAACTAGAGGAAGATCAAAGAGGAAGATCAATGAGGAGAGAGACACAATAACAGAAAATGCAGCAATGGCCAAAGTGTTAAATGCCTTTTTTCCCCATTTTTCACCAAAAAAGTTAGCAGTGATTGGATGACTAACATGAATATCAAGGTAAATGTGGCAGGAAGTGAGGAAGAGAACTAGTTAAGAATTACTTAGATAAATTAGATGTCTTCAAATTGGCAGGGCCTGATGAAATACATCCCAGAATACTTAAGGAATTGGCTGAATAGATCTCTGAGCCATTAGCGATTATTTTTGGTGATGTGTAAAGGAGGGAAGAGATCCCATAGGACTGGAAAAAAGCAAGTATAGTACCTATCTATAAAAAAGGGAA
The DNA here is from genome assembly GCF_028017835.1 of Emys orbicularis. Classification (NCBI taxonomy): domain Eukaryota; kingdom Metazoa; phylum Chordata; order Testudines; family Emydidae; genus Emys; species Emys orbicularis. The sequence continues at coordinate 33,439,000 of NC_088687.1, read as the reverse complement.
ATAAGGACACTCCCCAGGGAATTGTAGACCAGTCGTCAGTACTGGAAAGATAATGGAGCAAATCATCAAATAGTCAATGTATAAGCACCTAGAAGAAAATAAAGGGATAAGTAACAATCAACATGGGTTTGTCAAGAACAAATCATGTCAGACCAGTCCTTCTCTGACAGGGTAATAAGCCTTGTGCATAGGGGGGAAGTAGTAGATGTGATATATCTCGACTTTGGTAAGGCTTTTGATACTGTCTCACATGTCCCTCTCATAAACAAACTAGAGAAATATGGCTTAGACAGACCTATGACAGGGTGGGTACATGACTGGTTGATAACTATACTCTGAGAATGTTTTTCTAATGGTTCACAATCAAGTTGGAAGGGCATATCGAGTAGGGTCCCACTGGGATCTGTCCTGATGTGATTCTCTTCAATATCCTCATAAATTATTTGAATAATGGCATAGAGAGTACACTTATGAAGTTTGCGGAAGGGGTTGCAAGCTTTTGGGAGGACAGGATTAGAATTCAAAATGATCTTGACAAACTGGAGAAATGGTCTGAAATAAATAGGATGAAATTCATCAAGGACAAATGCAGAGTACTACACTTAGGAAGGGATAATCAATTGCAGAAATACAAAATGGGAAATGACTGCCTATGAAGGAGTACAGCAGAAAAGGGTCTGGGAATTATAGTGGATCTACAATGTAATACTGTTGCAAAAAAAGCAAACATCATTCTGGGTCGTATAAGCAGGAATGTTGTAAGCAAGCCACAAGAAGTAATTCTTCCGCTCGACTCAGCACTGATAAGGCCTCAACTGGAATATTGTGTCCAGTTCTGGGCACCACACTTCAGGAAAGATATGAACAAACTGGAGAATCCAGAGGAGAGCAACAAAAATGTTTAAAAGTATAGAAAACATAACCTATGAGGAAAGATTGAAAAACTGGTCTTGCTTAGTCTGGAGAAGAGAAGACTAAAGGTGGGGGAGGGGGTCATAACAGTTTTCAAGTATTTAAAAGGTTGTTATAAAGGGGAGGGGGTGAGAATTTTTTTCTCCTTATCCATTGAGGACAGGACAAGAAGTAACAGGTTTAAATTGCAGCAAGGGAGGTTTAGGTTAGACATTAGGAAAAATGTTTTAACTGTAAGGATAGTTAAACACTGGAACAAATTAGCTAGGGAGGTTTTGTAATCTCCATGATTGGAAATATTTAAGAACAGGTTAGACAACCACCTGTCAGGGGTGGTCTAGTTAATACTTAGTGCTGCCTCAATGCAGTGGACTGGACTCAATGATCTTTTAAGGTCCTTCCAGTCCTGCATTTCTATGATTTTGTGATATGTCAAATGTTGGGAAGAGCTGAAGCAAACCTAAGGCTTCCATACATTTATCATATAACTGCTCAGGATGGAAGTCTAAATTTCCTAACAACAAGTCATACTCCTGTTGTCCGAGTCTCTCTAAATCTTAGTGGGGAGAGGTCTTCTTTTTTTCAAATGACTCATCCAGAGTTCTTCTGTAAAACAGGTTCTTTCTACAGTATGTGTGCTTAATGTTGTGAAAATGTAAGAGACAGAATTTTTATCCCAGTATGCAGAACTTCTTAGTGCTTTTTGAAGCATGGCACCTCTTTTTCACTTCTGTTTTTGAAATTAGGAGAGACAATGTTTAGTTTTGATTCATCGATCTGCCCAAATCACATAAGTACAGTTATTAATTAAGGGCCTGATCCAAAGCCCATTGAAATCAAAGGATGCTGCAACAAATCTTTCTGTTGACTTTAGTAGATTATGGGTCTAGCATTTAAAGATTGCTTTGGGACCTATATGTGAAACATTTGCTGATAGCCTTGATTTATGAGTTGTTACTTGGGAAATAGTTAAATTTTGAAGCCATGAATAAGTTAGTACTACGTAAATAACCAAATGTGTGCTTTCTCAATAGAGCGAGAGATGGCTCAACAAAGCATCAACAAGCTCAACAAAATAGAGATAGCAAAGACCTTTTATGTAGTTTGCTGTCCTGCCCATTGCAGAACTGTTACCCTTCATGATTTGTTTGATTTAAGGGTGTTTTTCAGACTTAAGTGGTGACCAACCTTTTGCAGTGCACGTACCATGAGCTGGTTTAGGATGCTATGGTGGGACTTTAGCTCCCTGCACAGTGCTTACTGGCCCAATGCTTGGCCCCAGTCAATGCTGTTAGATCAGTGGTGGGCAACTGCCAGCGCTGCTTCCCACAGCTCCCATTGGCTGGGAACGGTGAACCGCGGCTACTGTCTTGTGGCCCGCCAGCAGATTACCCTGACAGGCCGCCTGTGGGCTGCAGGTTGCCCACCACCGTGTTAGATCCTCAGTCTGATTTATTTAGTGTTCATAAAATGATCTGTCTAACTTAAGTATTCATGTGACACCCATTATTATAGCATATGAGCACCTCTCAGTCTTTAATGTATTTATCCTTGCAATAGGGAAATACTATTATCTCCATTTTACAGATGCAATACTTTAAATATCGTGATGCACTGAGAAATTATAGTAACAGGTAATTTTTTATGTGCCTAAATGAAGATCATGATGAAAAAAGCAATTCAGTCATTTTCATTTTTAATGTACAATTACAGCAATTGTGTATGCAAACTGTCCACTCGCACATGCAAATAGTCTGTTCCCTGAATGGCCATTTATGTTTGAAAATATTAGTTTGCACATCTGCTTATGGAAATTAGTATGCAATTAACCACAATCACTTTTGAAAATCAAGCCCTTTACTATGTAGATAGTGTTACTATGGTAATAGAAAAACATAGTGATAAAAAGATAGAAGTAGAAATTGAGTTTTTAGGGGGCTAGTTACAGGGCTTTATTTAGTCCTGTGACTTCTTAGAGTTTAGCTTTTCCAAAACATATAAGCCAATATAGCTGGAGATTCAACCATTAGTCTGAGGTTACCATTGACCTGAAGTTACATTTATTCACCTTTATTTTATTTTTACAGTGTGTTGTTGGAAAAGAGGAAGGAGAATAAGAATGAGCTTAATGGAAAGACCTGAATGTGATGTAATGCTGTATATAGGTCATATGATGGATGTAGTCAGATCTTAATTTCTTTCATTATATCCTCCTGTTTCATTCATGCTTCCTTTTTTTGAAAGACTAGAAATGATTTATTGATTAAAAAATTAGACACACTCAGAAGACCTCACTGTAATAAACTTGAGCTGACATGGAGCAATTTTTAGCCAGTGTTATATGATACTGAAAAACAGCTGTCCAAGACATACAACTTTACAACTTATCTGCAATACATGTCTGGCATTCCTCCTTGTATACTTGTGCTGGACACTTTTTGACGCAGTTGTGATCCCTGTTGATCTATATTGGAATATAGGTTTGCAGTGATTTACTTTGGATGAAGTTACTTACACCTTGTAGAGATGATATATCAAATCTTCAAGACAATCAGGCTTTTTTTAGATCTTAGAGTTCAAGTGCTTTGTAAACAAAATAATTGAGGTTGTATTATTTCCATATTCTACCTCCAAAATCTTCTTTGTTGTTTAATAGTTAGCAGATTTGTTTGCTTTCCACCATCTGTGCCTTAATGATGCTTATAAACGGTGGTGTAAATATTTTACCAGAGATAGGACATGCATACAGTGGGCAGTGTATATTGATGCAGACACTGAAGCAACGAGGCACACAAGCCAGAGTATGGTTAAATACAGACTCCACAACTTTAGTAAACTATTAACCAGTGAGGAACTAGTCAGCAGGGTCATTCCAGTGCAGAATTCAGCTGGGCTCAAGTGGCCCCCCATTCTACAAACTTAAGGATGGGTATGAAGGCAATGCCACTTCTACACCACCTGGCCTGCCCAGGGACCCCAGTGGATGCCAGAGTCCCAACCTGTCCCACTCATCCATGCCACAGGTAGGAGAGATGAGGGGAACCCCACCCGGAAAGGGAATGGTGTGTGTGTCTCCATCACTCATGGGTCTACCAGTTACACACTCCAGTTAGCGGGTGAGCATTGTTGATTGTAGAGTATATGGTAGAGAACATTGTGTACTGTATACTCTCGCCCAGGGCACAGTATCAGGGTTGTTTAAAAAAATACCTCAAAAAAACAAAGTTTGTAGCTATTTGTGTTGTGGAACTAGCCTTCACAATATAAAATGATCAGTAGAGTTAACACAGTGATTTGTCCTAAAACTCATTGGTTGTTCACACTTCACTTCACCACATGTGGCCAGTCTTTGAGTCCCAAGAATTGGTCCTTCTAAAATGTCTTCATTAATTTTTCATCATTGGGGCTGGTGAGCAGATTTTATGCCTCAGTTTGTAATCTTTCCTGACTCTCTTGCAAGGTTACGTTAACCTCTAGGAAGAGAGTTCATGAATATATACATTTTTGTCTTTCTCATAAATGCAGTTTCCTTGGAGTTTATTATTTTAATACAGACCTAACCATTGCTTGGTCTATAGTACGCTGAACATTTTGATGGTGCATCAAAACATTCTGGTTTCTACAGCATCATATTTTTACTTGCCAATATTAGTTTATTTGAATATGTTTAAAGGGATACTTCTAGCTTGGAAACTCATATATTATAAGAAAACAAAATTCATTAGTAACACTGAAAAGTTATTAAAGTGAAACAATTTTTACAGTGTATTTCACTTGTCAATATTTATGCCTTTTATTAACTTTTTGCATTTTTCTCAGCTTGAACAATGAAAATGAATGAGGACAGTTTCACTTTAGTACTGTAGTGCTTCAAACACTTTGGGGAAATATTTCTTTAAGAACAGAGTATATTTAAAAATTAAAAAAAAATGCATAGAAACATTTATTTTGTTCTTAGTTTTTATAAAATTGTTCTTTTATAAAATTGTTGTTTTGGGCTTAATGCCTCAAGTTTTGCAAACATGCATGTGCTTAGGTTTATACACATGAATAGTGCTGTTGAGTTCATGTGTAAAAATTAAGCAGGTGAGTGCTAGTAGAATCAGGGCCTTAGTTTATTAGTGTCCATTTAAATGTATCTATCTAAAAGAATCACTGTGTAATATATTTAAAAAACTGGTGAGATAAATTTAAGGCCTACTTTTTATTTAATACAGAATGTCTGTTTTGTGCCTAAAATATGCCACATACCGAAGTGCTCCAAAATATATTAATTTCCTATTGGATTTCATCTTTCTATGTATCTAAGAGGAACAGAACATAGTGTTCATTTAACTTCTGTCAGCTATGTTATTTCTGGTCTCTTAAATTTAGCAGTGATATTTGTTACTGATGAGAAGATTACTGTGTTTTTAAAATTAACTAAAAACAGCTTTAGGGTGAAATTAAGTATCACAAAAGGCTACTTAGTCCTGTCATAACACATCTAGCTGATGCTGCATGAATAAAATTAAAAGCATATTTTGTGAATTTTTTACTGATGCTTATGATAATGAAATGCATATTTAACTTCTGTCACTCCAGCAATTTTTGTGTGTGTGCAAGAGTTGCTAAAATGGAATGTGTCAACCTCCAAGCGAATAAATATGATGAAATAAATAATAAACTCTTACAATAATGAGTCCTGTTTGTAGCAAAGCTTGTTGTTTTCAAGTAATTTAAGACAATTTGTTTAACTTTGAAAAAGAGTGTATATAGGCCATATCTTCTGCTGGTATAAATCAGTATAGCTCCACTGATCGCAGTGAAACTATATCAGTTTACTCCAGCTCAGACGCTGGCCTTGGGAGCGTTTTTATGTATGAATGCAAACACTCTATAGACTTTTGTTGTTGTTTAAAAGTAAACAATAGTCCAAGATTCCTCCAGGGGCGATTACTTTGCAGAAAACCAACCAAACAAAAACCAACCAACCAAACAAAAACCTACTCTCCTCTCTGCTTTTTTGCAGACTTTTATTATATCTGGAAAACTTTATAATCAGAATTCCTACAGTCAGACTTGTATCTGTTTTTTCAGCATCTTTCGTATGCAGTTTTTTTTCTTTATTTAAAATGTTTTTAGGATTATAATATAGTAACGGATTTTTTTTTATTTTGAAGAACTGTATTTTTGAAGCTATAACAACATTCTCAGATTATAACTAGGTAGCTGAATAATTAGCCATATTTCAAAAACAAAGGACCAGATCATTGGCCCCTGTTCCAGAGGCCATAAAGACGGCTAAACCAGCTTTTGAGTATTTCCTCCCAGCACTTCATTGCAGTCTCTGGCCCCAATTTTGCAACTTCTTGCATGCAGCCAGACCCCCATTAACTTCAGTGGACTCCAACTGGGCATAGTGTTCTCCCACTCACAAGCTGCAGGACTGGGACCTCTGTTAGCTGCAGAAGAAAAACTGTATTCTACTTTGCCTCATCTGTCATCGGTCAGCTAAATTCTGATTCCAGAAGCTTTATGCTTGGTGATTATCACAGTTAAAAATTTCTCAGGTATCGTGGAATCACATTAAAAATAAGCATTACACATGTCTACACACCTCAAGTATTGGAAATTGCAATAGAGAATCACCATGTTAAGAGTCCTTTCCCCTGCCATTGGGAAAACAAATCAGCAGTTGCATTTACATTGGGCAGGTCAGAGAAAGAACACCCAACATTGTACTCCCCACTTGCAAGACCATCCTTACCTTCTTGCAAGTAGAGACAGAGTAGGCAAACATCTCATTTGACAAACCCCAATCAAACAACACCAATTGCTGTGCCAACTGTTATAAAACAAAAGCTCAGAGACAGAGCAGATAATGAGGATATGTAATCAGATTCAAAGGAATCGGTATCATTTAAGAGCTTTGGGCCAGCTTTTGGCAAATATAGTTGATTATAGAAAAATGTAACATAATTAGGTGGGGAGCAAGGATCTGCGTTGTAATGTCTTAAACAGAACGACTGTATAGCACCTTGATAAGAAAGAGGATTATGGAGTTGTGAAAATAATTGAAAGCTTTCCTCTAGTCATGTTAAAAGATAGCTCTGCTAGCAGATAGGTAGAATCAGAAACAAGATGTGATACTTTTATTGTATAAAGTACTCTGTAGATTCCAGTGTTCCACAGGCAAAGTTTTAGGGTCCATCTAAAACCTACTGAAGTCAATAGGAGTCTTTCCATTGTCTTCCGTGAGCATGGGATCATGCCCTTATTGTCTTGTTTATTCTGAATACAAAACAGAAGACCTTGAAGTGACAGAATATTTTCTGTCTAATAAAAAAAGTAGATAACTCTCCTTTTGTAAATAGATCAGAAAGTTTTGGGGACATAATATTAAAAATTAGGAAAGTAGGAGGAAGTAGAGAATTAAGACAAAACTACTTTGCTCTGTAATAGGAATATGTTAAAGTGGGTATTAAAGGCAATTGAAGCAAAGAGTATAGGGGCATTTTTTCAAAGGAGCTCCACACACAACAGCTCCCATTTAAAAAAAGTATCCAGATTTTCAGAAGTTCTGAGCACCTATCAGACCCACATGATGAGCACTCTTGAAAATCTGGTCATTTCATTTAGATGCCTAAATGGAAGTTGATCTCTTGAAATATGGTCCCAATTGGAAGTGCTGGACACTTTTGAAAATCTAGTCCAACAGTACAAAAATGTTCAGGAGATGTTGGCCTGTATCATGTCATCAGTCTTTAAGTAGAACTTTTCTTTGAAGCCAGTTGTGAGTTCTGTTTACAAGCTGGAGTCATAATATTGCCCCAGATTTCATCCTCACAGAGATTTAGATGGATGGTGAGTTAAAATTTAGTGGGCTAGACAGCTGACGCCCATTCCTAATAAATGTTATTTTTAACTTACATGTATTAGTTTTGCATGATATATCTAATAAATTCTCAGTCTGTAATTACATTTCAGATACTTCATCTCTGAACTAATTTGTTGAATTGTGTTTTGCAAAAACATTTCAAACAAATGTATTTTCAATTTTGTTGTTTGTCATGGATGGTTTTGCTGTCACAATACTTCCTTTAAAACAGTATTTACAAATTAAAATATTGTATCTTAAACATTTAACCAGTGAAGATTATTTTATTTATACTGTGGTTTGCTTTATATTTACTAGAAATAATTTATAGACTCAGAGAAAATAAAAGCCCCTAATATATTTAGTTAAAAAATCAAAAAAATAATAACTGCCATTTCAGAAATCTAAACTTGTAAATATTTTTTCCCTAGAAAGATAGCATGTAGGTTTAGGACTAAATAGCCAACTGAATACACATTATCAGTATTTATGTCACCTCATATCTAAAAATGAAACAAAGCAAGATAGTTGATTTAAAATAAAATGAGACTACTTGAATGCTAGGCTTCATACTATATAGGAACAACTGTTGAATCATTTTAATCAGTTAGGTATGGTAATATGCTTTAATGACAAATACTAAGGCCTCAATCTTGAAAACACATGTTCATGTGAGTACTCTCATTGAATTGAACTGGATATTATATGAAGTTACTCATGTGCATGCAGGATTGTTTTTAGGACAGACTCCTGTAAATCTGTGTTATGGAACTAATTAACTATATGTTAATAGTATAACTTTAATCATAATAATAACAGGAGTACTTATGAATGTCTGAAGATTAATATTCTTATAGACAACAGAACAGCCAAGGAAGCTAACACTATTTATATAATACAGGTTTTGTTTTTAAAATAATGAATCTGATGTTTATGTATGGTCAAATCACTTGTTAAATTCTTACAAGACCCTTAATCTGTGTTTTTAAATTGCATCCAACTATACCAGTGTTGTATACCAAACTATCACGGACAACTATATAAAGCAGTGGTTCTCAAACTTATTTGATCATGCCCCCCTTCTTTGTGTCTGTAGTTGCTTATGCCCCACCCGCTCCACAAGTACATATACTGCCGCCCAGCTCTGAAGGCAGAGTGGAGTGCAGCGGCTGCTGGCTGGGTGCCCAGCTCTAAAGGCAATACCGAACCAGCAGCAGCGCAGAAGTAAGGGTGGCAATGGGGCGCTATTTAGCACTATGTACTTGTGGAGGGGGTGGGGCATAAGCAACTAACTATTTAACGCCCCATTGCCATCCTTACTTCTGCGCTGCTGCTGCCACTCTGGGGCTGACAGCTGGAGCTCTGGTGCTGCTGCTGCCGCCGCCTCCCAGGGAGAGATTGAAGGATGGGGGGATGGAGAGCCTGAGCCTGGGCTGCCTCCTGGAGAGCGAAAGAGGGGGGATATTTCTATCATTTACAGTTTCTCTTTCTTTGCCATTTCTTTTCCATATTTGTGATCACCTGTATATTTTGTTTGCTAGTTTTTCATGTATTTACAGTACACTGATAACTCTGAAGAAAAGTAAAATATTAATATCCTTGTGGCATTTTCTCTTTCTTTAATGAAGATGATTTTGCATTTTTTTAAACATTTCTTCTGCTTTAGTATTATGTTTTGTATGTCACCAGTAGCTAAGAGAAACGTTCAGCATATTCTAGTTCATATTCTACTCCAAATTCCCACTGATGTCATCATAGATTAGTAGTAAAATATGGACCTCAAATTTAAAATATGCTTACGTTACATTAACTTTTAAACTAATTATATGCAAAAGGCCCCTCTAACCCTGACTGTTACTGCTGCATTTACAGAAATTATTTACAGGTCATATTTAAATTGATAATTTATTTTCCTGAAATTGATTAGTTGCAGCATGTGAATGTAATTTCAGTATAAAAGCAAGAAGACTGTTGTAGTAATAATTTGTTACCCGCAATAGATTTATATCCATGCCATCTGGAAATCAGGATTTGGAATACAATTCATACCCAGACTTGTAACTCCCAGACAAAGCTTTGTGAAATTGTTTTCCCTTCTTCTTCCTGTAATAAATTGACACAATTTTTAAACAGTTAAAAAAAAAAAAAGAGAATATAGTATGTGCAGCATATAAATCCAGTGAGATCTCTTCTCACTGTGATAGCAGTTGAATGCTCAAGCTCTTTGTAAAATACTGAACTGTGAATTTATCTAGTACTATGAAATCCCCTTTATATTTACTATTTTCTACAAATTGAGAGCCTTTTTACTACAAATCTCCCCTTACTTTTAAAAAAAGATTACCTCAGAAGTGAAAATTTATTCCATACTGTCACTCCCATTGGCAGACATGCAAATAAGGGGAAAATTCATTGTTATTTTTAAGGTGTGACCATTGCAAAATACTGTGAAGTGTTTTGCAAGGGAACTTGGGAGAAATGCAGAATTTTTATGATCCCGTGATTAATTTTTTTTAATCTAATTTCATGAATCTTTAGATTTAATGAAATGTTATGTATGAACTGTAGTTGATATGTATATGTGGATAGGTTGGGAAGAGAAAAAATAAAACATTAAATATTTCTTTGGGGGACCTGGTTACCAGGCAAGCATTATATTTCCCCCAACAAACATTTGCAGAGCCTCTGTGCATGTGGGTCATAATGGGTGAAATTGACCTTTGAGCAGAGGGCCAGTGTATGACCTATGCACCTTATAAATAGAATTTATTTTAGGAAAGTTTTGCTATTGTGACAATTTTTATTGCTTGATTAAACCACGGAATCAGCTTGAAAATGCTCACCTAATCCACTAACTGAATTCCAGTTGACTACACAAGATGATGAATTTTTATACTTGCCTGTTATAACAATGAAAATAAATTAGGGATAAATATGACCTTTCCAAAACAAGCATTATACTAACCTACCAGTTCTCTTGGCCAACACCCCACTGAAGCAAAATCATGAGAGATCAGATGGGCTTTACAACATCCCTTGAAGCTCAGGAGACTTGATCACTGTTGAATCAAAGGGAGAAGTGATTTCTAGAATTGAAGACATCGAGACTATTTTACCACCTGCCCCCAGATTTTTCTGTCTAGAGACTGTTAGACTTCACTACTATGTGGTATGTGTGGAAGGCAAGATGGCCTCCTGGCCAAATACCATTTAAACAAATACCTTCTCTTAGAGTTGAATATCACTTGATGTTTTTAGTTCAGTGCACATCCTGTTCCTACAAATTGTGTTCATTCGGTGGAGTTCCGGAGTCGACGGTAGTGCGTTCGGGGATTGATTTATCACATCTAGACAAGACACGATAAATCGATCCCCGATAGATTGATCGCTACCCGCCGATCCGGCGGGTAGTCTGGACGTACCCTTATTGGTATAACTGGACACTTACTAGTGTAAACAGGGTTTTATACCACACTATGTGTTGCGTCAGTGGTATTCACTAGCAAACTGATTTATATCTGGATCCTGAGGCTAGTTTGCCTATGATGTAAATATCATAGTAATTGGTTTTATTCTTGGAGTCTTTTCTCCCTCTTCCCAAAGCTAAAATGATTCAGTAGCATATTAAAAGAATGGATAAGGGATATTGAGAGGTCTGCTATACGTTAGATACAATAACTGAGGGAGAACTATATATACTGTCCTCATAACTGTTGTTGGAAGTTCATACTAGTGCCTCTACTCCAGGGGTTCTCAAACTGGGGGTCAAAACCCCTGAGGGGGTCGCAAGATTATTAAATGGGGGGTCGCAAGCTGTCAACCTCCACCCCAACCCCACTTTGCCTCCAGAATTTATAATGGTGTTAAATATATAAAAACATGTTTTTAATTTATAAGGGGGGGGGGGGTCACACTCAGAGGCTTTCTATGTGATACATAGATACAAAAGTTCAAGAACCACTGCACTCTCTTTAGTTATAAATAGGTTTATGGACCTACAAGCATATTTTATTTACAGCTAATTTTTTCTCTGTGCCTAAATTCCAGATCTGATGAGATGTACAGTTGAAGTACAGGTGTTGCGTGTCTTCCTGTGCATTCTGGGTTGGTAAGAGAATCTTTAACAGAAAAGAGATGATAGCATGCTCCCCAAGAACAAAACTTTAGCTTTGTGTACATTTGCTTAATCCGATTGTGTATATATTAAGGTTAAAGTTCTTCCCATCAAATATACCAAACAAAAGTCCCTATGACAAATAGCCTTTATGTGTCTAAACTTACTTTTGTCTTTGATTCCTTATTAGGCCTATTCTGTTATGATGATACACATTCCATTTTGGTTGAAATGTGGATATTTTGTGCTATTTATAGTCTGATCTTCCTTGTAGAAACATTCCTTGATCTCCCTCGACTAGCATTTGTGTCCTGCTGGTTATTGTTTTGGCCAATATTGTGGGGTCCATATTTAGACTAATTATAATTTATTTTTATTGAGATATTTGTTTCTAACTTCACATCATAAATACAAAAACAATATAAATAAGTTTCTGGGGGAAACTACAGATGCTAAACATATTACTAACAATCCATAAACTTAAAAGTAAAAATTAAACAAGGTTCTCTGCAAAAGGAATATCTTTCACTTTTCATTTAAATGGAGTTTTATACATTAATTTTGAAAAACTTCTTGATTTATAAATAATTATAATAGGCACTACCACAAGATGGAATCAAATAATTAGCTGAACAGATATGTAAAATCTAATTTATTAATGAATATATCTTAATATTTATTCAATTTATAGAATACCAGGTATGTATAAGAATAAGTGGTCATTAGCTCAATGAATCTTTTAATTAGAAATTACATTTTAAATGATAAATGATAGATGGAGAGAATATAAGCCACTCATTCACCAGTGTTAAAAATCACATGGAATTTATGAGGTAGTGGTATGTAGCCACAAATCTTTTATTTAATCTATAATTTTGTGTGTGCTCATTTCATTTTGACTGGTGGACCATGTCTTCTCACTGTCCATAGAAAGGATGTAGTTTTCTTTTCCAGAAGGTGGATATTTTGTAAAGTTGGAACTATGTTCTGAAAGTTAGACCAAGTCTGCTTAGATATATCACTTTGTTAGTGTTTATTTCTGATTTTTTTCTCAGAATTTATTTCTGAAGTTAAATGGGCGCGCATACCATTAGGACCCCATTTGCTATCAGGAATCTAGCTATTGGAAAAGTTAGAAAGCTGATGTATGGTAATGAGAAAATCATTTCTGCTGAAAAGGAGTTTGTTGTTAATTTCTGCTGGCTTCTAAACAATTCCAGAAGTGCTTACAAAAATCCAACAGATAATCTATGAATGACTGAATATATGCCATTTATTCATTATATATCAATCTGTAGTTCCCCACTAAAGACTGTGGTCCAATGTCTCCCTGTCAACAGGGCCGCCCAGAGGATTCAGGGGGCATGGGGCAAAGCAATTTTGGGGGCCCCTTCCATAAAAAAAAATTGCAATATCATAGAATACTATATTCTTGTGGGGGCCCCTTTGGGGCCCAGGGTCTGGGGCAAATTGCCCCACTTGCCCCCTCCCCCCCCCCGGGCAGCCCTGCCTGTCAAAGTATTTCTAAGGCAGCTGTCACCATACTATTTTAATGCCACACAACAATTAAAATACATTAGAGAGAGTTGGGTGTAAACTCTGTTGTCCTTCCTCCCTTCTCTGATGGAGAGAACCCAGTGCTAGAAGGGAGAGTGTAAGGACGTTCAATCTTATTCCTCCCTCCACATATCTGTTCATACCAAGTCTCCAAAATTTTGCTGGAGATGCAAGCATTTGGCTTTTTGTCTCTAGGTCTTGAGCATCGAACTTTGAATCTGAAGCATTTTGAGCACTCTACTGCTGGTCCCATAAGGCAGCCCTTGTTGTGAAGGGAACTGATCTTTTCCCTGGGCTGCCATCTTTGCCAGGGGCTCTTATTTCTCCTCAGAGAGTGGGGGACCTGGCTGCAAGAGGTAAGGTCAGGGATGTGGGGATTGGGAAGTGGGTAGCTGGCATGGTAACCTCAGATGCTCCTCGCCCAAGCATCTGTGATAGATGAGTGTAATTCTGTGTGTCTATATTAATATACAAATCCTTTCTGTTTTGTGATCATTACTTTGATTGTAAAACTGCACTGTGCTTCACTTTGACATTGACGTCTTGAAACACCCAAGAGGTGTCAGGAGAAATTCTTGCATCTAGCACAGGGCTAACAATGGAGAGCAATCAAGAGTTGTCAGCCTGGATGGTCTTCCATTCAGATGGAAGTACCCTAGTTCAAGGAGTTGGCAGCAGCCCAGAGGAATCAGTTTTCCCAGTCTGATACTGCAGGTGGGCTGGAACTAACCAGCAAATCACCAGATGAGGACCTTGAAGCCACTCAGGAGGGAACTGGAACTTTATAAAATGGCAAATTCTGATCTGAGCAGTTTCTCTTGCTGGCCATCCTTGGGGAGACCAGAGCCAGAAGAGAAGACTGGGTAGGATGGGGTGCTCAAAAGAATTGTGGACCCCTTGGAAGGCACTAAGATCCAAAGGAGTCTCAGGAAGGGTGAGGAAGCTGAGGGCACAGTCTTGCACATAAGTATTCATTTTTCTGTAGATCTGAATAACTTTTGTGTTTTGTCTATGAGGAAAAAGGATGTAGTTTAGAAGTGCCTTTGTAAAATCTGTGTCCCTCTTGCTTTAACTGTCACAAAGTTTCTGAAGGGTGAAACAGTAATCAAGAGTACGTATGGGGGAAGGAGCTCTGGAGAGGATGAGAGAGAGCTATTAGGGAGCTTTGGAGGGTCTGCAGTGGTCTTGAGGCTTAGGACAACTGGGCTGCGTGGGCCCCATTCCTAAGAAGGGATCGCAACATTGGAGTGTGTATGCCAGGAGTGCGTTTGAAAGGCCAGATATATAGCCAGTGTATGGATGCTGCTCACACTGTACATTTAAAAGGATGTGGAATCCAAGGTTTGGTCTAATACAGCAGGCTCCTGTCCCTCCGCAAGAGGAAATCAGCTGTGGCTACAGCTGCTGTGGTATCCTCCCCACCCCAGTACAGCTCTTCAGGCCTCCATGTCCCTACATCCAGTGGTTCCTCAACTCCTCAGATCAGTGCAATGAGTAAGCATGTGGGTGCCTGGGTGCAGTAAATTACATTGCTGGAGGGATGAGAGAGCCAAAGAGGGAAAGGTGGCTTGAGAAGTGTCCGGTCTGTTGTCATTTTTGGCATTGTTTGGTAAGTGAGGGCCAAACCTCTTTGTTAAGTTACTTGATTTAATTATCTCTTGTTAAGATAGGCAACGGATTCCAACAAAGCAAGATATTGTGCACATGGTCCATAAATATATACTTCATATCAGACATATTAGAAGAGTCAAACAGCTGGTAAAACAAAAGGTTCTCACAAAACAAAGTTACAACATAACAAGATGAAGGAGTGGGCCTTCATAAAACCAGTCAGGGAAATCAACTATTCCTCTTGGGATGTTTCTTCTTATCATTCCATCTTCTCCTACTTCCATCCATGCTCCCTGTTGTTGATTGGTCCTGAGAGAAGCTGGTCCCCCTCAAAAAGGTAAGTTTACATTTAGACCCTGTCATAACTATAAAAGGAAGGGTAACAGCTCTCTGTGTACAGTACTAAAATCCCTCCTGGTCAGAGACTCCAAAATCCTTTTACCTGTAAAGGGTTAAGAAGCTCGGGTAACCTGGCTGACACCTGACCCAGAGGACCAGTGAGGGGACAAGATACTTTCAAATCTTGGGGGGGGAAAGGCTTTTGTGTGTGTCCTTTGTTTAAGGGGTTGTTCGCTCTTGGGACTGAGAGGGACCAGACATCAATCCAGGTTCTCCCCATCTTTCTAAACAAGTCTCTCTTATTTCAAAATTGTAAGTAAAAGCCAGGCAAGGCGTCTTAGATTTACTTTGTTTTCTCAACTTGTAAATGTACCTTTTACCAGAGTGCTTATCTTGTTTGCGATACTTTGAACCTAAGACAGAGGGGATTCCTCTGAGCTCTTTAAGTTTGATTACCCTGTAAAGTTATTTTCCATACTGATTTTGCAGAGATGATTTTTACCTTTTGCTTTAATTAAAAGCCTTCTTTTTAAGAACCTGATTGATTTCTCCTTGTTTTAAGATCCAAAGGGGGTTTGGATCTGTATTCACCAGGAGTTGGTGAAAGGAAAGAGGGGGGAAGGGTCAATTTCTCCTTGTTTTAAAATCCAAAAGGGATTTGGATCTGTATTCACCAGGGAATTGGTGAAGGTCTCTCAAGGCTTCCCAGGGAGGGAATTCTTAAGATGGTGGCAGCGGACCAGAGCTAAGCTGGTAAATAAGCTTAGAAGTTTTCATGCAGGCCCCTACATTTGTACCCTAAAGTTCAAAGTAGGGATACAGCCTTGACATGGTGGCACAGCGGTGGGATCGTTTTAAACCCAAAAGCCAGTAAGATTTTTTTTTCCTTCTAGCTGCTTGGAGAGCAGAGCTGAAGGTAGATGCATATCTTATCTCTCCTTGCCTGAAGGCAGAGGTGTTAAGTTTTTTTAACAAGGTCCTTTGTTAAGAGAAGGGTTCAAATAATGAGCAAACAACTGGTAAAGATAATTTACAAGCTGAATTGTGTTTTTTTTCTTTTTTACATCCTCGGAAGTAGCTAGTTAGAAAGTCTCTGTTAACTCAGCAGCACTCAGCAGGAGCCTGAGCTAAATACATCCCAGTTTCAGTCAACTGCAGAGGGGTGTGACCCAGCACAAGAAAACCAGGAAAATGACTACCAGTGAAGCAGCTAGCAAACTAGAACTGGCCAGACTAGAAGCAGAAGAAAATGAGAAAAAACATCAGAGACTACTTCAAATTAAAAAACTTGAACAGGAGGCCCATGAAAGAGAAGAGAAAGCCAAACAGGAGGCCCATGAAAGAGAAGAAAAAGCCAAACAGGAGGCCCATGAAAGAGAAGAAAAAGCCAAACAGGAGGCCCATGAAAGAGAGATGGAGCTGAAAGAAAAAGAGATGGAACTGGAAGCAGCAAGGACTAGGCAGGGTGCATCAGACCATCCTAACAACTCCTCTCCAGGTACCACTTCCCATCCCAGGAAATTCCCCACCTACAAGGCAGGCGATGATACTGAGGCCTTCTTAGAAAATTTTGAAAGGGCCTGCCTTGGATACGACATCCCTCCAACCCAGTACATGGTAGAGCTGAGGCCGCAGCTCAGTGGACCCTTAGCAGAGGTGGCGGCTGAAATGCCTAAGGAACACATAAACAGTTATGAACTTTTTAAAAACAAGGCCAGACTCAGAATGGGGCTAACACCCGAGCATGCCCGTCGGCGGTTCAGAGCCCTAAGGTGGAAACCTGATGTGTCATTTACCCGACATGCCTACCACATTGGGAAAAATTGGGATGCCTGGATATCAGGAGCAAATGTTAAATCTACGGAAGAGTTGCCCTTCCTATTGCAAATGGAGCAGTTTTTAGAGGGTGTTCCTGAGGAAATAGAAAGGTACATCCTAGATGGGAAGCCCAAAACTGTAACCGAGGCGGGGGAGATTGGAGCCAAATGGGTGGAGGTGACAGAAAAGAAAAAAGCTAGTAGCAGTTGGAGCGAATATCAGAAGGGGCAAGCCGAAACAAAACCTTATCACCGGGGACAACCCAAGGCCCCACCCACATCCCAAGGGAAACCCCAGACGCCTTCTCACCCCACCACACCAGTCTCCAGCAACCAACATCGCCCCGGTGATACCTTAGCAGGGCGATGTTTTAAATGTAATGAACTGGGGCATATAAAGGCTCACTGCCCCAAGAACCCCAACCGATTACAGTTCATTACACCCCAATCACACCAAAGAAACCCAGACCCAGATGCCTCTCTCATACCCTCGGAGCGAAGGGAAACCTTGAGAGTGAGCGGAAAGAAGGTTATCGCTTGGAGGGACACTGGGGCACAAGTGTCAACTATTCACCAATCCCTAGTGGACCCCAAACTCATCAACCCTGAGGCTACAGTGACAATTCAACCCTTCGTGTCACAGTCTGTAACCTTGCCTACAGCCCAGTTGCATGTCCAGTACAAGGGCTGGTCAGGAATGTGGACTTTTGCAGTCTATGACAATTATCCCATTCCCATGCTACTGGGGGAAGACTTGGCTAACCATGTGAAGCTAGCCAAGAGGGTGGGAATAGTCACCCGCAGCCAGGCTAAGCAAGCTTTCACCCCCATCCCTGTTCCTGAGCCGTCCACCAGGACCCCGTCTGTGTTACCGGAGACCCAAACACAGGTGGTGGAACCGGATCCCCTGCCAACGACTGCAACAGCCGTAGTGAATCCAATCCCAGAGACCCAGCCAAAGCCAGTCCCAGAACCGGAACTGGCAACGCAACCAGCACCAGAACCATTGCCAGCACTGAGTCCAGCGCTTGCAACCCCGTCTACAACTCCAATGCCAGAGGGCACCAGCGAGCCTAAACTGGTGGAAGCAGCAGATAACCCTACCCAAGAGGCTCAGCCAGAGCCTGAAATACCACATAGTGCACCAGCGGACAGCGGTTCACAGTCAATGGAAAAAGCCCCAGCACCTGCATCGCTTCCAGAGGGACCAAGCCCCAGTCCACAGTCCAAGGAGGAACTGATGTCTCCAGCATCAAGGGAACAGTTCCAGGCCGAGCAGGAAGCAGATGACAGCCTTCAAAAAGCTTGGGCGGCGGCACGGAGCACCCCACCGCCTCTCACCTCTTCTAACCGATCCCGGTTTGTTGTAGAAAAAGGACTTTTATACAAGGAGACTCTTTCTGGTGGGCACCAGGAAGACTGGCATCCTCAAAGACAGTTGGTAGTTCCCACTAAGTATCGGGTAAAGCTCTTGAGCTTAGCCCATGATCATCCCAGTGGCCATTCTGGGGTGAACAGAACCAAAGACCGGTTGGGGAAGTCCTTCCACTGGGAGGGAATGGGCAAGGACGTTGCTAATTATGTCCGGTCTTGTGAGGTGTGCCAACGAGTGGGAAAGCCCCAGGATCAGGTTAAAGCCCCTCTCCAGCCACTACCCATAATTGAGGTCCCATTTCAGCGAGTAGCTGTGGATATTCTGGGTCCTTTCCCAAAGAAGACACCCAGAGGAAAGCAGTACGTACTGACTTTCATGGATTTTGCTACCCGATGGCCGGAAGCTGTACCCTTAAGCAACACCAAGGCTAAAAGTGTGTGCCAGGCATTAGCAGACATTTTTGCCAGGGTAGGGTGGCCCTCCGACATACTTACAGATTCGGGAACTAATTTCCTGGCAGGGAACATGAAAAACCTGTGGAAAGCTCATGGGGTGAATCACTTGGTTGCCACCCCTCATCACCATCAAACCAATGGTCTGGTGGAGAGGTTTAATGGAACTTTGGGGGCCATGATACGTAAATTCGTAAATGAACACTCCAATGATTGGGACCTAGTGTTGCAGCAGTTGCTTTTTGCCTACAGGGCTGTACCACATCCCAGTTTAGGGTTTTCACCATTTGAACTTGTGTATGGCCGCGAGGTTAAGGGGCCATTACAGTTGGTGAAGCAGCAATGGGAGGGGTTTACGCCTTCTCCAGGAACTAACATTCTAGACTTTGTAAGCAACCTACAAAACACCCTCCGACACTCTTTAGCCCTTGCTAAAGAAAACCTAAAGGATGCTCAGGAAGAGCAAAAGGCCTGGTATGATAAACATTCCAGAGAACGGTCCTTCAAAGTAGGAGACCAAGTCATGGTCTTAAAGGCGCTCCAGGCCCATAAAATGGAAGCGTCGTGGGAAGGACCATTCACGGTCCAGGAGCGCCTAGGAGCTGTTAACTATCTCATAGCCTCCCCCACCTCCAACATAAAGCCTAAGGTATACCATGTTAATTCTCTTAAGCCCTTTTATTCTAGAGAATTAAACGTTTGCCAGTTTACAGCCCAGGAAACTGATGACGCGGAGTGGCCTGCAGGTGTCTACTATGAAGGAAAAAGGAATGGTGGCGTGGAAGAGGTGAACCTCTCCACGACCCTGGGACGTCTGCAGCGACAGCAGATAAAGGAGCTGTGCACAAGCTTTGCACCGATTTTCTCAGCCACTCCAGGACGGACCGAACGGGCATACCACTCCATTGACACAGGTAATGCTCACCCAATTAGAACCCCACCCTACCGGGAGTCACCTCATGCCCAAGCGGCTATACAAAGGGAGATCCAGGACATGCTACAGATGGGTATAATCCGCCCCTCTACCAGTGCATGGGCATCTCCAGTGGTTCTAGTTCCCAAACCAGATGGGGAAATACGCTTTTGCGTGGACTACCGTAAGCTAAATGCTGTAACTCGTCCTGACAACTATCCAATGCCACGCACAGATGAGCTATTGGAAAAATTGGGACATGCCCAATTCATCTCTACTTTAGACTTAACCAAAGGGTACTGGCAAGTACCACTAGATGAACCCGCTAAGGAAAGGTCAGCCTTCGTCACCCAGGCAGGGGTGTATGAATTCAATGTACTCCCTTTCGGGTTGCGAAATGCACCCGCCACCTTCCAAAGACTTGTAGATGGTCTCCTAGCAGGATTGGGAGAATCTGCAGTTGCCTACCTCGATGATGTGGCCATTTTTTCTGATTCATGGACAGAACACCTGGAGCACCTGAAAAAAGTCTTCGAGCGCATCCGGCAGGCAGGACTAACTGTTAAGGCTAAAAAGTGTCAAATAGGCCAAAACAGAGTGACGTACCTGGGACACCAGGTGGGTCAAGGAACTATAAATCCCCTACAGGCCAAAGTGGATGCTATCCAAAAGTGGCCGGTTCCAAAGTCAAAGAAACAGGTCCAATCCTTCTTAGGCTTGGCCGGATATTATAGGCGATTTGTACCACACTACAGCCAAATCGCCGCCCCGCTGACAGACCTAACCAGAAAGAAACAGCCAAATGCAGTTCAGTGGACTGATAAGTGTCAAAAGGCCTTTAACCAGCTTAAGGCAACACTCATGTCTGACCCTGTGCTAAGGGCCCCAGACTTTGACGAACCGTTCCTAGTAACCACAGATGCGTCCGAGCGAGGCGTGGGAGCAGTTTTAATGCAGGAAGGACCGGATCAAGAATTCCATCCTGTCGTGTTTCTCAGCAAGAAACTGTCTGAGAGGGAAAGCCACTGGTCAATCAGCGAAAAGGAATGCTACGCCATTGTGTACGCGCTGGAAAAGCTACGCCCATATGTTTGGGGACGGCGGTTCCAACTACAAACAGACCATGCTGCGCTACAGTGGCTTCATACCGCCAAGGGAAATAACAAAAAACTTCTTCGGTGGAGTTTAGCTCTCCAAGATTTTGATTTTGAAATACAACACATTTCGGGAGCTTCTAACAAAGTGGCTGATGCACTCTCCCGGGAAAGTTTCCCAGAGTTAACTGGTTAACAATTGTTCTTGTAATGAAACATATTGTTAGTTTTTATATAATCAGTAGTATGTCTAAAGGTACATGTGTCTTGTTAACTCTGTTTTCTCCTAGAGCTCCAGGAAGAAATCACAGCCAGTGTGGAACCAAACGTCCAACACTATCTGTGATTTGGGGGGCGTGTCATAACTATAAAAGGAAGGGTAACAGCTCTCTGTGTACAGTACTAAAATCCCTCCTGGTCAGAGACTCCAAAATCCTTTTACCTGTAAAGGGTTAAGAAGCTCGGGTAACCTGGCTGACACCTGACCCAGAGGACCAGTGAGGGGACAAGATACTTTCAAATCTTGGGGGGGGAAAGGCTTTTGTGTGTGTCCTTTGTTTAAGGGGTTGTTCGCTCTTGGGACTGAGAGGGACCAGACATCAATCCAGGTTCTCCCCATCTTTCTAAACAAGTCTCTCTTATTTCAAAATTGTAAGTAAAAGTCAGGCAAGGCGTCTTAGATTTACTTTGTTTTCTCAACTTGTAAATGTACCTTTTACCAGAGTGCTTATCTTGTTTGCGATACTTTGAACCTAAGACAGAGGGGATTCCTCTGAGCTCTTTAAGTTTGATTACCCTGTAAAGTTATTTTCCATACTGATTTTGCAGAGATGATTTTTACCTTTTGCTTTAATTAAAAGCCTTCTTTTTAAGAACCTGATTGATTTCTCCTTGTTTTAAGATCCAAAGGGGGTTTGGATCTGTATTCACCAGGAGTTGGTGAAAGGAAAGAGGGGGGAAGGGTCAATTTCTCCTTGTTTTAAAATCCAAAAGAGGTTTGGATCTGTATTCACCAGGGAATTGGTGAAGGTCTCTCAGGGCTTCCCAGGGAGGGAATTCTTAAGATGGTGGCAGCGGACCAGAGCTAAGCTGGTAAATAAGCTTAGAAGTTTTCATGCAGGCCCCTACATTTGTACCCTAAAGTTCAAAGTAGGGATACAGCCTTGACAGACCCAACCATGGTCAGGATCAGGTTTAGTCTGATGATCTGTGGTAAGGTGTTCCATAGCTAAGCTCCTGCCCCTTGAAAATAGCCTGCCCTATTGACCAAAGAGTCCTGTCATAAATCAGTTTAGTTGCATCATCCCTGTGGACCATAGTTGTCTTTGTGGGATAATAGACTTTGAGATAGCCTTGTGCTTTATGGACCTTTCAGGTGCAGACCAGGCCTTTAAATTCAATCTGGAAGTGATAGGCAGTAAGTGGAGTTTGTGGAGCACTAATGCAATATGTTCACAATGCAGTTTTGTTAAGTATATTGCATTAGCGGCAATTTATGGAAATTAGCTGCATTTAGCCACGGGTAGAACCTGTGCAGTTAGGCACATCATTAACTAGCATGAAAACGGACACATGTAAAGAATTGCTACATTGTTCATCAGCCTGCTTTTATTCAGAAAAGCTTGCTATATGAGGACCAAACTGTCCAAGTCTCTCTCTCGTCCTCCTTCCTTCAGTTTTTAAATGTGAAGTTAAGAGGATTTGAGTACTGTATAGAACTGGGCTGGTGCCCACATTCGCAGCAGAGTACACAGTTTTTATTTCCCTCTAGACCCTCATCTCTATTTCAAAGGCCGATAAAGGGATTTATGGATTTCTTGACACTTTGTTTTCACAAATTGTTTAAAAGTAATGCAAAGGCCCACCCTGAAAAAAGCTGTGCAATGCAAGAGGGCTAGAATCTTTTTGAAGTTGGATTAGCTGTTAGCTAGGCAGGGAGTACCTTTTAAATTATAATTGTATAAACTCAGAGTCTTGGAAAATTGGGCTGATTTTTGTCTTTATTTTGGATTTTACAGGATTAGCTAAACTGTGGAAATTTATGTGAGCATGAGTTATATTCTTCTGAAAATCTGTTAAATTTATATTAATAAGGATAACTCTTCTTTGCTTTTATTTAAAAAAAATACATGTTTGTGTTTGGGAACTACACAGACAGTTAGCTTCTTTGAAAGTATTTTAATCCGTATTAATCCTGTGTAACAACAGTTCAGAAATACCACTGTTATCTTTATGCACCATTCAGAAATGATATACAGGAAGTTTCTCCCTATTTAATTGGCTCTTTAAGAAAATTTCAGTATAAGCATAAAGAATAGCTGATGGTGATTTTTTTTTAAATGAATCAGGGATAGCATAATCTGCATAATCTATGTTATGTATATGAGATATTTTCCCCCTGTCCGGAGTACACATAATTTAAAAAAATAAAACAAAGCTACTATTTGAAAATTTTACATTTTTTTTTTAAAGTATGCTTTTCCGAAAAAGGAATGGCATAAAATAGTTAGTGTTCACACATTGGTTGGTTCTTGGTTAATCAGTAAAATCACCTCTTGCTTCCTTTGTGTGAAAGAATTGTCTTGTTTCACAGCCTTTCCTTTGAAGTATGTACAATGAGACAATGGGTATTAGCCAGGAGACACTGGACTGCATCAATTAACACATAGTACACAGAACTGTAGTTTAACCATTTATTACTTTTTTGTTTTGTAACGTATTTAAACAGAACAAGGAAATATTTGTTTTAAGTTTCTTGCGCTAGTTTCTTGTCAAATAGATTCTAATCATTTGTGGTTTTTTAATTATTTGTGTGCTTTATCAGGTTCTGGGTGTGGTGTATCAGGTGTGCAGGTGTAATATGTGCAAAGTGAAGACAATGAAAAAGCTAATGGGGGCAGGGGAAAGCTGGAAAATGAACCCCCAAAATGTCTTGATTCTATTTATATGGATAATTACTGTACATATGGCAAATATAAATGCAGCAGAGATGTTTGCAGATTATCTTTCTGAATAAATGTTAATGTATTAAAGCCTCTGAGCATTCTTACAGGGAAGCTGTGTACCAGGGTAGTCTGGCAAACCCCTTGGATCAAAAGAGTCAAGACAGAGAGATATTAAGTATATGTCCAGCATTCAGTGCCTGAATTTAATAACTTAATTATACCCAAATGACACTCTGCCATCTCACTTGGTATTGGCCCTTACACATTCATCATCTCTTTCATAATGTGAAGGAGAGTCAGAAAACACAGACCTAAGTAAGGGTGAGGAAAAGAAAAGTACTAATCAAAAACACACTTTTTTTCAGTCTGTGATGCATACTTTTTGTGATACAAGCTGACTTATTTCAGGATACAATCCCAGAGGTGGTTCAAGCTTTAATACTGAAGGCCTGCTTTTACAGTAGGAGCAGGTGGCACAACAGAAAACAGATTCTGCTGTTAGAAGTCAGAGGATCAGAAAGCACTTGTCAACTTTAAACAGAAAGCACTTGTTTAAAACCACTTAGAAAACATTCCTAGCTTTTATTAGGTATTTACAGTATTTCGCTGTGTTTAATATTTACAAGAATACTTTTAACCTGCAGTTCTGTTTTTAGCTTTGATTTTTTTTTCTTTCAAACTGGACAAAAAAAATATAAAAAGCTACAAGTAGCCAATCAGTTATTGCATGTTAAATGAAAATTGTATGGTGGAAGCACTTCATCACTGAAAGTTTCACATGAACTTTTAAACAATGTTTTGCCTCTTTTAACTAATCAAAACTATATAAATAACAGAGGCACTATTTTATAGATCACTATTTTATAGATCAACCTAACAGTTTCCATAAATCTCATATTTACACAGAATCAGGCTAAACAAGCATTGATAATTGCAGTGGTGCACTGAATGAGATGGCAGACTAGTTTGGATTCTCCACAGAATATGAAGACAAGGAGCATTTGGTTTAAGTCATGCAACATATGTAACTGAAGTGTCTCATTCTGAAGTCTGTGTATAAATAAACAGCCATATTGTATACCGTATATACTCGTTCAGAAGCCGAATGTTTTTAGTAAAAAAGGGAAGCACCAGAGACGGGGGTCGGCTTATGAACGGGTATAGAGAGGGAGAGGTGGGACACAGCCCCTCCCTCCAACAGAGGGAGCAAGGAGAGGCAACACAGCCAGCGGAGCCAGAAGGGAAGAGGCGGGGCCACAGTCTCTCCGCTTCTGGCCACGCTGCTCTTCCCCCAGCCTCCGAAGCAGCTGTAGCTCTGGGGCTGGCAGGCTGCAGCCCTGTCACTCGGCCCCGCCCCCCAAAGCAGGCTGTGGCCATGCCGCCCGGCCCACCGGAGCACGCTGCGGCCGTGCCGCCCGGCCCAGCCCGCTGGAACCTGCTGCGGCTGCGCTGCCCAGTCTGGCCCGCCGGAGCAGGCTGCGCCACACTGCCCAGCCTGCCGGAGCAGCTCCAGCCAGGCCAGAGACATCCTCCTCTGGCCCTCCCCAGATAAGGTGGTAAGTGATGGGATGGGGAGAGTGTGGGGGTCCCGGGCTAGGGGTGGGGTCATGTGGGGGTGGTCACAGGGGTTACGCCCCTGATCCCCAGCTTTCCCCCCCCCCCCAAAAAAAATTTCCCCACCAGTTGCTGTCCCGGCCCATCAGGGTAAGCAGCTGGCGCGCCGGGACACTTTGTTTACTTAGGTTTACCTCCATGCCTGCCACTATCACTCCTGCAATTGCCACCATTGGTGCAAGTGAAGTGATAGTAGCAACCGTGTGAAATTTTAAGCAAAAATTTTCTAGTGTGGAAAAGCCATTTCATCTAAAGACTCAGAGTATGATTATTTTTCAAACTATCGCCAGATGCAATCTAAATAATAATAAATATATAGGTCTCCATTGGGTGAAAAGCTAGTGCATTAAAATACCCAAGTAAGTCATTTCATAAAATCTGTATTTAAAAATAACGTTTAAAGTGTTGGAATATAAGTAAGCTAACATAAAGCTACAGTGTTGCAGTAAAGTGCATTGGTTAATGTTTTGCTTTACACTGTAATAAAATTCACCTCAATGCAGAGGGCCAGCATGATGCCTGTGCCTCATTTAAGTCCCATTTAGTGGGACTAAAGTGGTATATAGGCTTTGTGCTCTCTCTTCACAGGAGTGATTTTCACCTATGAGTACGAACAAGTCTTACAGTGTATGCTCTATACTACTGTTTTTAATTTTCTCCCTAACAGCAACATGTTTCATAAAACAAGTAAATTAAATTGGTTGAAGAGCTATGTAGATTTGCTCAGTACTGTTTTCATTCTTATTTAATAAACTAATGCAGATCAATGTTGCTTACTTTTTTAAGCTAAGAGTCTTAGTTTATTTTAACTTGAATGGAAACATTTTGGCAATCCTTTACTGTAATACTTTCCCTTAGTAGTATTTCCAAAAAGTAGGGTTTTTTTTTAATTGCTCTTAATGTTACGAGTTATAGCGTTTTTTTGTTTTTGTTTTTTTGTAAGGGGTAAATCATGTTCTGATAGTTTATAAGGTTTCTCTCTTAAAAAAGTAAACTTCTTTACTTGACTGGAGCCTAAGCTGCTTAAAAGCTAATACCAAAATCAAACAACATGCCCTTTTCAAAGTCTAATAAAATGGGTCATAAAGGGATTATAAGGTTGGAACTAGCATAAGGTGTAACTCAGAAAGTTTAATTTAGTGTAACTTCTCTGTCTGAAAGGTCGTGCATTACAGGACTGATAATTTTTAACACTTACACTGTAAGCCCATATAAACATTGACTGAATAAAAAGAGGGAGGGATATGTTCTTGAATACAGTTTGAGACTGGAAGCCAGGGTCACTTGGTCTCATTCTGATCTTATTTACACTGATGTAAATCAAAAGTAACTCCATTGTTGTCAATGGTGTTAGATTGGTGAAAAGTTGTTGTGAGATCAGAATTAAGCTCTCTGAGATCTGAATTCCAGCTGTGATACCGATTCGCTGAGCAAGCCATTTAAACTCTCTGTTTCACCTCTGTAATATATATATATATATATAGTTGAAGATGTCTGACTATGTTGCCCTCTGGTGGCTGCAGCTCACAGAGCTCTGAAGAAGAGAAGGTAGGAGAGATGAAGATGCAGAGAGGAGAATCGAGAGAAGGAAGGAGAAAGAGAAGAAATGAAGAGGGGGCAGTGGTAGAAGAGGATGAAGAGGGAGTCATTATTGTATGATTATATGAAATTTTCAGCTTTCATGTTAAAAAACAGTCAATTCCTAGTCCTCAGGGTTGTGGAAAAAAGCTTGAAAGTATGAACCTCAATGGATCAGAAAGCAGACAAAAAGATCCCAATAGTTGTTATAAAATCTGAGGAGTTTTAAACCAATCTCATGATTTCCAGTGTGCCCTGACTTACAATTTTTGAAACTTTGGGGTTGACAATATTGTACATGTAATGTCACAGTCCCACTAACCTGTGACTTTTTCACAGGTACATGCTAGTGGGGATAATACTCACTGACTTTTCTCAGTATGTTATGATTCTTCATAATCCAGTGAAGAACAGAGTGAAAAATAGAGGATAAAAACTGCTGCAGTGAGAGCAAAATCTAAAATGAATGTTAGCAGCATGTTTTGTTTAGTTTGTTTCTTGACAGATGTTAAACAGATGCCTTTTGGGAAGCATGAAGATGTCAATTTGAGAAAAACAATTTTACAAGCAGGAATTAGCTACATTTAATTTTGTGGAAGCTTAGCATAAGTCTTCATGTGTCTTTAATGGCTCTCAGTGGTACTTGTTTCTTTATAGATTGATTTTGTTTGTTTTTTGTCCAAATAAGTTCTTCTAATACAGTTAAACTATAAAAAAAAAATCTGCCCAAGTTCCTGTTTTAGTTGTTTAAGGGCACTTTAATAGCTGCTTGGGCTTTTGAGGAAATAATGAAAAAGGTATACATGAAGCAAGGTTATTTTTTTATGCCTGAAATGATAAACAATTTTACAAAGTTTAGCTTAACAGAGACCGGGTTAGGAGCAAAAGGAATGGCATGTAAGTTTAAAAATTAGAAAAACATTCTCATGTTGTTCAGCTCTTGACCTTTTTATTATTGACCCACATATTCAAAAATCATGATTTGTAGTTTGTTTTTCCCCTTGATTGTCTAAAAATATTCCTTAGTTTTACCATAAAAATAATAATAAACAGATATTATAACAGTACATGCTTTAATGTTTTTCCTTTAGCCTAACTTTTTGACAGTACATGTTAAATGTTTTCCAGCAAGATGTGTTAAGTCCTCTGTTTTATTCCTTGTTTGTGATATTGAAACAGATTTAAACGTGTGCAGACTAAGGCCCTGATCTAACAAACACTTGTGCACAAATCACTTTATGTACATTAATAGTTCTGTAGAAGTCAATGGGAATATTTAAGTGTGTAAAAGTTACTCAGGTGTTTGCAGAATCAGGGCCCACACATTCTGTGTACCTACTAGGCAAGCATCTACCTTTATGTCTAATGAGACTGCCAGCAACAAGTGCTGGCCTTTCAGTTGATGTTGTATAGAACACTGGGTTTGTATAGAACACTGGGTTTTTTCCCCTGAGTATCTATTTCACTTGTGTGAAAGGCTTAGACACACAATGACCATTGAAGGTGTCCAGTGAGCAAAAACTAAAAGAAGCCAAAGAAGTTCGATTGTCAAGCCAGTCTAAAGGAGATTCACATGTTACTGTCTTCTCTCCATTTAGTGGGGGACTTTTAGGAGCATTTAAAGCTGGAGAAAAGTGTGTGTGTGTATGTGTGAGAGAGAGAGATCAAGAAGTTTCAGAAGAAGTAGGCATTGACTTTTGCTTTGTTACTGACAGATAAGAACTTGTCTACGTGTTGGGATAATGTGCTCTATGAGGGTGTAATTTCTAAAGCACACTTACGTGTTGCATGTTAATTGGTCCATGTAGACACTGCTGGTGCACTTTACTGTAGTGCTATTTGAAACAGTACGTTATTAAAGCGCACTAGGGAACTTGTAGTGCACACCAACAGGGCCTACACGGGTCAATTAATGCATGTTAGTGCACTTTAGAAATGACATCCCCAGAGAGCGCATTACCCCACGGTATAGACAAGCCCTCTGTCTTTGCAGGACTTCAAAGCTTTTTAGTTCCAGACTACATTATAAACTGCTATTCAGAAAAAGCGTTCTTCAGAGCTTTGTGGATCATTCTGTCAGTGACTGGGTACTTCAATCCACCAATTAAGAAAAAGTATTTCCTAGAAGGCAGGTTGATATTTTTATTCATAACATAATTTTCTGTCTGCATGAAAAAGGCATACTGTAGCACAGAGTTCATTTTATAAAATGGCAAGATATTGGTAGATATTTTGGAAGATCGGGTTTATTTTATGTTTCTGGATGTAAATAAAATTCTCTCTCTTTTATACAAAAATGACTTCTCTTTTCTGTATAATGTTTTTGCTCTGAGAGTACATGACAAGAGGCGGAAGAGTAATAAAAGTGAAGTCTCTCAGTGAATATTACTATTTTTATTTATTCACTTATTTTCCACTTTGACCATCATTGTAATAAAACAATCCAAACAATGTTTTATGGCACCACTGAGCCGTTGAAACTCCAATGTTGAAAAATTAAAGATTTAACTTGTTTAAACAGTTAGGGTGGCAAGCATTAGCCAAACTCTGCTCCTGTTAAAATCAATGGGAGTTTTACCATTGATTTGAAAGCAAGTTGCTAGCCAATGCTGAGCACTTCTTTAAAAACCATTGCCTTAGTCCACCGATACCTTCTGCTTCAGTATATGTAGTGTAAGAGAAGCTGAATCAGAAAATTCCCTGAAAGGGGCTAGCAACAAGGAATAGCAAGGGGAAAAGCAAATACCAAAGATTCCTGGTATGTTTTATTGTAATACAAATGCTCTTTTTCACGAGGAAGTTTTGCCAGAGAAGTATTTGTTTTGGGGCTCTATAAAAAGCTATTTTTTTGTGTGGGTAATCCTGATATTTTCCTCTCCAAAAATGCACGTGTGCTTTTTTTTTTTAATATCCTGCATTCAGTGTCACCCATGAACATGTTTAATAAATTACTACATTAATGCAAAAAAGCTCTGTAGGATTATAATTGCTTCCATTTAACATCCTATGAGGAATATTCTGAAAATTCATCTGTTCCACAAGTTAATTTTATTAGATTGTTAAAGGAAAACCCACACTGCAATCAGTAAAGCCTTTTTGGTAATTTGTGTCTGGCTTTGGCTTTATCAGTGTGAACTCTTGTAGTTCCAAAATTACATTATATTCCTGTCCTGTTCTGGGATATTCTTACTACTGCCAAGCCCAGCAGAATGTATAAGTTTTTCTGATCCTTGACATTTAGTCCAGTTATAAGCTTTTCCTCTTGCATTTTTCCAGTGTATTTTGTATCTTTATAGGCCTCTAAAATGACATTAAAAATGTCAAACTGAATTGTTTTTAGCACTGATGTGTGTCAGACATGATTCGGAAATGCACAGTTTTCAAATGTAGATTTTCTTTCCTTCCTATGGTATTATTCCTTTAGCAACCAAGCGGTAGATGTTTCTCAAGGTCAAGAGACAGGTATATTGCTGGCTAGTAACATCACTCCATACATCAGTGTAATCTCTGATCATATAATCACCCATATGTCCCATTCCAAACTCTCCATTTGATTCCCTCAATATAGGGCAATCTGTGAACCTTTTGATCACTGTGATGAGCAGTTACTCATGTGAGGAAGAGAGTTGTTACAAATTTCAAAATATGTAATCTGATACTAATAAGGGACATGCTTGCAGAGCTCTCCTTTTTAATACATCACCAACATGGACAGCCAGGGATGAATCATAAACTCATAGAAATGAAGGACTAGAAGGGACATTTAGAGGTCATCAAGTCCAGCCCCCTGTACTGAGCAGGACCAAGTAAACCTGGACTATCCCTGTATTTGTTCAGCCTGTTCTTAAAAACCTGAAGGGATGAACTACCCTTCTAGTTACAAAGTTTTTCCTAATATCTAATCTAAATCTCCCTTGCTGCAGATAAATCCCATTACTTCTTGTCCTACCTTGATCCTTGTCCTCTTTGATCTCCCTCAGACATCTCAAGACTGAGTTTTTTTTAACCTTTCCTCATAGGTTAGGTTTTCTAAACCTGTTAACATTTTTCTTGCTCTCCTCTGGAATCTCCAATTTGTCCACATCTTTCCTTTTCTGTGGCGCCCAGAATTGGATACAGAATTCCAGGTGAGGCCTCACCAGTGCTGAGTAGGGCAGGAAAATGACCTCCCATGTTTTATAATACGACACCCCTATTAATACACCCCAGAATATTAGACTTTTTTGCAACTGCATCACATTGTTGACTCATACTCAATTTGTGATCCATTATAACCCCAAGATCCTTTACAGCAGTACTACTGCCTAGTCAGTTATTCCTCTTTTTCTAGGTGTGCATTTGATTTTTCCTTCTTAAGTGAAGTGCTTTGCACTTGTTATTGAATTTCATCTTGTAGAATTCAGGCCAATTCTCCAATTTTGTCAGGATTGTTTTGAATTCTAATCCCGTGTCCAAAGTGCTTGCAACCCCTCCCAGCTCTTCACTCCATTATCCAAGTCATTAATGAAAATATAAAATAGTACCAAACCCAGCACTGACCCCTGAGGAACCCGACTAGATATGTCCTCCCAGTTTGACAATGAACCATTGATAGCTACGCTTTGAGTACGGTCTTTCAATCAGTTGTGCACCCACCTTATAGTAATTTCATCTAGATCACATTTCCCTAGTTTGCTTATGAGAATATTGTGTGTGACTGTATCAAAAGCCTTACTAAAATCAAGATATATCTCATAAAGCTATGCCACAGTAATATAATTACACATAAGAAAAGCAACATACTGCCAAAATCATTAAGGACAACACTGTGCCTTTTAGGCACAGCCCTGCATTGGGGGTCAGTACAGAGCTGCACTGCCCCAGAGGGTAAATGGCAGGTTGAGGTGATTTGTCTGCCTCTGATGGACTCTCACCCACTCTGTGGATCCAGAAATGGCTTAGCCCTCAGGCTCATAAAATATTTCTGAAGGACAGATTTTTTGCTTTTGGAATGGACCAGGTTGTTGTACCAAGTGGTAGATACTTAAATTAAAATCCAGGCAGTGGATGCTGCCAACCTTTTGACATGGGTATTCACCTTCTTCCTCCATCTCTGGGGAAATGTGCACAGACAGATGTATAACTCACGCAATTGTTGCACACTCTGCTGTATAATCACCGTAGTCAGCATTTTTTTCAGGAACAAAGTGTAAATCAGAGGTTCTCAAACTGGGGGCCGGGACGCCTCAGGAGGTTGCGAGGTTATTACATGGGGGGTCATGAGCTGTTTTTAATTTATAAGGAGGGTTGCACTCAGAGGCTTGCTATGTGAAAGGGGTCAGCAGTACAAAAGTTTGAGAACTACCGGTGTAAATGTTTCTAATGAAGTGCAGCTTAATATACTTTTTTGTCTCCTTTCTTTGGTATGGTTATAAAAAAGTATTTTTGTTTAAATAGGAAAACAAATTAATAGATGCCCTTCACACTACTTCTGCAAATTTTTGCACCCTGGATATGGAGTTCATGGCAGTCAAAGGAAGAATATGTGCATGAGTAATACATACTTAGCACCAAGCCTACTCAAAAAATCATAGCAAGAACATTTTTCTTGCTGCATTTAGCTAATTGATAGATGGACATTCTTTAATTGTTGAAGTTAGCTGAACACTCTGTTAAAATGGTATTCCTTCTGAGCAGGAAGCATATTTATTTACAGCTAAATGGCAGCAGGGCTGTCAGTTTTCATCAGCTACCTGGCAGAATTGTCTAATGAATGATGCTTTGTTTAATAATTGCATGGAAATTACTGTAAGGGGTATTGAATTGTGGATGTGGCTTGAAATGACAAATGATGTGTTTGTAGAAACTACTGACAGGCATGGGTAGCCATCACTTCAACTGTTGTGAGGTAAAATCTTCAAGGTGAAAAAGACATGGATATGTGTTAGAGAATAATTAGGTGTACAGTATTACCAGTATCAAGTGTCAAAAAATCATGAGCTGGGCTTCAAAAAATCATGCAATTTATAAAATATGTAAATTTGGGGTTCTTTTTATTTACTTTCTGGTTTCTGAGACTTTAGGATACACTGGAGTCATGTTTTCAAGCTTTTCTCCATTACCAAGAGGACAACAAACTTACTTAAAAAAAAAAAGAAAAGAAAACTGAGATATCCATGTAATCACATGAGTCCAGAAGCTGGAGCTTTAAGAAAACTATTGTGAGACTTGAGGTAAAATTGTGAGAATTGGCAACACTGCACGTATAGTATGTCATTCAGTGGAAATTATTTCAGAATTAAAATTAAACAGGGTTAAGCTCTCAAACATATAGTTATTGAAATTTACCTACTCAAGAAAACAAAAGTGATATTGAACCAAAGTATATATGGACAAATCTGAAAATATTTTTTGGGCACTGAGTGACTTTTTACAAGGCCTCTAATGTTGCAAAAAGGTGATGTCAAATTGTAAGTTTTCCAGCATGCTAAAATGTACTAATTCTCTGGGCCAAACCAAGAGGCCCTTTAATGCTGTGAAGGCTTTTATATTCCTCATCACAGGATGTGGATTAATAACAATGTTCAGCTCATGAATCCAAAAGAATTATTTTTGTTGTGACCACAAATGAAAAATAAAAATAGAACCTGCTGGGCATGTATGGCAGGCTGTCAGCAGAGTTTTACAAAAGAGAAAAATGTTTTACTTTGGTGTTGAAATGTACTGAGAGAAAAGGTCACATTCTTCAAGAAGGTTTTACCTTGTTAGGAGTAAACTTCAAAGAAAAAAGTGTCAGGAGACTGTCTTATTGGGCTCTAAGAAAAATATATATTGCTTGCTTCTAGATTCTAAGAAGACTAAGAGAGAATAGATGAATAGGAGTATTTAGGCATGCATGATTTAGTTCAATTAATTGTCTGTTGTACTCAGGGAAAGACTGGTGTTTCACTTGGCAACCATCTTAACATTCTATACAGGTTAAACCATAGTTTTCTGGAGTTTTGTAGCAAGGACAAAATAGGAAAAAAGACCTGTTGTGTCTGGAGTTTGGTTTCCAATCCTAAAAGGAAAGTTGTGTGTGTTATTCATGACCATTTTTAGAAAGTGTAGTTGAGTCTTTCTTTGTTACATAACAAAATAAGAACAGCCATATTGGGTCAGACCAATGGTCCATCTATCCTTTCTTCTGACAATGGTTAATTCTAGGTGCTTCAAAGGGAATGAACAGAACAGAACAGGGCAATTATCAAGTGATCCATCCCCTGTCGTTTAGTCTCAGCATCTGGCTGCCAGGGAAATGGGAAAAATATTCTTTAATATATTTTTGGAGGTTGTGTTTTTACCTTTTGATTTCATATCAAGAAATACCAAATGTTAGAATATGTCATTGAGGTATGTAATGTTACATAGGAATGATTTTAAAAAGCACAATAATATGTTCCTAACACAAAAGTGTAATTTATGTTTTCTTAACTTTCTCTATGCACAATTAAATTGTGTGAGGTGATTTATTGTTTTAGGCTAAAAAAAAAAAAATGAAAAAAATGTAATCAAATGCCCAGATTATTGGATGAAATGCTATGCCTGGCACTAGTTCTCGTGTTACAAATGGGGACTACCACTTTTGATCAGAATGTGCAGAATTTCTTTGCATTTTTCTGACTTTGGAGCAGAAGTGCTTGTTTTTTTTTAAAAATCTCTTCCTTAACTTTGAAAGTAAGGCCCATGCTCTGCAGGAAATCAAGGACAGTGCCTGAATGACAACAAAAATGGTATAATGTTTATATTTAAGTTTCTGAGAAGCCAGACTGGGAAAAAGAAAATTACCCAAGGAGGGTAAGTTTCATGCCAGGGGACTTCTTGGGGACCTTTCATCAAAAGCAGCACTGTCTTAGATTGATTGTTTTGGAAAACCAAGAAAATTGGTTCTAGCCAAGCCAGGAATGGATTGTAAGCTATTTTCTTTCATTAGTATGTTATGGAGTTTCAGGCATCAGTACCAGACCAAAAAGAGAAATAAACATTCAACTTTTTGAAATTAGTCACAGTTCTCAAAATACTACTTTCTCTATTTCAGTAAGTAATTTTGAACTCTTACTTTCCTTTCTAGGCAGCTTCAAGTTATTTATAAACTCTGAAAGAATTACTGAAAGAATACTTTTAATGCAGAATATTTTTATTTAGCATAGATGAATACTGTACACATCTCAATATTATTGCTTATTGTACCATCTTCTTCAGCTTTTTTCTGTTTTCTTTGCATAGATGGCATAGAATGTGCTACTGTAAGAAGTCGATCTTTTATATTTTAGTTGAAAAATAAGAACTAGATTGTGATACTCTTTTACCACAAGTAGATCCATTGACTTTACTTACCATGAGCAAAGATATCACAATCTGCCCATAAAGTTGGATTATTTAATTAAAAAGACATTGCCCCAATTTGGTAGGGGAAAGAGGAGCTGCTCCTGCAGATGTGGTGATCAGGAAGCTAACATTTTCTTTTGAAACATGGTAGAAGTCATTATTTGGTACTTTGCTCTTGTAGTAAGTTATCCTTAAAACTCTATTCCCTTAATTCTGAGCAGAAGCTTATTTTTTGTAAACTAGACAAGCAAGGAATATTGCAGAAAAATAAAGACAGATCTGTTCAGTGGTTCAAGTCCAAACAAAGCCTGCAGTTCGTAAGCAATATCTAGCACACACAACCATAACACAAAGCTCAAAGAAGGCCCTGTATTTATATATCTGAGAATGTGGAACAAAGTAATCACACGTAATGTGCATGAAAATTTAATGAGAAGAAAAAAGAAGGAAAAGTTGTCTAGGTACATTTTCTTCTTACCTCAAAGATTAGCTTATGAATGGCATTTTGTAGAAATGTCTACAGCTCTGAATATTTTCTGAGCAAAGAAAAGGGATGTTATGGACTTTTTCTTCATCTGAACAAATAACAAGGTCCCTCAACAGTTCATTAGTTTCACTGATACAAAGAGCATGTTTGGAATATATAAATGTTAGCCAAACAAATTAATTCCATCTCAAGAAGCTATTTCATGGCCTTTATCAAGTACGGTTGAAAGCAGCGAGGTTTTAGTTTTCTTTTGTATGGAGTTAGGACATTCCAGTTGTTCTACAGACAGCTACAAGTAACATCTTATTCTACAAATAGAGTCATTTAAATACATGGGGACTACTTGTAGTGTAAGGTGGTACTCAACATGATTGAGTATCACAATCTAAGACAAGGTGCTTAAAGACCACACGTGATTTTATCCTGTAAAATCTCTGATCTGAGTCAAAGTTCAGTTTCTGAGCCTGAGTCACTGGGTGAAAATACACTTTAAGGTAGAGTTGGAGGGTTTGATTACTATATAACAACAATTTGCTTCAGTTTTTAATTGTTGGTGTGCAAAGCCATCTGGGTGCCTTAACAGGAACAACATGAATACATAGTTCCATAATGTGCTAAAGAAATACGTTGAACAATTTAAAAATATTTAGGCTGAGATTTTCAAATCTGCCAAATGTGATTTGTTGTCTAAATTGTCTAGACAGCTTGAAAATCTCATCATTAATTGTTAGGATTTCCAGTACGGTTTTCTTATAACTATTTAGAAAGTTAGAAATATTGTGGAATAGTTATTAAAAATTAGTCAGCATCAATTTATTTCCTTTGTTGTCATCCTCAGGAAAGATGTCCAGTGATCGTGCTCTGAGGAAACAGCAGCAATTGAATAATCTGGTGTCCATGGTAACAAAATTATCTAAACCCGGAGATGTGATTGTGGATTTTTGCAGTGGCGGGGTAATGTATGTTCTCTGTATAAAATGCAACTTTATTGGGTTTTTTTTATCTTTTACAATTCCAGTAGGACATGACTACAAATCAGAGTTTCATGGCAGATGGTCCTTTCAGGGGAGTCATGGACCAGCCTACCTCTGACAGGCTCCTGTAAGGGAGAACAAGCCAGTTCAGACTCACCTGCAAATAATTAAATCGCTAGACAGCTGTCTAGCAGCTAATTAGTTAATGAGTCTGATAAAAAGTTACCGGGGCCCTGTTAAGGTGGATGCTAGAGGCTGGAAGCTCCTGAGGACAGGAGCTCCCATGAGAGCTCAGTAGGCAAGTTCACCAGAGTAAGGAGCCTGGAAAGTGTGCTCCTAGAGAGAGGAGCCTGGCTGCTCAAATACCTGTAGAAAGCAGCTTCAGGTGAGTGCTGCAAGGAATAAAGGTAGAGACTGAACTGAACCCAGCCCCAGGAAGGAAGGCTAAGGTCTCTGACTTCAGGATTGTGAAGAGCTTTGAGTGACAGCCTGAGGCTGGGGCGGAGAGAAGGAAGAGACTTTATTTTGGGGGTATATTTAGACTCAGTGTAGACCCCAGTGGGGACTTTGAACTGAGTTGAGTTATTTAAAGAGTACAGAAGAAGGTTAACTATTAACTGAGGAAGGGTGCCTGCATAGCCACCCTGAGAGCTTGAGGTGGCGGCTCTTGAGGCTGCCACATGACACAGGGCAAAGGTA
Source organism: Emys orbicularis (assembly GCF_028017835.1). Taxonomy (NCBI): domain Eukaryota; kingdom Metazoa; phylum Chordata; order Testudines; family Emydidae; genus Emys; species Emys orbicularis. The sequence goes on along the minus strand of NC_088687.1, from coordinate 33,401,314 downwards.
CAGACTTTGGAATCTGAACTGCTTTTACAAAGACACTGTCACTCTTGAAGGGGGTCATTGTGAAGGGGGTCAGCTGCATGGGGTTTGAAAAGTGACTCATGTTTTTTTGGTTTTCACAGGGCCATGTAGGAATTGTTCTTGCTCACATGTTGCCATCATGCCAGGTAAAGTCTCAATAAAAATATATGGACAATGCAATTTTCCAGACTTCGATAATTCACAACTTAAAAAAAAAAAAGCCACTAGATGGAAACCAGAAAGACTGCTTTAACAGTGATGATTTAGAGACTTTATTTAGGTTTCAGAGTAGCAGCCGTGTTAGTCTGTATCAGCAAAAAGAACAGGAGTACTTTTGGCACCTTAGAGACTAACAAATTTATTTGAGCATAAGCTTTCGTGGGCTACAGCCCACGTCATCAGATGCATAGAATGGACTTTATTTATACAATAATGTGAGGCTCTGAATTTGTGCATATATCAATATTTGTTGTACTATAGAATTGTGCGGTGTGTGTCACCCATGAAAAAGATAGTTTAGAAGAAGCAGCTATCAAAAGATGCTAGTAACAGTGCCAAGTCCTCAGGGCCTGATCATCTCATTGGTGATTTAAGTACAAGCTTAACTTGTAGCAGCACATGGATAATTGTATCCCTGTACAGCAAAGTACTTACGTACATGTTTTAAGTTCTCTGCTGAATTGAAGTGTTGAATTGAAGGCTCCCTGGAAGAGCCACTGCCCCACTTTTCTGACCAATCCTAGTCTGACTCCCCAACTTTCATACACTCATGACAGCAAAAAAAGGTAAGCACTGCCTTCCCCTTTGAAGGCAGCTCTGTCCTAAGTCTTGAGAGGATGTTTCCTTCATTGTGCAGGAAGTGAACCTGAAAGGGTTGGTTCACTTCCAGCCACTTGAAGCGTGAATAGCAGGGTTCTGATAACAAATAACATTGGGAACTAAAACCTGTAACTGCTCACCAGCCCCATTTCCTCAAACGTGTGTGGAGATTAGATGCAGCCTATACTTAGGGCCCTTTGTTTTTGGTTTTTATTTTATTTAATTTTTCCCGGGAATTTATCTGTGTTTATTACTACAACAACAAAAACAGGTGAAAATCGGTGTAAAAAACTATTAATTTTTTTCTGGGCAAATAGGGTCTATTTTGGTGGATGGAAGGATAGGGGGAAAGTATTCAATAGATTAACGCTTTGAAGAACGGAATTCAATGTGATTTGCTGCAGAACTAAAACAGAATTCAAAACACAATGCCATCTCTGAGTTTAAGAAAACAATATATCTCTAATCCCCAAATAAAACTTTTCATTTGAATAAACAATTTACTGTTGTAGACTTAGAACTATTAGCCTATAAATATTTACATGTAATAAGTGGGCCATACCATTTGTAGCACATACACCCAACTTCATCCTTTTCTCCTGTTTTTGTTTTTTTAAAACTTTTGAATACTTCCTTGTGTTCTGAAACATATTCTGATACAGATCTTTGTTTTCTTCCTGTTTTAGTGTGTTAAATCTTTAAACAGTTATCTGCTAAAAGCTTGAAAAGTGTACATGATGGGCGTGAGATTCGTCAGTACGTTCAGATGCGCACGCACTTCAGAGCTTGTGTGCGTGCCTGTTTGTTTATTGTGTGTATTCTCTAGACTAATACCTATAGCCCTACTTCAACAGGCAGCTTTGAATTTGGGGGGGGATCTCATCACCAGTCTCAAGAAATTAAGTAAAGATTTTACACCAGAATTTTGGGGTACTGTATAGCAAGTATCATTTTATTTTGATTTTAGAGCAATACTGCTGACTTATTTTCCTTTATGTGAAATCCAGGTGGTGCTGATAGAAAATAAGGAGTTGTCATTGGTACGTGCTAAAGACAGAAGTGATGAATTAGGATTACACAATATTTGGTTCGTTCAAGCAAACCTGGACTATTTTAAAGGAACTTTTAATATTGGGGTAAGTGATTGATTTTTCAACTTTAGAGTCTACTGATTATTAAGAAAAAATGTTTCCTTCTGTAGGTGATTAAGTATACTTACAAAAAGTCCTGTGGCACCTTAAAGACTAACAGATGTTAGTCTGTCAGACGCATTTGTCTGACGAAGTGGGTATTCACCCACGAAAGCTTATGCTCCAATACATCTGTTAGTCTTTAAGGTACCACAGGACTCTTTGTTGCTTTTTACAGATCCAGACTAACACAGCTACCCCTCTGATACTATACTTATAAACAATTCCAATACTTGGGAATATGAAGCCAGGCATTTCTGATGCTATACAAACTTTTGTTCTATCAGCAGGAAATCAGCTTTGAATGTATTACAGTTAGGAGATAAGGTAATATTATCCCCTTATTCTTAGTTGTTTGTTGAGTGATCACACTATTCTCTGCAATGTGCAAAACACAGATGAGGAAGATATTCTTGTTCCAAAGGGTTTGGTGTCTAAGAAGATAACTAAAGTATATTAGCATTGTGTGATTATATGGTGGAGATGTATTATGATGTAGCAGGGTGAGTATTTTTGTTTGTTTTTTAATTAATCATAGCACTTCAAGCTTAGAGTGACTCGTTAAAGAACAGTACTTTGAGGAAGGATTTGAAGATGGAAAAGCAATATTCACTGCACCAGGACTCAAGGTGGTGTGAAAGGTGCAGCATGGAAGATGGTGTAAAGAAGTCCATCTTTATATGTAGTGATGTGAACTTTAGAAATATTTTCAATAGAGAGAATTCAGAGAAGGATACTAAGGGGTAGTCAAGTGTAAGGTGTTTGCAGAGTAAAGGGAGCAGAGGAGTGGGAATAATAAGGCAAGATCAGAGTGGAGATATGAAAGGCCTCAAAGGTCAAGATCTTTAAAGAACTTAAATTTGATGCAAAGTTGAGAAGGAACAAGTGGATATGTATCAGAGTGAGTGAGAGGGGGAAAGGTTGCATTTAAAGGCCCAGACTTTATACCCAGGCTGGAGTACTTCTAGTTTTCAGTGTTCTGACTGCCATACAAGTCACCCATCTTGCAGGCCTGTCCTGGCTGCAGCTTAGGCTGCTTACATAACTGCAGGTTTGTGGTTCATATGGCTCAGTGGTGCATCCTCCAGTGCTTTGCAGTGTGTTTTTGTTTTGTTTTTCTTTAATCTTGTAATTCAAGGAGCAAGTATGAAGGGTTGATTATTTAGGCCCATTCATTTCCAGTTATACAGCTGAACTATTTGTGCTATGGTAAATCACAGAAATCTCACACTGGGAGCCCTAGGTGTTTTTCCAAAAGCCAGAATCTTCTTTATAATTTACTTCTATCCAGAACTTGTACACAAAACACGCAACTGTAGTTCATCCTTTAAATTAATCACTAGTTTTTGCATTCAATGTAATCTTTGTTCAGTTTTTCTGTTATTGAGATTGAGGCTAAATTAAATGTTCCTATGAGAGTTGTACTTTATAGGAGTATGTGTTATACTTCTGAGTTTTGTGGCTAGAGGAATTTTACAAGGTATGTCAGAAGATCTTCAGCTGAAAATTATTCCAGTCCTGATCTTTGTTCATGTTTCAGTGACTTGATTATGTAAGTTATTTACTAAGAAAACCTGGAGCATTGCTTTTTTATTGGGTCCAATGTCACTTTAAAAGTTTTAGCCTGGGCTCTAAGGCTGCAGTACAAGATGATGTGCTACTCTTCGCTTCTCCGGATGAAGTCATTTCTCCTAGATAGTCTGCTTCACTTCAGACTCAAACTGGCTAATTTTGCCTTTGTGGAACAGAAGTGTAGTGCAAATATTTCACATTACGTACATTTGCACTCTTATTTCATAGGTAATAATCATGTTCCATTGACAAAATTGTTATAATTTGCAAATGATAACTATTAACATGACGTAACAGCCAAGCAATATCGTTACACAGAAATAAAACAATATAGAAATAATTGACAACTGATATGGTTCTTGAAAGGTTCTAGAAAGACTTTCTCAAATGTAATAATTCTATGTGCCCTGAATATGGTTGATTAGGAAGGAAGTATTTTAAGTTTCTCGTGGCATATTATTTGGAATACTGTTTGTATAGTTCATAAAATGGCATAGCAGCAGCACAGACTACTTGACAGTGTTTGCATATAGAACATTTTAAACCAATCCATCCCAACTCAAATGTTCTTTAAGCATTGTGTAACTTTGTTGTGCTCAATGAAATATTCCTGATTGAGACAGTCATTGGTCATGACTTTGAGGATAAACATGGAAGTAGGCAGTTCAGTTTGTTATTATGGACATCCAGATGAATATCAAAGTAAAGATTGTTTTTGTTATCACTGCAGAAAATAACCTGTCATGGTTCATTTTGTTGCTGTATATTATGTACTTGGAAAATAATGAAGAGGCAAAAAATGACATTTTGTATAAACCTGAGAAAGAAGTCTTGACCTGTCTGGATTTTTATTAGTAGGGAATATGTGTAACTGTTTTGAGCTACCTTCAGATAAAGTTGTGCTGTTCTATTTGGCTGCTAGCTTATTGTTAACTTCACATTTTCAAATGTAAGTTAAGAAGAACTTGTCTGCCAAATAATTCCTCTTATTCGTCAGATCAAATTGCAATATTTTAAATGCATGGAGTAATGAAAAACAGGATTCCAAAACAGAGTATTCTAATATATGATCTAATTCACGCTACTAAGCACAGCAAAAGTCTGTAAGTAGGAATTGCTAAGCTGAATTGCTTGGAGTCCTCATTTAAATATCAATATTCAGAATACCCCTTAAGCTCTTAGCTATTTTTAATGATGTTTGTTATTTTATAGCACTGATACTGTCAGAGCTGACCTAAGCAAAACAATTGAAAAGTTTGGCTTGGTTTTTCTGGTGCATTAGATTCTCTTTTAATCTGGCAAAGATACAGAAAAGAATGAAAGATTAAAGAGAAATATGGTCTCCTGAAAAGTCCTCCTTTTCCTGCCACTTGTCTGCAGATGATAAACCATGCTGAGGTGTCCCGACGTTCAGGACATGTAATGCACAGCAGTATTCTCACAGCATGTAGACATGCACTATCGCTACATCACTGTGTTGCTTCGGTGTTTGGGGAAGGGTCTCCATCATTATACTGTAATGTATACATTAAGGACTAAATGAATTAGTTGTCCAGATTAATATGAAGTCCAATAGAATAGGACATCATGACAAAACTCCATATTGGATGTTGTTAATGACGACCAGTTTTCAACTGTGTGGATTCTGCTGAGCTGAAAGGAGAAGTCAGTTGGCTTATAGGTTATGCAGGATCAATAAAATAATTCTCTATAGATATTAGTTAGCAGCAATTAATTGTTTCTTTTATATGTATCAGATCTGTGTTTTAGCACTACACTGAAAGAAGAGCTCCTGCCCCGCACAAGGAAACTGGGAGAGGACAGGAATTAGTCAGTGTTGAACCTGGTAGCTGTGATTTTTAAAAATCTTCTCTTGTTTTTAAATTATTTTTGTTCAGTTTTTTTATATACAATGATGAACGGTCTGTTTGATACAGCCATAACACCTTTTCCTACACTAACAAGCATATTTCTGATCCTTCTGTGTGCAGCTGTATTAACTACTACAGGTACTGATTGATTGCTTTGTTCACTGAGCTTACATAAAGCAATTTGCAGACAACAGTAGCACATTATCTGTTTTATTTTGTTTTTACACAAATTTGGGATTTAAGTTATTTTACCTTCTGATTTCTGTAGTCAAAAATCTTATTGTGAACCTTTAAATGTGAGTTTAAACCTTGTTTCAAAACTGCTATGCTAAAGACTAATTAAAACACATTTATATAAGCACACACAAATGCATATCTGTGTGCAGAATATTCAATTAAAGGGAGAACATGCTGTAATTTCTCCAGTGCTCAGAGACCATAGAGAAAATTAACAACCATTAAAATGGGCACCTATTGTGCTCAAGTATTTGAGCATATATGGTACTTTTCTCCTCTACATGTGAATGGCTTGTATCAATTGATATCCCTAGCCTTAATGTTCTTTTGATGTAGTCTATTGTGGGTGGATATTTTTCCATAGTACCTAGGTTTATGTTTTATAGTGACGGGGAGGAGTATTATTTAATACCGGTCTTGGTAATACACTGACTGGAATCCTGTATAATTATTTCATGTAATCCCATAACAAGATCTACCATTTATGTGGATACTGTATATGATTAACTTGCCTTTGTCAAAATGGTAAAGTCAATGTAATCAGTCAGTAGTAGCTACCTATGTCCCTGTAACATATTTGTTTAGGGCCAGATTGTTTCTGGCCCCTGTATGGCTACATAATAGGGAATGGCACATGGGACTCTTCCCTGTACACGAACCAGGTGCTTCCTTCATAGGGGCCAACCCCAATAGCAATCTCTGAGTTCCAGTGAGTGAGGGAAATGCTCCCTGGTGCGCTATTCACTCCAAAGAGCATGGAGAGGATATAGGGTTATGACTGGTCATGGAGGGGAATGCACACTGGGGTGGTGCAGTGGGTGTGCGCCTCCTGAATTCTGGGAAGCTCCAGGACAACTAGGGCACTGTGGTTCCACGCTGCCTCAATGCCAAGTTGTGCATTAGTGGCACAATCTGGCCTTTAATTTTTAAAATTTAGTCTGGTAACACAAAGATTGTGACAGACTGACAAATTTTATATGGATATGATTATTTGTGGTGAGAGAGTGCCCAGAGGCCCCAACCAAGATCAGAGCCCTTATTGTGACAAGCACTGTACAAACACATAGTGAGTCACAGTTCCTTCCCAAGGGCTCTTACAGTCTAAGTAGACAAGACAGACAAAGTGGGAAGGTTAAACACAAAGTGTTGAGCACCCAGCATTTGAAAATCAAACCTTGGTAAGGTTTCTCAAGTGGTACACCTGGGATCACTAGTCACCTTTGAAAATCTTGGCCATGACCTGTAATTTTTTTTCTCAGACCTCTGCAATACCAGGATGCAATATCAATATTAAACATTGTGTGATATAATGAAAATTTGATTTCCTTACTTTCGTCATAGCTTTAGCTATCTTTTTATGGAGCCCTAACTAGGCATTTTAGTGCCTGGAGCAAGCAAGCATATTTGCGCCCCCCACCATTTTTTCCTCATTTTTCCACCCAGAGATGATGTGGTCACATGCCCCCCCCCAGTTTTTTTGGTTGGACCCCCCCAACCCAGACAGGTTGGGTGGCCCACTGAGGTGAGTCAGGAGTTGGAGGTGGTGCTCCCTCCCTGAGCCCCGTTGCTGCAGGGCCGGCCCAAGTCAAGCCCTGCCAGACAGGGGCTTTATGTGTCGCCTCTGTTTCTGCCCCATTTTTCCACCCTCAGCAGCTTTGTGCGGCTGCCCCATTCATCCTGCCCTGGTTACGGCCCTGTCTTTTTGTATCCTTTTGTACGGTTTCCACTCTTGTTATTGTTTCCATGTATCTACAGATTTCAGTGCAATGAAGCAAATCACAGAGCCTACGTTTTTTTTAGGGAGAATGGAAAAGAGTGAAGATTTCCTTTTCTCTACAGCAGCTGTGGCTAGATTTTGAGCACTGCTGAGAACCTATTAGTCATCTGGAACTCAAATCTCTCAAGCTCAAGGCCATAAATTGTTCCTGAATTTCTGTGCATAAATCTAGTCTTCTTTACCAACTAATCTATCCATAGAATGTGTGTTCAGGTTTTTATAACATGCTCACGTAGTACAGAAAGTTTTGAAATATCACTGTGGTATGTCACCAGTCTCTCTCATCAGTTTTAGATGGTTGAAATGTTTCATCTTGCATATTATAAGCAGTGTCCCTCAAGGAGGAATGGAATTTAATCCACTTGAGCCCAATATCCAAAAGGTCACATATTGGAAAACTGATCTAAGATCAAGGCTTCAGCACCTGAGAATCGAATTTAATTATTCACAGATCAATGTATGTCAAGAAATACTAACAAGTCAATACAGTCACAGAAAACATCTTAACTACTAATTATAAATCACAACCAAACCCTCAGCTCACCACTCAGACCGCATACTAGTTTTTACTATTTGTCTGTTAAAGATCTGCTGACCTCCTATGAAACACTTTATAGAAGCAGTTCTGTCTTATTTCTTTTTTTGTTTTGTTTCGTCCCAGCACTTAAAGGAATTTTAATAAATGACTAAAAATGGTGGCTGATTAGCATTTTTTTCCATCGCTAGGAGAATCTGAGAAATTTGTTATGTTCTGGATTGTTTTGCTTTCTTTATTTTCTGTTAAGAAAATGTAAATGAGAACATGATCTTTGTGCCTTAAGGGTTCATTTGTTCCTTTTGCTTGTTCTCCACATGAAATCACAGTTTGTGACGTAATTTCCATCTTAGCCAATCGTGTAGTCAAACAGAATTGTAGTAATATGTTAGGAATAAGCAGGAGGAACAGATTAATATTTAAGGCAGAAAGCCTGCTTTTATGCACAAGTTCCTATAGAGAAAAATATATAAACAGAATGTTGATATAAGGAAAATTTATTTCTGTAAATTCCCATTTTTTTAAAAGCTACAGTTTTGTCCCTTATGATTAAGGCTAAGTTTTTGTCATGGATATTTTTAGTAAAAGTCAGACAGGTCACGAGCAATAATGAAAAATTCACGGAAGCCCGTGACCTGTCCTTGACTCTTACTAAAAATACCCATGACAGCCTGTTCTTCCCGGTGTGCCTAGCCCACTCTTTGGGCTTAGGGGTGGATAAATGACCCCACCTCCTCCTTCCCCTTTTGTGTCAAAGGAGCTGACCTGCTTTCCACAGTGAGTGTAGTTATAACTAGCATTTGCAGAGATGTGAGGGGTGGAGCCTCCTTGTGTATTTCACATGCGCACACACTCAGAATCTGGCCTGTCATGATTAAATGACATGCTAAATGTTTTTTCCTGGTGTACAAATGCATCTCGAAAGAAAGAAAGAAAATTTCAATGGAATGACAAAATCTTTGCCTGCTTATAGTCTCTGACAAACAAATACCTGTTTACCAAATACCTCAGCTAAAAAGGTGCTGTGTCATAAACCTAAATTTGATTAAATATATTTTTCCTCTTTCTTGGCTTTACAGAAACCAAATAGTCAAAAGTGTGTTAAGATTTTCTTTCAATGCGAGATGATACATAATATGACCTATATGTGTGTTCCTGATTATTGTATTTCACACATTGTTTTTATTATAAAATCTAGCTTTAAAATATTTCTGTACATTTCTAAGGATTTCTTACTTGGACTGAAATTCTTCACTAACCAGAATGAGAGTTTATGTTTTAAAATGTATTTTATGTGTATCTTCAGTTGAGTTGGTATGGTATGTACCTACTGTAAAATGTGATTGGCAAGTAACTTGAGTTCAGCATCTATAGCTTCTCCACCAACATGAATGGTTCATGAAGTTCCTTTGGCATTAAAATGAGCAAAAGAAATGTCTGAGAGAGCCATGAGGCACACAAGCTGAGTGGTTGGGAATAGGCTCTTGCCTCCCCAGGTAGCTTGCACTGCAGTGTGTGGGGAATTTTCTTTAGCTCTTTAGATGTTCAGGTAATTCAGTCAGCCAGAAAACTGCTAAGAAATAGACTTGTAAGTGAACAGAACAATGCTGTTAAGGTTTCCTTTTTTTATATATTTTAGGTGGCTCTGCATGCTTGTGGCGTGGCAACAGATATGGTGATTGAGCACTGCATCAAGGCTCATGCAGCCTTTGTCATCTGCCCTTGCTGTTATGGTTTCATTCAGAACACAGTGAAATTTACATTTCCACGAAGGTGAAGAATCTAGTTGTACAAGGGACTGGAAATGTAAAGTTAAATTTGCACTATAAAGCGGGGGGGGTGGGAATCAAAAGTATGTTAATTGACAAATAATGTCACCCAAAGAATCTTAACTCTGCCCCATAAAGTTGCTGTGTCAACACTGAAAAACTATATGTTGACTTTAACTATCCAGGAGAAACAGGTTCACCTCATCAGTGACCACAAAAATACCTACAGCCTTCTTTCCAGAAATACGTACTCCACTGAGAAAGGGGATACTTACTAATTCCTGGATCAGTGCTAAGACAGCTATTCAACACAGTTCATAAAGATTTTATATGCCACCAATTATATATGTGTTGTTAGATACAGTGCTAGTGAATCAACATGTACTGTACTAACCTCCAAATCCAAAATAATGAATTTATGGAAATTTCATGAAAACAGTAATGGGTAATGAGATGTGTGTGTGGTAGGAGAGAGTATCACATTCAGTCCTAGACACATAATATGTATGCAGTCAGTTACAATGGGACTGATTGACAAATATGTTACTGCAGTTAACCACCAGTGAAACCCCATTGATTTTGGTGGATTTACACTGGCATAAAACTAAAGTAATAACTGGTCAATCAAGCCCTCTACTCTTAGGTTAATCTTTTGATATTTCTACCACAAACTGTACTTATTGTCTTCTCCAGATTTAAGATGTCCATGATCATAACCCTTAGGCTTTGGCCTTTTTAACGCCCTTGGTCCAAAAATAACACATCTTAGGAAGTAGGTATATGGGAATGAAGGCTAGAGTGTTTCAGGACAGAGTTAAGATTGAGTAGCTTTAATAGTGTATTTTCATACTTTCAGACTGGTTTATGGTTTTAAGTAGACTCTTACCTTTTGAATTTCCAAGGTTATAAAATTTGGGTTTTATTAGAAAATACAACACTCTTTGGGTCTATATTGTCTGACATAAATAAATCTTTCTATCTTAAAAGGGATTCATCAACCTAAAAATAATATATTTTTGTTTGAAAATATTTTTCTTACTACTTTTACAAGAAACATCTAAGATTGCTGTAACTGAACGCGATTAAAGAATAACTATTTGTTTTTTCAGTTTGATTACTTTGTGCATTTGACAGCACTTTATGTTCCCCCAGTTTTGTTCTATATCCTGTATAGTATGTTTCCTCTTTTGTTTGTCTCCATCTTTCACATAGCAAGAAGGAAGAAAAAATATAAAAAAAACCAGGATAATACAACTGTAAAGTTGCAAAAATGGGCAGAGGGATTTAGGGGCAGATATAATATTAGAAACTACTTTCAACTTATTTTTTAAAGGTCGACTAGATGCTATCATTTAACTTCAAGTTAATTACAATTTTAGGCTGGAAATTAATTAAGGTTTGTGAAGATGTTTGAGAACTTTTGCTCAAAGGTACTGTAGAAATGCAAAGTGTTATGTTTTTTATTAACATTTACAATTTTAAAGGCTCTAAAGCACATAAGAGACTATCTAGCTCTCAGTGCAGCAGTTCAGCCTTGGGACTACAATTTAATTTTCTTAAAGTTGGTAATATTAGAAAACATTCCACAATAACTGGGCATAAAGTATTTAATTCAATTCTAGTGACAAATAATGCAGTTTTATGGTATGGCAGACACAAAAGGCATGTGTGTATATACCGTAGGGCAGCGGTTCTCAAACTTCATTGCACTGCAACCCACTTCTGACAACAAAAATTACTGCGTGACCCCAGGAGGGGGTACCGAAGCCTGAGCCCACCCAAGCAGAGGGGGGTCAAAGCCCGAGCCCCACCGTGCTGGGCTTCATCTTTGGCCCCAGGTGGTGAGGCTTGGGCTTCGGCTCCGGGCCCCAGCAAGTCTAACACCAGCCTTGGTGACCCCATTAAAACGGAGTCGTGACCCACTTTGGAGTCCCGACCCACAGTTTGAGAACCGCTGCTGTAAGGGATATACGTGGCTACGATATAGAGTATTTATATAAAATATGGACAAAGCCAGTTTTATAAAAATGTGTAGTATTTATAATGGTTAAAGAAAAAACTTCAATAAATAGTACAATAAAACATAAAATTACATATGATGTGCCTTTTCTACTCAAGTGAACTAAAGCTGTCATATTTTCTGCTTCTGAATACAGCTTCACAGCCTCCAGATAAAAATATTTTGTTTAAAATTCAATCAAGTGTTTAAAAATTACTTCTGTTTTCAATCTTGGTTATTTCCAATGTTGATTTAATCAATCTCCTTTTCTGTTTCAGTCATCGGTTCAAGGAAGTTTTATCCTATAAGGTATGTAAAGGTATTTCTGTGGTTAGATTTTCTTTTTGTGCCCTTTTCTGCATTTCCCCTGTGGTTTGTAGTGGAATGAATTTATCTTTTAATTATGAGGATGAACACACAATGTAATAATGATGTTTAGTAATTCAGATCTACTCACATTCCTTCCACTTTTTAAAAAAGGCTTATTTTCAGTAAAATAAAATCAGATGATTTCTCCATAAAAGAACTTTATCCCTTAGTAAAGATAAGTAAAACACCCCTAAGATTTATGTTTTGACATGTTTCATTTAAAATTTTCTGAATACCACTCATTTTATAGACTTTGTGTAAGTATTGATTGTTCTTAGGTATATAGACCTAACTAAATGTATATTTATTTATTTACTAAATGTATGTTTTGTATACTGCTTGCTTCTAGAGAACTCATTTTCCAATAGCTCTTATCTGAAAAATATTTAAAGAACTAGCTTTCTTTCTGTACAGCAACCTATTAAAGGCAATACAATCTATTGTAAGCTTCAGATTTTTCTCTATTTAATGATAGTGCTTCTCCTTAATTTGCACCTTGAGCATTGGATAGGCACTTTTATAAATAGGAATAAATCATAAATACAATTCTTTACTAAGATTGTTTTAGCAATTATTTTAATTAAAATGGCTTTCTAAAGTACTTAATATACATTTAATATGTCATATTTGATTTAAGATGAGTTTAAAATGTCATTGATCAACAAACCTTTGAATAGTTGTATTACTCTCTTTCTCTAATCATTCTTCTGGGTGTAGTGTTAACTAAAATTTTTTATTTCAGAATAAGAGGACTTTTTGTTCAATAGTGAATTCTCATTCATGGACGAATGGATTTTACCATTTCTTTTGCCTAAATTTGCTTCCTTATATGTAATTCTTGAGCCAGTTCTCACCTCTTCTATAATCAGAGGTGATATGGGGGGTCACGCAGGGTAACATGCCCCCTCAGATTTCTGCCAGGGCTTATGTGCCCTTCCCTGAATCCTGCTGCATACCACCAGAACCTTTAAATTCTGCCCCCTCTTGCCTCCTCCCCCCCGCCAGGGCCGGCTCCAGGCACCAGCTTCTCAAGCAGGTGCTTGGGGCGGCCGCTCCGGAGAGGGGCGGCAGGTCCAGGTATTCGGTGGCAATTCGGCGGACGGTCCCTCACTCCGCCTGGGAGTGAAGGACCTCCCGCCGAATTGCCGCCGCAGATCGCGATCGCAGCTTTTTTTAGATCACGATCGCGGCTTTTTTTTTTTTTTTTTTTTTTTGGGTTGGGGCGGCCAAAACCCTGGAGCCGGCCCTGCCCCCCGCGCAATATAGAATCATAGAACATCAGGGTTGGAAGGGACCTCAGGAGGTCATCTAGTCCAACCCCCTGCTCAAAGCAGGACCAATCTCCAGACAGATTTTTGCCCCAAAACCCTAATTGGCCCTCTCAAGGCTTGAACTCAACCCTGGGTTTAGCAGGCCAATGCTCAAACCACTCGCCTCTGTTGGTAATGATCCTGTATTTGGAGGACCTACCTTGGAAATGCTCACCAGCATTTTTCCTTTGTCTTCTCAGATCTCCCTGTGGACATCTTAGGTTTCTTGATGTTACACAGTAACTTAACTGCAAAAAGTCCCTGAACCTTGAGAAACCTCCTCGAACTTGAACTTGAACAGTAGGAAGAAAAAACCACGTTCCTTTCAGTCCCTAGCAATAAATAAATAATTAATAAATAATCTTAATATCTGTGTCAATGTCACTTTTAAAGTACTTTTACGAACTCCTTGTCAATGTTGTAAAAGTTTTTTGGGACAGATTTACAAATAAGTTAAGTCTGAGGACTGTTAGGTTGTCACATGCATTGTAGTTGTAGCCGTGTCGTCCCCAGCATATTAGAAAGATGAAGTGGATGAGGTAATATCTGTTATTGGACCAACTTCTGTTGGTGTGAGAGGCAAGCTTTCGAGCCACACAGAGCTCTTCTTCAGGTCTGGGAAAGGTATTCCGAGTGTCACAGCTAAATGTTAACTACTTATGCTAAACAATCTGTTCCACCTTGCATTTAGTCATCCTTAAAGGAAACCTGTACAACATTTTCAAAAGACGAGCCTGAGAAATTAAATTCATGACTCTGCAAGACACTAAAAATCATGGACTGAACAGACACACTGCATTAGTGTGTAGCTCATTGCAACACCCCACTAACCCCCTCCTTTTGTCCTATGACTGCAGAGGTGTTAACAGGCCACTCTACCTTAAATGGAGGCCCCCACTTCTGGAGCCCCTGTGGGGGGCTGGTATCGCCAGTCCCCTTTCCCACCCATGCAGGAGGCACAAGCCCCTCCATCCAGCTCCTCTCACTGTCAGCTGTGGAAGGCAAAGTCCTTGAGATCATCATCCTGGTCTGCTTCCACCACTGCCTCTATGCTTGGAGGCCTGGTGGTTAAGGGGGAGGCACACCTCTGGATACAGCCCCTTTCCTCCAATGCCCGTGGTATGAGGGGCCTGAACCCCTGCACCCTAGAACAGTTCCCAGCTCAGAGACCTCTGGAGGCGCTGTGGGAGGCTGGCACAACATTACTCACTGAAATTTGGCCTGGTCACTCTGCCATCATGACAGAAGGGCAGCCAGGACAAATTTCAGTGGCATTATGACCCCATGCGCCAGATCGCAATGCCAAGCCTGTGGAGCAGCAGCAGCTCCAGCATGACCTTGAAGACTTCAACTGTGGCTGCTGGTGTGTGGGAACGGTGCTAGTGCTTGCCCTGGTGGTGCCACATCGCAACATCATTCTCTAAAATTTCACCTGGTTGCCCCCTGTCATAACAGATGGGTGGCCGGGCCAAATTTCAGTGAGTGTCATTGCAAAAACAGTTGCAGTGAGTGCTGGAAATGCTGGTTTCTGCAACAATATCATGGCCTTAATTATAATTAACTTTGGTTATACAGATAGCTATAAGCATTTTTATATATCATATTAATATATTGGTTAAAATTATTGGCTAGTGACTAAAGTTTAAATGTGGTGGGCAGACATTGCCTGTGTCCTTTAGTTCCCATCTTAAATTCATTTTTCTTATCTTCCTTTGAGAGATCCAAGGAGACATCAAGAAGAATGACAATTCCCATATAATGATAAATCTGATTTTTTTAAAACCAATTTACTTTGTTTGTACATAACAAGACTTATAATAGACCAACAGGGATATAGCCTCTCTATGTCCATGGAATCCATTCACTGTTGGTCACCTTGGTCTATCTGCTATCATTTTACTTTTCTGATGGGAACATTTTGCCTTGATTCATTAGAGTTTAAAGTTGCAAAACTAGGGCTATGATGGTTGTAGGCTTGCACCAAAAGACACTCAGAGGCCACATTTTTTATCTTTCCCTGAGGGATGGTTGGAAGGTAGGAACCAAACTATTTCACATATTTAGCTTTGACAATTTATCAGAATTTGCTCTCTCCAGAGAGCAAGTTAACTACACGAAAAGCTGGATAGTTTTAATTATGATGTTCGTTGTCCTGATAATGACTGCACCATATCTACCATCAGGAAATGTGACAGGTTGCTATTTTTTTGAAAGGGAAATTATATAGTCGTTACCTGGACGATAGTTAAACTTTCAGGTTGTCTTCACAGAAAAGTGAGATGTTTGTGTATTCACAAGCCAGTCCTCATTTTTCGAGTTAGTTGAGTGATAATGCTTACCTCAGAGTTCAGATCTGGTTTGACAGGCTGCAGAACTGGCGGGGGCAGTGGGCTCTCTGGGTTGGGTGGGGTAACCAGATGAAGGCAGGGAGCTCTGTGTATGCTCATTCTTTATATGAGAAAACTGAGCTGAGCCTGTTTCTTTAGAGACTTTTAAGTTTGAGTGTGGCCCCATACCCTACCTAGGCTATGTTACAGCCTGAGATATAGTAGCTACCCTTTATTCATTCACTGAAATGACAACTGCTTAGCTTCCCAGCTCAGAGTTGTTTTTACTTGCTGCTGCTTTCTCTTACTTAGAGCCTCCTCCAGTACCTCTCCCATTAGCTCCGACTGCCCCTCCTGTACCAAAGCCAGGTGCTTTTGGAAGCCTCTGCCTGGTGGCTTAATTTGGGGTTTTTCTCTTAGCAGCTCTTCCTGCCCTGACCAACTGCTCCAGCTTCTTCAAGCTTCCCAAACAGCTGTTCCAGCAGCCCTAATAGCTGGTAAAACGTTAGAAGTCAGGCAGATACATCAGAGCTTGCAGTCCCTTCACCCAATGCAGGGACTGAGCCTTTAAAAATCATCTCTTTATATTAGGAGTAATGGTCTCAAGTTGCAGTGGGGGAGGTCTAGGTTGGCTATTAGGAAACACTATTTCACTAGGAGGGTGGTGAAGCACTGGAATGGGTTACCTAGGGAGGTGGTGGAATCTCCTTTCTTAGAGGTTTTTAGGGTCAGGCTTGACAAAGCACTGGCTGGGATGATTTAGTTGGGGATTGGTCCTGCTTTGAGCAGGGGGTTGGACTAGATGACCTCCTGAGGTTCCTTTCCAACCCTGATATTCTATGATTCTATGAATAACCAAGAATGGAAGGATAACCTAGTGTGATTTAAGAAAATAGTGCTCATTTTCAGAGCTCTAACTTTGGTTCTCTGTTACGTTCCATAGAAAAGTTTCTCATGTCCGTATTGCCATCTGACATTACAGAGGGCTCTATAAAGCTGGACAGTTCTGAAATAGTTCTTGCCAGAGGTGGTGCTAGCCCTTTGGGGACCCTAAGCAGGAATATTTTGCCCCTCCCAACACATAATAAAAAGTGAATAGGGGGCTCCGTTCTGCTGCTTGGGGCCTTAAGCAGTTGCTTAGTCTGCTAATGCCTAACACCAGCTCTGGTTGTCGTTGCTAGGTCTTAGCACTTGAAATTTCAGCTGTCCCACTTAGTATAGTTTTTAGGAGCATTCTTTTCAGTTGTCATTGCATCACAATCTTTCCTCCTCCCACTGCAAGAATGGTTAACTTATCTACCCCTGCTTCATTTGTCTTGCTAGCCAAAGGCTAAAAATGGAAGTCAGAGTCAGTTCTTGATATCTTATAAGGAGGTTTCTACTTTTGTTTAAATTTATTTTGTGCTATAGAGTTAAGAGAGTTTCCCCACGTCAAGGTGTGGAACACTGGACTCCAATTTCAAATTGACTCTATACTGATTTGGGTGGGATTTGAGCAATGGAACGTTGCCCTGTCCCCAACAAGGGTGATGGTGATTCTTTCCTGCTTTGGAATCATTACTGATAGGAGAGCAGGATGTTTGAGTGCCCCCGCACTCCAGTTTGAATGCTACCCACAAATGGGGAGAGGAGGTCCAAGACTGACCCTGTGGCAGCAGGATGGCTTGGTTGCTGATTGGTGCATACGGGAAGGGCTTAAGTAGCCTGAAGTATGCCACCCAAGAACACTGCCCTGTTGTAGGGGCTGTGTCCAATTCCCCTGCTGAATGGAAATAGAGAAGTCTGATCCAGAGACAAACTCACTGCCCCCAAAATGTAGGGAAGTAGAAGTATGGGTGTGGTTATCCAAACTTATTGGTACACACTTTCAAAGGCTGAAGTGGAGCTGAAATAAGTACAACAAGTATAAATTAATTTTCATAGAAAAATATTCTATACACATAGTTTTCTGGTACCTTTGAATGTTTAAATAGGTTTTTTATGTTGAAATTAAATAATTGTTTTAAGGAGTAATGAAATAACACCATATTTCTGTACTTTTTATTCTAGGAGCACATGATTCTTTGCAGATTTGCAGATCAGACCGCTGTTCAGCTTCCACCCGAACGCAGACTAATAGGTATGCATTTCCACAGATCAGCTGTTGTGTAGAATATGCGCACTATATTTTGTGATGGGCTGAGCTTATGATATATGGGAAGCACTGGTACATTTATCAATAGGGAATTAAATTGCTGTTTTCTCAGCGCACTTATAGCAGTGAGTGTTTCTATTGCTGCATCTTTTTTCACTGTGGTAGTGAAGCATTTTTCCTGGTTGAAGTTTTTTAAATATGAGCTAGAGTATAATTTGACATTTTATTGATCATTATGTCTCTGCACCAGCTCCTTCCCCGTCCATACCCTGAAAAGGGGGAAGACTTCCTGAAGTTCACTAGAGACCTCTCTAAAGCCAATCTAGCTCCCGTGAAAAGTATTTAGATACTCTGGCAATGGGTGGCAGTATGAAACCCCTAGATATATTAAAGATGATATAGTAGTTGGTGATAAATCATTTAAAAAATTCGCTGACAAACATCCAGGGCCAGATGGGAACTATCCAATAATTGTGCAGAAAGTAGCAAAGATAGGAATATCTTTAGCAGAGATATTGAAAACTTCTTTGAAATCGAAGGACTTAAGTGACTAGAAAGGAAGTTGCTGTAACTCCTGTATGAAGGGAATTATCAAGGAAAGATACAGGAAGGACAGACCTATATACTCAACTTCACTAGTAAGAACAAGCTAGATACATTAGTCAGAGTCAGTTTTTAAAGACTAAATAAGGATAATTAAATCTAGCAGCATTCTGAGAATGAAGCTATTTGGTTAGTGTACTGGCTTCCAACTCCTGGGAAAAAAAACAGTAATATATCTGTGGTAATGTGCAGTTCAGCTTTTAGCTATTTGATGTATTAAATAATAAATCATGTTTTTCTGTTTTACATTTTTATATTGTCATGGTATATAATAGCAAAAACTACCTGCAAGTTGGGCATTTCCATGCAATTAATGACCAGCTGGGCTAACATCTCTCACTTCCTTCAGCGACTCATTAAGTGCTGGAAAATGCCCTCCCCTGTTGGCTGTTATGGCTCAAGTCAGACATGTAGTAATTAAAAAAGAGGGGCTGATCCAAAGTAAATGGGAAGGCTATTATTTTTTCAAGGAAAGGCTTTTACTAGATCCCAGATGCAAACATCCCCAAAATATAGACATTCGCTGGATGATATCTGAACCTAGATCCACATAAATAAATAAATAAATAAATAAAAAATAAAAAATTTATTTTTTATTTTTTTATTTATTTATTTATGTGGATCTAGGTTCAGATATCATCCAGCGAATGTCTATATTTTGGGGATGTTTGCATCTGGGATCTTACAGCTCAAGTCCATCTCTAGTTCTTGTGTAGGATAGTGACAAATGACAGATGTTCAAGAGCGGATAAAGAATTAGCTTAGCTGTGGCAGATGGATGTATCATTCCCCTGCAATATTTAATTTTCTAAAGGGAAAAGGGAGACTACAAACTAGTTTCAAATAAAAAAACCAACAACAATTCAAGCCAAGATAGGGCAGACGCTGTTGGGGAGTGAAGGTGGATATTCTTGGCTCAAAAACACTTATGAAATACATCAAAGGCAGTAAGAGCAACTAATCTAAATACATTTTTAAAAGCTGCACTTGTGGTATTCAAGGTATTTCCTATAGTTCAGACTACTAAAGGAAATACTGCAGATTCTGAGATGATTTCCAATTTTACTTAAAAATAGATATGATTATTTTGCTATTCCACTGTATTTAGACAGAAAAAAAATTGCCAGGGTTACAGCTGACAATTATACTCCACCCACTGAGAAGGGTGTCTCCTCTTTTGCTTGTGAGATAGCCATGGGAGATGGGAAGGAAACTGCCAGTTCAAAAGAGAGGGAAGGGACATCAAATGAGCTTCTGTCAGCCTTTTGATACAAAATGTCAGGTGTTTTTGAATTATTTCAACTTTTTGTATGTTCTCTGTCTCATAGAAATTGTACACTTTTCCTCAGAAACTTGTTTCCCCAAGGAGAAAAAAAACACCTCATTGGTATTTCTATTTTAAAACTAACATTATTTTTCTATTCTATTCAATTAGACATTAGACTATTCTGTTCTACTGAAAAATCTTTATGGGGGTGTGGTTGCTGTGGATTAAGTTTTGTTTTCAAATGACTAAACTAAAGGTCAGACCACATTTGTGTTAGATTCATGTTCTTTTGACAGGTCAAGATCAGGTATTGAAAAGCTACATCAAATGAACTTCAGATTTTCTTTTTAAAGAAGAATTTTAAATGATTGAAAGCATGGGAACAATTTTGGAGGGGTGTGTGTGTGTGTCTTTTTTTCTATATTTGTAGATAGTGAGAAAGTGGCTTATTCTGCTTTTTTCCCCAGTCTTTTAAGGTTGAGAAAAAATGATATATGTAGCACTGCTTACTGTGGGTCACACAACTTCTGTAAAATAGTACGGGTTTATTGGCTTGTCATACTGCCCACGTGCCACCAGATAAACACCTCAAACTTAAAGGCCCGGTCACAACAGTTCAGCCTGTTTATCTATCAGTGGTAGTTATATAGTACTAATTACTGTTGGGTATCTGTGACTAAAAAACTGCTGATTTAACTCAAACAGTTACCCAGAAAAACATAATTCCCTGTTAAATAATGAAGACCTCTGTACCCTCTCCATCAGGGCATAATCACTTCCTTTCCCACTCTTCTCTATGGTGCAAACTGGGCATTTTGGTGCCCACTGTGCCCAATAATAGCATCCATGCCCAAGCAGTGATGTCACCAGCATCAATCCAGCCTACCTAGTATTCCCTCTCTGATCCCAGTACTGGCTCATATATCTAAGACAAATCCCAGTGAGACCAGCAGGGGAACAGGGCCCACGTTGTGACACATGTTCCAACCCAGTCTCCCAGGTGAACAATAAGTAACAATGACATCACTATAATCACATGGTGTGTGCATGTGCACAAAGGTTTGTCAGTCTGCCACGGAAGGAAATTTTCTTCCTATCCCCAAATACAGGGATCAGTGCTACAGTGCAACTAAACACAGACCAAGCTTGGCAGACTTTACTATCCTAGAATTGGGTTTGTTTTAGTTTGAAAAAGAGAAGACTGAGAGGGGACATGATAGCAGTTTTCAGGTATCTAAAAGGGTGTCATAAGGAGGAGGGAGAAAACTTGTTTGCCTTAGTCTCTAAGGCCTGGTCTACACTAGGAGTTATGTCGAATTTAGCAGCGTTAAATCGAATTAACCCTGCACCCGTCCACACAACGAAGCTATTTAGTTCGACATAGAGGTCTCTTTAAATCGATTTCTGTACTCCTCCCCGACGAGGGGAGTAGCGCTAAATTCGACATGGCCATGTCGAATTTGGGTAGGTGTGGATGG
The DNA here is from genome assembly GCF_028017835.1 of Emys orbicularis. Lineage (NCBI taxonomy): Eukaryota > Metazoa > Chordata > Testudines > Emydidae > Emys > Emys orbicularis. Next base: position 33,380,039 of record NC_088687.1, on the reverse strand, counting down.
AATTCGACGCTAATAGCTCCGGGAGCTATCCCACAGTGCACCACTCTGTTGACACTCTGGACAGCAGTCCGAGCTCGGATGCTCTGACCAGCCACACAGGAAATGCCCCGGGAAAATTTGAATTCCTTTTCCTGTCTGGCCAGTTTGAATCTCACTTCCTGTTTGGACATCGTGGCGAGCTCAGCAGCACTGGCAACGATGCAGAGCTCTCCAGCAGAGGTGACCATGCAATCGCAGAATAGAAAGAGGGCCCCAGCATGGACTGATCGGGAAGTCTTGGATCTGATCGCTGTGTGGGGCGATGAGTCCGTGCTTTCGGAGCTGCGATCGAAAAAACGGAATGCGAAGATCTACGAGAAGATCTCCAAAGCCATGACGGAGAGAGGATACAGCCGGGATGCAACGCAGTGCCGCATGAAAATCAAGGACCTGAGACAAGGCTACCAGAAGACCAAAGCGGCAAACGGACGCTCCGGATCCCAGCCCCAGACATGCCGTTTCTACGAGGCACTACATTGCATTCTAGGTGCGGCCGCCACCACTACCCCACCACTGACCGTGGACTCTGACGATGGGGTATTGTCGACGGCCGCTTCCTCGGAGATGTTCGCGGATGGTGAAGATGAGGAAGGAGATGAGGAGGACGAGGCAGTCGACAGCGCTTACAACGCTGATTTCCCCGACAGCCAGGATCTCTTCATCACCCTCACGGAGATCCCCTACCAACCCTCCCAAGGCGTTAACCGTGACCCTGAATCAGGGGAAGGATCAGTCGGTAAGTGTTTTAAACATTTATTTTGAACAGAACAGGAATGGAATATTAACAATGGGTTTTTCATGATTACTTTGCCCTAGGCGCTTAACTTTTTAGTCCTTGCCAGTGCAACAACTGCAAAAGTATCTCAAAATGTCCGGTTTTTCATGATCAGTTTGCCCTAGGCGCTCTACTTTTTAGTCCTTGCCAGTGCAGCTACTGGAAAATTAGGTCAATATGTCCGGGGATAGAGCTGAAATCCTCCTGGGACATCTCCACGAAGCTCTCCTGGAGGTAATTTGAAAGCCTTTGCATCAGGTTCCTGGGGAGAGCGGCCTTATTGCGTCCTCCATGGTAGGAAACTTTTCCACGCCAGGCTAGCAGCAAGTACTCTGGGATCAGTGCCTCGCACAGCATGGCCGCATACGGCCCTGGTTTTTGCTGGCATTCACGCAGCATGCGGTCTTTCTCAGTGTCCGAAATCCTCATCAGAGTGATATCACTCATGGTGACCTGCTTTAAATTAGGGGAATGTTGGTATTGGGACTGATTGCCTGTTCCTTTACATAACTGTAACCGGCGGTTTACAGCCACACGGTGGAGGCGGGACAGGGGCAGCATACAGGGATCTTTCCCGGGGACAGCTGCGAGGGGGGTGGGACAGGGGCAGAGTTCATGCTGGCCGGATTGCCGGCAGCAGGAACTGACCAACGCTAGGAGCATTGCTTCAAACGTGAAAGGAGGGCACTGCTATAAATTAAGCTTTCAGCAGCCAAAAGTCTACGGCTTACCATGTCCGCCTGCTACCCGAATTCCGCTGTCCTGCCCCGCTTGTGTGATCTGTACTCCAAGACCCCAGGCACTGAATGGGAAGGCCGAAAATTCGACCTTGTCCTGAGTGCGCATGTGATAGGTGCTGTGCATGGTCTTGTTCACAGAGAAAGACTATGTTCATTGTTCACAAAAATGTATCTTTGTGAGGAATTCACTCCCTTTTTCCCATCCCACAGCTGCGAGTGTCTCCCGACCTACCCTGGCATCCCCCTCCCAGAGGCTGGCGCAGATTAGGCGCCGAAAGAGAAGGACACGGGACGAGATGTTCTCCGAACTTATGGGCTGCTCCCGAGCCAAGGCGGCACAGCAGACCCAGTGGAGGGAGAACATGTCACAATACCAGCAATCACACAGCGAATGGGAGGACAGGTGGCGGCAGGAAGACCAGCAGGCGACTCAAACGCTGCTTGGACTAATGAGGGAGCAAACGGACACGCTCCAGCACCTTGTAGATGTTCTGCAGGACCGGAGGCAGGAGGACAGAGCCCCGCTGCAGTCTATCTCTAACCGCCCACCCCTGCCACAAAGTCCCATCCCCCCCTCACCCAAAGTCCCAAGAAGGAGGGGCGGCAGGGGCCGTGAAAACAGTCACTCCACCCCTGCAGACTGCTCAAGTACCAGACGGCTCTCATTCCCAAAGTTTTGATAAGTCCTTTCCTTCACTCCAAAAGCACCTCACCCAAGCCCCCGTCCCAGTGGCATCCCCTAACTGTCTAGTTGTTAATAAAAAACACGTTTCTGTTAATTACTGTTTCCATCATGTTCTTTTAGAGGACAGTGTGTTTGAAGGGGGGAAAGGGGGTTGGTAATTGGAGAGGACAGTCATCTTTACCAGGGTACAGACACGGGGGCAGGTTCAGCAGCAGGTCACACACACATTGCAGTCACTAGGCACCCTGGTCAGTCTGGGAGGTGGTTTTCATGTTCTGTGTGGGGGGGCTATGTGAGTTTGTGGCGGGGGAGGGCGGTTACAGATCTTATGCAGTGGTCCTTAGCCTGGATGACAGAGCCACGCAGCAGGGGATCTGTAACCATCTTCCCCCGCCACAAAGTCACATAGCCCCCACACACAGAGTCCCGAAAAGGAGGGGTGGCAGGCTCCATTGAAACAACCAGTCCACCACTGCGGACCGCTCTAGGAGCAGGAGCCTGTCATTCCTCGAGTTTAGAAGCGTCCTTTCCATCACTACACCCGCTCCCCACCACAGTCTGCGTCCCAGTTTCAACCCTTTACCATGAAACCCTTAATAAAGAAAACGGTATAAATGAACAAAGTTCCATTCATTTTATTTTTAAAGGTGTGTTGGAAGGGGGGAAACGGGGTGAAGCGGGTATGTAACTGGAGAGGCTAGTCAACATTAACTGGGTAAAGAAACGGGGGCAGGTTCAGCTTCTCTTTAAACAAACTTAATAGTCACAGGTTACCCTGCTCACTCAGGAACCTAGCTTTCAAAGCCTCCCGGATGCACAGCGTGTCCCGCTGGGCTCTTCTAATCGCCCGGCTGTCTGGCTGGGCGTAATCAGCAGCCAGGCGATGTGCCTCAACCTCCCACCCCGCCATAAACGTCTCCCCCTTGCTCTCACAGAGATTGTGGAGCACACAGCAAGCTGCAATGACAATGGGGATATTGGTTTCGCTGAGATCAGAGCGAGTCAGTAAGCTTCTCCATCTCCCGTTGAGACGTCCAAGAGCACACTCCACCACCATTCTGCACTTGCTCAGCCGGTAGTTGAAGAGTTCTTTTTCAGTGTCCAGGGCGCCTGTATAGGGCTTCATGAGCCAGGACATTAGCGGGTAGGCTGGGTCCCCGAGGATCACTATAGGCATCTCCACATCCCCAACAGTTATTTTGTGGTCCGGGAAGTAAATACCTTCCTGCAGCCGTCTAAACAGACCAGAGTTCCTGAAAACACGAGCGTCATGAACCTTGCCCGGCCATCCGACGTTGATGTTTGTAAAACGTCCCCTATGGTCCACCAGTGCTTGCAGCACCATTGAAAAGTAGCCCTTTCTGTTAATGTACTGGCTGGCCTGGTGGTCCGGTCCCAGGATAGGGATGTGAGTTCCATCTATAGCCCCACCGCAGTTTGGGAATCCCATCGCGGCGAAGCCATCTATGATGACCTGCACGTTTTCCAGGGTCACTACCTTTGACAGCAGTAGCTCAACGATTGCGTTGGCTACTTGCATCACAACAACCCCCACGGTGGATTTGCCCATGCCAAAGTGGTTCGCGACTGACCGGTAGCTGTCTGGCGTTGCAAGCTTCCAGAGGGCTATGGCCACTCGCTTCTGGACAGTCAGGGCTGCTCGCATCCGGGTGTCCTTGCGCTTCAGGGCAGGGGACAGCAACTCACAAAGTTCAAGGAAAGTTCCCTTACGCATGCGAAAGTTTCGCAGCCACTGTGATTCATCCCAGACCTGCAGCACTATGCGGTCCCACCAGTCCATGCTTGTTTCCCGGGCCCAGAATCGCCGTTCCACAGCATCAACATGACCCATTGCCACCATGATATCCACGGCGCGGGGTCCCGTGCTTTGCGAGAGGTCTGTGCCACTCTCAGACTTAATGTCCTCACCGCGCTGCCGTAGCCTCCTCGCCCGATTTCTCAGCATCTGCCTCTGAAAAAGGTGGATGATAAGGTGCGAGGTGTTGACAACGGCCATAACTGCAGTGATGGTCGCAGCGGGCTCCATGCTCGCAGTGCTGTGGCGTCTGCGCTGTCACTCACCAGAAAAGTGCGCGAACTGATTGCCTGCCGGCGCTTTCAGAGAGGGAGGGCGGGAGTGACAGTTGAATGACAGTTACCCAAAACCACCCTCAACACATTTTTTCCCCCAGCAGGCATTGGGGGCTCGACCCAGAATTCCAATGGGCAGCGGGGACTGCGGGAACTGGGATAGCTGCCCACAGTGCACCGCTTCCAATGTCGACGCTTGCCCCGTTAGTGTGGACTCACAAAGTCGAATTACTGTTCTTAGTGTGGATACACACGTTCGACTTTGTAATATCGGTTCCACTAATTCGATTTAAGTAAAATCGAACTACTCTCGTAGTGTAGACATACCCTAAGGATAGAACAAGAAGCAATGGGCTTAAACTGCAGCAAGGGAGGTTTAGGTTGGACATTAGGAAAAAGTTCCTAACTGTCAGGGTGGTTAAACACTGGAATAAATTGCCTAGGGAGGTTGTGGAATCTCCATCTCTGGAGATATTTAAGAGTAGGTTAGATAAATGTCTATCAGGGATGGTCTAGACAGTATTTGGTCCTGCCATGAGGGCAGGGGACTGGACTTGATGACCTCTTAAGGTCACTTCCAGTCCTAGAATCTATGAATCTATGAATAAGATTTATAATCCATTTGCCAAAATGGGGGTGGTAGGGGAAGATCTATATCAGGGAAGCAAATATGCCTGCCGGACTGTCACATCCCTGAACTATTCCCATCCACCCTACCCCATTAATCACTCCCAACCAATCTGTGTCTCTACTGTGTTCAAAGCCACCACTCAGAATTAGCTGTGTTCATCAGCTGAGGGGTCCAAATTCCACCAACTGCGGAACCATCTTACTAGAGGTGAAGCATTATGTTTTCTGTGTAACTCAGCAATCTGCATTTTAATTATGCAGAAGAAAATGCTTGTTACCATCCATTTGTTATGGAAAAATAGTAAGTAGATTGAACTCAGTACAGTTTAATATTTAAAGAGAAATGTTTAAATATGATATGCAGCTCTGCATCTGTGTGCCAGCTTTTGTGAAATGTACTGTAGTGACTCTCCGATCCCAAATGCATTAAATTGTATTATTTTATCAGGCCATAGATAAGAGCATAGGAGTATGAAAAGGAGAGACTATAGTAGCTTTTGCATCTTGTTCAAGACTTTATAATTATGAATCTTTAATACATCTCAAGATACTGATGAAACTTTCTTGTAAGGGTTGTGAAAATGCTGAAAGTTCCACCTTTTCTGTGAATTATCAGTTCAGATAGTTTGGACATAGATAGGAACCAAATGTATTGAATAATATTCACCTGAAATCTGTAAAGAAAACATATACCTTTGGCTTTACTTTACTATCCTACAAAATTCTAAACCAAGAACAATTCAGACTTTTCCTCTACAGTTGCTCAGATTTATTCCCAAATATGTTTCTAAAATGAAGTTTTTGTTTCGATTTCTAGAAGTAATTAGACTGTATGTAACTGATGAGGACAGAGACGTGCATAGAATTAAGCGGCAGTCTGCAATTTGTATTAAACTGTAACACAAGGGAGGGGGTGCTACCTGCTCACTATTCATACTCTCCAAAACCGGGCATTTAATTGGTTCCAATACAAGGGTTACAGGGCTCTTTACCATATAATCCATAATTGGCATTAGGTAGGCTCATAATGCAGGCTAGGCGCTCCTCAGCCTACCCCCCCCCCAGTACTCTGCTCTCTCGCAGTGCTAGCACCTTCCCCCCTGTGAGAGGGACAGGGGTTGCAGCAGGGTGAGGACCTCGACCCACAAAGGCTCACTTTATCACATGAGCCCAAGGTTGGGAAACATTCATTTTATTCTCTTAACTGCATTGGAAACTGGCTGCAAGTTGCAATGAATAAACAACTCCAGCCCAGTACCTCAGTTAGAAATTGACTGTGTTCCTACTCAACCCCCTGTGGCTTGAAGGTGCTTCAAGGAAGGCAAAAAACTCCCTGGTGCCCTTCCAATTGCCTCATGGCAGAAAAAATTCCATCCTGACCCCCTAAACAGGCGATTGGCTAGAGCTGCAGCATCTGTCAGGCCAGGTTCCCATTCCTACTTCAGGTGGGTAGAGTGGGCTACTGTAATGGACTTGAAAGAGGCTCCATATGACCCCTGGTTTGGGCTAAATCCTGGGAGCTGGGGAGTGCTGGCCAATCAGCACCCCTCTCCCCCAGCAGGTCAGTGGGTTCCAGAGACTTTCATGGGGAGGAGTTACCTACTGTCCCTTGGCGAGTGTCTCCCTCCCTTCTGCTGGGACTGTCCCCCCTTTCATCATTGGCCCCACCAAGTTCCCCCACCCATCTTGCTGGTGAGCACTTATTTTCATGTTGCCACAAATCAGTCACCCTGGATAAACTTTGTTCAGTATTTTATTTTTGTATTTTCTGTGGAAATGGGCTAATAGTTCTGTTAAACACTTTAAGATTTCCAGATTTTAGACAAGACATGAAGGAGATTAGGAAAATGGCTATGGCTTATGAGAAGTGGGGACCAGTTCCCCTCTGCCCCACCCTTCCCCACCTGAGGAGCTGGTGCCAATCTTTCCCTAGTACCAGGAGCTGTCTTTACCTGCCACGTACACATGATGTATCCCACACCCCGTAATTTTGGGTAATAGAAAAGAACACATTGTGTTTCTCCGTCCATAAAGAAGGATAATAATCCAACCTCTTTGTCATGTGAGGTTTGTGAGGCACACACGTAAAATAATGGTTGCCATAGAAATATTAATTATTTAATTAAGTAAATAAAAATATAGGTGAAATGGGGGAAAGCAGATTTAGAGATGTGGATTAGGTTGCATCTAGATTCTAAGTTATTTACTGCTATGTAAATAACTTTTCTGACATCACTAATAATTGAACAATGTTCATTAATGTTATTAATGATCTGGATGATGGGATAGATTGCACCCTCAGCAAGTTCACGGATGACTAAGCTGGTGGGAGCGGTAGATACGCTGGAGGGTAGGGATAGGGTCCAGAGTGACCTAGACAAATTGGAGGATTGGGCCCAAAGAAATTTGATGAGGTTCAACAAGGACAAGTGCAGAGTCCTGCAATTAGGATGGAAGAATCCCATGCACCGCTACAGGCTGGGGACCAACTGACTAAGCAGCAGCTCTGCAGAAAAGGACCTGGGGATTACAGTGGATAAGAAGCTGGATCTGAGTCAGCAGTGTACCCTTGTTGCCAAGAAGGCTAATGGCATATTGAGCTGCATTAGTAGGAGCATTGCCAGCAGATCGAGGGAAGTGATTATTCCCCTCTATTCAGCACTGGTGAGGCCACATCTGGAGTATTGCATCCAGTTTTGGGCCCCCCACTATAGAAAGGATGTGGACAAATTGGAGAGAGTCCAGTGGAGGGCAACGAAAATGATCAGGGAGCTGCGGCACATGACTTACGAGAAGAGGCTGAGGAAACTGGGCTTGTTTAGTCTGCAGAAGAGAAGAGTGAGGGGGGATTTGATAGCAGCCTTCAACTACCTAAAGGGGGATTCCAAAGAGCATGGATCTCGGCTGTTCTCAATGGTGGTAGATGACAGAACAAGGAGCAATGGTCTCAAGTTTCAGTGGGGGAGGGCTCGGTTGGATATTAGGAAACACTATTTCACTAGGAGGATGGTGAAGCACTGGAATGAGTTACATTGGGAGGTGGTGGAATCTCCATCCTTAGAGGTTTTTAAGGCCCAGCTTGACAAAGCCCTGGCTGGGATGATTTAGTTGGGATTGGTCCTGCTTTGAGCAGGGGGTTGGACTAGGTGACCTCCTGAGGTTTCTTGCAACCCTAATCTTCTATGATTCTGATGCCAAAGGGAACATTTCTTTGTAGATCATATATTTCTACTAAAAATTAAGGAAGTCTTTTAATGTTTCTGTTTTTGTTCTGGTATTCTAGGAAAACACTGTATGGGGCTGGTGGATCTGGATCGGGCATGGGCTGCAGAAGGATGCAACTACTCTGTCCAAGTGATGTCCATGGAGCCAGAAAGTTGCTCTCCAAAGAACAACATGGTAGTGGGTGTCCCTATTTAGGTTAAGAGATTTATATTTGATTTTAATTTAGGCATCAATTATGAACAATGCCAGGGGTTCAAACTGCTGGGAAGCAGACATCAAACATCCTGAACCCATGGTCTTCAGAAAAGGAAGTAGCAGGAAAAGGGTTGGAAAGTTGGCTGCCTACAGAGCATCACAAATCCTACTTGTAATATGTTATTAAATGACTGCTGGCTTTCATAATGAGAATCCTCTGAAGCATTCACCTGCCTACAGAGTAATATCCACCAGGAATGAAATGTTTTCTTTGTCCTGAATTGAAATGTGTTGTTTCCATTTTGAGCATTTAATGGTTTTAATAAAATTAAAGGAAATTTTGAAATAAAAAGTAATTTTGAATCAAAAGATCAAAATGTTTCATTTAAAAAATGTCAAAACAAAACATTTAGATATTTTAGATTTTTTTAAAACAAAATAATGTTGGCAAAATTGACACGAATTCACAAAATGTGTTTGTCGCTGAATCTGCATTATTCACCAAAAAAAGATGACACCTATATGCCTGATACCTCACCGCTAACCTTGGCAAGGATTGCTATTCATCTTAGATTGAGAAACTCATTGCCAGTGCTGGCTGATGTCTGTGCCATTCCTAAAACAAGTAATGGTTATATTTGGAAATGCTGAATTTTTATCTGTCATCTTCACTTATTTTTACTAAATTTAAAATTTGTACACAGTTGCATTATGGGAACCCTGTGAAAATATCAACCATATATATGTTACAGTAAAAGGAAAATGAACCTCTTGTGTAGTAGCATCTTTATATCCTAATTTAAATTAGTAGCATAATTCACTAACACAAATCAAAATAGAATATAATGATTTTGTTTGACGGGTCTACTGATTTGGTGCATTTATGAATTTTGCAATTTGTTTAAAATATAACTAAGGTTTGGTCAATGTGGATGTCACCTTAGCTCTTCAGTGAGTGTTGCACATGAATCTACAAAATACTTGCAGAGATGGGGGAAAGAAAAGCCATCCTCTGAAATTTTTTCTATCTTATGGTTACATCTCCAAAGGGTCTAGGTGTCCTTTTGTGTGAATGGCAATGGAAGCCTACATGCTGCTTCATTTAGAGATGCAGGCCTACACAAGCAGATGTAACTTCGTACCTGCATCTTGAATTTTTGACTACACTATGATGCTTTTACACTAACTTCTTGACAGGTCAGGGAAGGAAGTGTGATCTTATTCTTGTATCATTCTAGTAACAGCAAAGAAACTGCACATTGTGGGCTGAGAATCTAGCCCAAATACACCTCTGCCTCGATATAATGCTGTCCTCGGGAGCCAAAAAATCTTACCGCGTTATAGGTGAAACCGCATTATATCGAACTTGCTTTGATCCGCCGGAGTGCGCAGCCCCGCCCCCCCGGAGCGCTGCTTTACCGCATTATATCCAAATTCGTGTTATATCGGGTCGCGTTATATCGGGGTAGAGGTGTATATAACAGCATCTGATGTCTCCTGTAATTTCTCAAGCATATCCAAAGATAAGTTAGTTTTAGAGGCAGCAGTAACTTGTTCCAAGTCTGGATACCATCTCAGTTAAATTGACTTCTACTTAATCCAGGCATAAAGTGTGGAGAGAGGAAATTTTTTATTCGCTGCATGTTGCACCTAAGAAAGACTCGCCAGGGTAAGTCACATGGTGCAAGCTCCATTTTGTCTACTCTAGAGTCTTGCATCAGAGAGACATCTATCTAAGCAAGCCCTATGCTGTTAGTTTTAAGCCTGGTAATTGCTAAGAAGTGGATTTAAGGGGTAGGCTTTGCTGGTCACATTAGTCTAGTATCCTACTGTAACAGATGGTTTTCTATGAACTTACATTTATAAGTTGATATCATACTTATAAAATCTCTAGAGTTTCTATTTGAATAACGTGTCATTTTGTCTTGGATCCACCAATAAGGAAGAAGGGGCTGGGGCTGGGAGCTAACATTGAGCTAACATCTGCAGACATCTGCCCACGAGATGCCCATTGAATAAAAGGGAAAAAAAACCAGTAATCCTAGGAAGCAGGGAAGATAATTCTGGGAAAACATCAAGGTAGTCATCTGTGTGTGGATGTCTTTATTTCTGCCCTTTTTCTTTCTGTGTTTCTGTTATGTGAGTTAGCTGCTTTCTAAATCTCTCAATACATTTTAGCATTGCTGTATTTATGTGAAACTAATAATACACAAATGCATACATCCTGGGTGCGGGCAGTATGCCTCCTTATTCTTAATTTAATCTTATTGAAATGCATGATGATGACATTGATATTGTTCCGTTAAACTGATCTACTAGTTAATTATGAAAGACATATTTGTTGTCAAATTATTTGTTAGTATTTTCTACAGTGATGCATGTAAAACATTTTGTTCGTGGGGCTGCAAAAATTCTAGATTGGGATTTTTTCCAGGCACGTGAATACTTGACTTCCAGTTAGTTGTCTGATGGACCTTTAGAACATGCTTTTAAAAGTAATCTTATGGAATCAATAGCAGAAATGGCACTTTGGATACCAGACTTCAAAGGATTAATATGATATTGTAATATAATGATATAACTGTGACAAACAGCAGGTTCTGCCAAGAGGCACAGTTATTCTCATTGTAAAAAAAAATAATCTTGTTTCTTATACATACTATCTGCTTTAACTGTTTTTCAGCTAAGATTTTTTCTTTGGGATTAGTGAACATGCTCTGCCCATGATTTCCGTTCTTCATTTATTAGAACCATATTGAAATAGAAATATGTCGTTCCTTGAAAGGTTATTGGATATCTACGGTGACAGTCCATCAGTTTTACAAATGTTCCTAAATCTTTTCTGTAAGCACAGATAATAGTAAAGTTTGAAAGTTCCATATGTGATTTCTACAGCAACTATGTTTTTGCCCATGAACCTGTGATGATTGTGTATGGTTCCATGTTTGCTGGTGTGTGACCCAATCTGAATTCCTCTAGATCAGTGGTTCTCAACCTATTTATCATTGTGAGCTGCAGGTTGAGAACCACAGCGCTCCCCTCTTCCCTTACCCCAAATTTCCCCCGACAGACCCCTATGCCCAGCACCTCCTGCCCACAGACCCCTCCACAGAGTGGGGCCAGGAGCAGATCCCGACCCCGCGGGGCCAGCCGGCAGCCCTGGACTCTTGCCATGTGGAGCCAGCTGGCAGACCCAGACCCGGGCGGCCGGGAACCTGGACCCCGCTGCACGGCCCAGCCGCCTTTAGCACACAGCTGGGCCACAGCTATGTGCTAATTGGGCTGCATGTGGCCCATGAGCCACGGGTTGAGAACCGCTGCTCTAGATTATCCCAAAATTACTTTGAAAAGAATGAAGGCTCCTAATAACATGTTTTACCTATTTACAGGGCTAGCTTTAAAGTGGTATTTATACAGTACATTAACAAAAAGGAGGCACACAAAAACATTCCACATACAAAAACTTTCACTTAAACAATCAGTGGCTTTCATGGGTTAAATTCAGTAGCCTCTAGCAAGTTCCAAAATTATACCAAAACATTAAACGATGTTTTAGGTTTCCTAAATGAATAACTGGTTAAAGTTATACGCAGAAGGTGAAGCTCAGAACTTTTTTCATTTGACTTTTAATTATGTCTCTCTTATTGACCAGATGCATGACTCCATAGTTAAGGGTGTAAAAAGATGCCCCTTCCCACAATCCCTGGTTCGGATTGAAAATGTTTGAAAATTCTCCTGGTTAATCTCAGGCTTGAGGAAACATATTTTGGGTAAATTAAAATAAATCACTCAAACCATTTTTCAGTGGAAAAGTAACAGGCTTCTGACTTTTGTAATATGTGTCAAATGGTTTATTTGCTAACTTGTAATTTAAAACAAGCATGGGCTCAAGAATTTAAATTTGTTACATACTTTCTTACTTCCTTAGAACTAGTGGTTGAGATGAGATCATTTGGAGCAAAACTGAACGGTTTGAGGTTTTTCTGTTAACTGACTAAACAGTCAGTGATTCCAGAGATTAAATTCTTCATCGACTCTTTGGCCATCACCCATTAGTTTGTTTCATCTACTTTTTGCACATTGTTACAAGCCCTGATTGTGAACCTCTCCAGGGCAAGGACTGTCTTTTTTACTAGTTTGTACAGCACCTACTTCAATGTGGCCTGATGCTTGCTATGGGGTCCTTAGGTGCTACTAATACAAATAATGAATACCAATAATATTAATTAGTGGTCATTCCAGTAACTAACCTAATAAAAATAAGTTTCTAGCCGTTGTTCAATATTCTTCAGAAAGGTAAGCCAGGCACCAGAGTTGAAAGTTTACCAAAACTCAGTCTTGTTTATCAATCACAGGCCCTGAGCCATTAACCTCCAATACTCCTACCATACATTCCCGCTTCCAATAGATGGCATCTTCTATCCTTCCCCTGTCCAGTACGCTCCCCATATGGCTTTAGCAGCTTCCCTGCCAATATCACAGGGATAAACTGTCAGTGTCATTCCTCTCTCTGGTTTTAAGAGTTAGAACAGTACTATTCAGTATACACAATGGGTGAAATCCTGGCTGCATTGAAGTCAATGGCAAAACTCCCATTGACTTTAATGGGACCATAATTCAACCCTTTGACTTTAAACAAACGAGATGTTAAATTAACAAAGGGTTACAAAGAACACAGAATTTCCAATAAGGAGCTAAAAGGGTGTGTAAATTGTTGCAAAGTGTCTTGACTAAACGGCATCACCCAGAAACCCTCTCCCCTTAAACAAATAGGTTGCCAAGACTAACAGTAAAACAGCAGAGGAAAATGGCTCTGGAATGCAGCGAAACTGGAAAAAAAGGTATGAACCCAGAACAAGCTCTCAGCACTGTCACAGATGGGTGAATCTGGTAAAAAGTATGAGATACCAGAATGGAGCAGACACCCAAGCAACATGGGTCATAGCTCACACAAGCACCAAGGCTAATGTGTAACATAATGACAACATGGAGAACACAGCCAGCAACTGTGTACAGAGTGTGGCCAAAGCAAATAAGACACAGGCACACAGTGGAAAGTCAATAATGTATTAACAACGGGAAAGCATTTCACGGATTGATCATAAAATAATCTAGGGTCATATCATAAAATAAGCTAGGGTCATACATATATTAGATTGTATTGCAACTCTGTTTAATCAGATCTTCCATAGAAATCTCATAAAATAACCATCATATCTACCAATTCAAGAACACACATGCACAGTGTACAGAGCCCAACTTCAGCTCACTTTTTCTGTGGTGATGTCTGGGATTGTAAAATACTCCAAGACAAGACAGTGTCATTTGTTTGTCATGTTGATCAGCTATGTATGCACACTTCCTCTGCCAGCTCTAGTTCATAATGGTTATCTGGCAACAAGTGGTCTGAGAGCACAGAAATAATTTAATGCTGCCCCTGTCGCTGCTGGTTATGCCTACTGTTGTGTTTATCACACCCTCTTTTCAGTGCATTTGTCCTCTCAGAGCATGGTTAGCTCCTCATTACCACCTTGGTTGATGCGCCAAGGTTACCAGTTTTGGTGCCAGTTATCCTCTTCTGATACTAAAAACGCCTTCTTTGTCCACTTTCAGTTACACAGTGTAATTGGACAATCTAGCCCTATCAGGCTTTTTGTTTGGGCACTAAAACAATTGAGATAATCAGGCAGTGATACATGTAGCTATGAAACTGAGATAAACTGATGACAAACTAAAGTCTCATAGACATAAAAGCCTTAGGATACAGTGAATAAAAAAAAGGCATTTCCGCTTCCTAGCTATGTATATCACACTTGCTGTAACTTAAGTCTAATTTCAGAAAAGCTCTTTGACTGTCTGTCTGTTTACTGTAATGCGTCAACATATCTAGTTCATGTTAAAATTCCCACCAAACTACATAGGTTGTAATTTCATCTGCTAAATGGTGGTGTCTTTTTTAATAGTGATGATGGTAGGTTTTTTTCTTTTCTTCTCACAATACTTGTTTTCTAACCCAAATCTCATGCCATGAATATATTTTTTAATTGTTAACAGTTTTTCTAAGTATTAAAAGCCTGCTTTAGTTTAGGATTACACATCAATGTACTTCTAGGGCACTGTATTTTATTTTAGCAAGTCGTTGTTACTTAGCAATCAAAATTTGTAACACTTTTAAAAGTATTTGGTTGTTGCTATTTGTGTATATTCTTTTCAGACTATAATTAGGATTTTACTAGGAGGCCTATAGAAGACACATTTTAGAAAGAAAAGAGGATGTTATTCTCGTCATGTTGTTCTCGTCAGTGTCTCATAGCCTATCATGAACTGATACCAATCTTACGCTGGGTCATGTACAGGAAGTCACAATCCATAATGATGATATACTCCAAATTCCAAGTTATATCAGTAAAGCTGAAATGGAAACATCTCATAATAGACATCCTTAGGCTAATAAAAATTAACACAGAAACACTACATTACAGTATGTGAAAGACTCAAGAAACAACTAGGACAAAACATGCAAATAGGAACGTGTAAAATATATGTCGCAGAAAATTGCAAAAGCATTACATGAACTCTCCAGGGGTAACTTGAGAGAAGTGATGGGACAGTAAATCCATCCCCAATGGCAGTACTGTGATCCACTATGTGGAAAACCCAATCCAGGCTTACGTTCCCCACAGGGAGCACACTCAGTCCCTTGGAGGAAGGAATTAGAGAATATGTCACACAATAGCGACTCTTCTGTACACTGAAAGAGAGGCATTGATGGGTTCTAAAGCTTCCCCAGGCCTTGGGTGAACATGTTATGGCTAAGAAATGAGGTCTTAATGTGAAATGTGTTTAAGCAAGGAGGAAATGGATGGATTTTCATGGTTAAGTAATAAATGTGGAGGAGTCTGGTATTAAAATGCCATATTTATGGATTATGAAGAAAGCCAGAAAGCAACTGCTTTTCCATTGAAGAACATCTTACAAATGTACTGCATGACCTTTATGCCTCCAGACAGCTGAGATCACATGAGGTGAGGTGCTTCTTGTGTATGGATTGGAGGTGGGAGGGAGGGAAGTTGTTTGAGAGGAACACTCTCTAGCAAAGCTCAGCTTTACTGATTTTCAGTGTGTATTTAAAAACATAGCCTTTTCTTCTGGCATTTGCTGGACTATGGATCAGTAGTGGGTTATTTATGGCTGTTGGATTTGGAACAGTGAGAAGGACTGCTTATGCAGTTTTATAACTAGATTTATTTAAGACCTGGTTGTATTCAGTCTGTGATGCATGCAGATGCAATGGCACATTAAAGGTTATTAAATAAAATTATGTATATGCATTTTAACAGCTTATATCCAATGGATCTTCTTATAGATTTACAAAGAAAATATCCCCAAAAGATGTTCTGTGGTAACATCACCAACATAGTGCATACTGTGGCATCATATGGAGTGAACTCATGAGCCTGAGGACCTAAAAAGAAAAAAAAGGTAAAGTATAAAAGAATTGTATATAGTAAACACATGTTTTTTAATAAAATGCAGAATTAGTCTGTGGAACTCACTGCCACAAGATATCACTGGGGCTGAATTCTTGGCAGGATTTTTAAGAAGGAATAGTCTTTTTCAAGGATATAGAACATCCACTGTTACAATAGACAGGCTAACAGAATTATGAGGGATATAAGACTTCATGCTTCATGCTCATACTGGAAGTGGTTGGCTATTTCACAACAGTCTATTACAAAGATTGAGGGATATATCTATGAAACGGGGCACCAGTGCTGGCCACTGTTGGAGTTACTGGACTAGATGGATCATTGTCTGATCCATTGTGGCAATTCCTGTGCTCCGTTCTTTGTAAATGCCCCTCTAATTGGAGCCTACAGTAACGGATCTTTTTTTTTTTTTTTTTAATTGTGCTTCTTCCTGTTGATGTACTGTAATTTTTGAACAGCTAACATTTTTTTCCATGTACCTCAGCATAAATTGTAGATTCTATTTATGGATGGATATTCGCTTTCATACTCCAATTGTTATAGTTCATGAACTATAATATATGTCATTATAGTAGGATGGAAGCTATGATAGTGTAGCAGACTGGCAATAATTCTGGAATTTAAATTTTTTTTTTAAAAGATTCATTCAACAAAAACTGCTCTAAAAGAACATTATGGGTCTTCAGCTAGTGGCCAATAGTTATAATAGCTGCACGCAACTGTGCACATTATTTTTAGCATGCTCCCAGCTAATATGTACAAATTCCTATAATATGTGTACACATGTTGTGATGTCCAGCTGCCTGTGTGTATATGCAAATACCCATTTTAGGTCTGTGCATATTGTGTTGTGAATTTTCCTACTCTGCAGCAAAAGAGCATCCCTCCAACGGGGCACTTTTGGCAATTTTTTAAAAGTACATGTATAAATAAAGAGAGTTGCCAATTACTCCAATATCAAAAAAAACAACCCAGCAAATAATAATTAACCTCTCTACAAAATCCCAACCAGACTCTCATCCCTGCATTGCCCAGTCCTATTCAATACCCATGTCCTTATGGGCGAGGCAAAAAAGATGTTCCTTGTAGCAGGCTAACAAATTCAAGCTGTTGTAGACTAAGGGTAGAAACAAGTTCCAAAGGCTCAGTAACCTAATGAATAATTCCTTCTCTTTTATGCCACTAGATTTCCAATTTAGGCTCCTCTACTAAACTCCATACTGCAACAGTATGTCGGAGAGAGAGGCAGTCTGTTAGATAAGTAGGTCTCAGGCCATACAGGACTTTGTAGATCAAAACCAACATCTTAAAATCAACCCAGAAACCAATAGGCTGATTGTGGAGCACAGATTTAATATATTCACAAAAAGAAATGGCTTAATAAGTGGCTTCAAATTCTGAATTGTGTGCATGCAGCCACAGGGGACTGCACAGAATTCTGTATGTTGTGAGCACTGAACAAATAATAGTTCAGAGGCTGGATATGGTCTCACACATGCCATAATTGCCTGAATATATTACACATTCTTCTCATGTATGATCTTATGAGGAACTATTGGTTGGCAGTTAAAGCAAGAGACTAAGTGTTGACTAGAGCTGGGCATGAAACAGTTTTCCCATCCCATGAATATTTTTGAGTATTTGGAAATTTCCCCCCATTTTTGCTTCTGGATGAAACAGACTTTTGGAAGTTTTTTTGGTGAAACACGAGAGTGAGTGAAACTCCCATCCCACAACAGTTTATAGCCTAGTAGTTATGGCACTCACCTGGGATGAGTGACTTGGGTTCAAGTCCCTGCTCCAAATCAGGCAGAGCAGGTACCGAACTTGGGTTTCTCACAGCCTCTAATTACCAGGCTATTGGTTGGTGTGTCTCTGTCTTGTTCTGACCAGAAATTCCATCCTAGAGGCGAGCAACCTCTCAATGAAACCTCTGTCGAATCTGGTATGTTCCTGTGAAGTTTCACTTTCAACAAATTGACATTTTCTGATGGACAAACATCTAGTAAAGTTCACAATCAGTTCTATTCAAGACTCCTAGATTCTGTTTCTGTCTCTCTCTGCCACTGACTTCCTCTGTTTCTGAGAATTTTTTTAGCTTTTTTGTGCCTTAGTTAATTCATACTTCATAAAGGTGTTGTGAAACGTAAGTGCTTGCAATATGCTTGTGATCCTCAACTAAAAGCGCTATGTAAATACTGCTGTAAGTATTATTGTAATTATTATTATTGACAGTTAACCTATAGTGATCTCACAGAAAATAGAAGATATTGATTCTGATCTCCATGAAGTCATCTGTAGACTTCATTGAGTGTTGGGTTAGGCCCTAAAACCACAAGATTATGCTCTGCTCATGTAACAGTGTCCCAGGATCTCAATCATATCCCTAAACATTGACCATGAACTGGCTTACAGATTGAGCCATATTTTAGTGTCTGTTCCAATGCTCTGTATCTCTCGACAATGCAGCACTCTTGCCTTTGGGGCCTGCAGTGCAAACAGTGGTCTGAGTCCCAACATAACTCTTGAATATACAGTCATTTTGGTGCAGAGGAGTCTACAGGCTACCATTAGAGCAACAGTGACATCAGATGAGCAGACTTTATAATGGTCTACAGCTCTGTTGTTGCCAGTAAGGGATTACAGAGTATTCAGTATCTATATCTGAATATAAAAAGTTAAACAACATTTTTTTTAAAAGGCACATTTTCCCTGAATATGGCCCTCTGGTTGCTGACATTGAATTTTGTCATTAAGTAATCTGAACAGAAGCTTCTCTTTACCTTGGGTGGGGGAAAGCTTGCAAATAGATTTTCTGGCTGTTTTGATATACACAGCCTTTACATATAGGGATGATAGGATTTCAGGATAAATTACCTGGGGTATTGGATGCAAATCAAGACTTCCTATTTTTTGCATTTGGGTATTGAGCTAATTCTTTGACTGTTACATACAGAGATTTGGTTTAAATGTTCAGGCACAGAACACCACCACTACAGTTTTCATGAAATATGAAATATCTGTTATAAAAATGGGCAATGGAAGAGCCAGTGCAATGCAGAAAAGAGCAGTACCAAAGCTAAGAACATAAGAATGGCCATAGTAGGTCGACCAATGGTCCATCTAGCCCAGTATTCGGTCTTCCAACAGTGGCCAATGCCAGGTGCTTCAGAGAGAATGAACACAACCGGGTAATTATTGAGCGATCCATCCCTTGTCATGCAGTCCTAGTTTCTGGCAGTCAGAGGTTTAGAGACGACCATAACAAGGGGTTGTGTCCCTGACCATCTTGGCTCATAGCCATTGGTGAACCTGTCCTCCATGAACTTATCTAATTCTTTTTTTAAACCCATTTATACTTTTGTCCTTCACAACATCCCTTGGCAAAGAGTTGACTGTGTGTTGTGTGAAGAAGTACTTTCTTAGTTTTAAACCTGCTGCCTATTAATTTCATTGAGTGACCCAGAGGAAATAATACTTCCCTATTCATGTTCCTCACCCCATTCATGATTTTATAGATTTCTATCATATCCTCCCCTTAGTTGTCTCCTTTCTAAGCTGAACAGTCAGTCTTTTTTTTCCTCTCCCTCCATATGGAAGCTGTTCCCTACCTCTAATCATTTTTTGCTCTTCTCTGTACTTTTTCCAATTCTAATACATCTTTTTTGAGATGAGGTGACCAGAACTGCCCACCGCATGGGTGTACCATGGATTTATATATGATATTTTCTGTCTTTCTATCTATCCTTCCTACTGGTTCCCAGCATTCTGTTAGCTTTTTTTTTTTTTTGCCTGCTGCTGCCCATTGAGTGGATGTTTTCAGAGAACTATCCAAGATGACTCCAAGATCTCTTTCTTGAGTGTGTAACAGCTAATTTTAAACCTCATCATTTTGTATGTATAATTGGGATTATATTTTCCAATGTGCATTACTGTGCATTTATCCATATTGAATTTCATCTGCCATTTCGTTGCCCAGTCACCCAATTTTGTGACCAATGACCAGTTTTTGTGAGCTATTTAATAACTTCCTTTAAAGCTATTTTAAAATCTATTTAGTTGTCCTCATTAATACCTAATTTCTGAGTGGCCAACCCCTCCAAAATTCATAGCTTTTGTGAAGTAATGTAACTTTTCTGTAAACATTGTCTACTTTTCATGTGAGTGCAGGTAATTCCTTTCATTGTAGAAAAGTGGGAAATGCTCCTTTGTTTTAGTGATCTTCCAGATTGTAAAATTTATTCTCTGTGCCCTCAGGCTCAATCCATCCAGAAAAGGTGGTTTTTACTCTCCCTAAGGATGACTGACAAGCAAGATTAGGTAGCTGTTGTAACAAATGGATAAAACCAAGAAAATCAAAGCTGAACTTGACCCCCATGAAGCTGAATGAAAGTAAATAGCAATAAGCAGCAAATAGGATAAATTAGTGGCCTGAACCCTGAGGCCCCTTCCCCCCCACACCTCTCCTGCCCCTGCTTTGTGCTGCTGTTATAGTGCAAAAGGGAGTGGAAAGCAACTGGATCCCCTCAGTGGATGCTGCAAAATGTCTGAAAACCCACCTGCTTCCTGGAGCTTTTCAGGAATTCAATAGAACACTGTGGGTATGTCTACTCTGCAGTTAGACACCTGTGGCTGGACCATGCCTACTGACTCAGGCTCACAGGGCTCAAGCTAAGGGACTGTTTAATTGTGATGCAGAGGTTCAGGCTTGGGCTGCAGCCTGAGCTCTGGTAACCACCCACCTCACAGGGTCCTAGAGCCCGGGCTGCAGCCCGAGCCTGAACATCAACACAATTAAACAGCACTATCGCCCAAGTCCTGCAAGCCTGAGTCAGCTGGCACGGGCTAGCCATGGGATTGCTCATGTGAGTAAAGTTAGGTACATGCTAAATGTTTGCAGTATTGGGGCGCAAGATCATAATTTTTTGGGGGGGGGGCAAAAATCCAATTATTAGCATAGTTTTCCTCTTTTACAACACAAGGTGCACCTCTGATGCTATATAAATAGTTTTTCGCTGATCTTTAGCCTTATTCCTAATTTTCTTCTTTAAAAATCTATTTGTATTATCCCTATAATTTCACTGTTAGCCTTTTTAGAAGCAGAAACTGGGAATTTCACAAGTCTGTCATTCTAGCCTCCTGAGGAGCAGACAACATCTTCTAGCTAAACTCTAAGAGAACATAAGAACGGCCATACTGGGTCAGACCAAAGATCCATCTAGCCCAGTATCCTGTCTTCCGACAGTGGCCAATGCCAGGTGCCCCAGAGGGAATGAACAGGTAACCATCAAGTGATCCATCCCCTGTTGCTCATTCCAGATTCTGGCAAACAGAGGCTAGGGACGCCACTGATCGACCTATCTTCCGTTAATTTATCTGGTTCTTTTTTTAATCCTGTTACGGTCTTGGCCTTCACAACATCCTCTGGCAAAGAGTTCCACAGGTTGATGTGCGTTGTGTGAAGAAATACTGCCTTTTGTTTGTTTTAAACCTGATGCCTATTAATTTCATTTGGTGCCCCCTAGTTCTTGTGTTATGAGAAGGAGTAAATAACACTTCCTTCTTTACTTTCTCCACAGTAAAATGACACCTCATTGTTTGGACTGTTTCCCAGTGCCTTCAGGAGCTGACATCTTTGTAAAGTTAAAGGTCCTTTTTTCCAATTTGCACTATCTTCCCTATTCAGATTTCTGCAACATATTTTGTGAGCTGTCTGGACAGTGGTTCTCAAACTTTTTCATATTGCAGAATACTTTCTAAGGTAGAGGGAGATCTTTTCATGGGCACTTTTCCCCTTCCATCGTCCCATCCTAATGCCATACCCTCCTTTTCTATAGCTATCCTGTATGGTTACATTCAAAAGTATTCGTATTAAAGAGAAAAGAAACTCAATTAAATGTGACAAGTGGCAGCGGCTTGGCTATTTCTCCCTATTATGTGTCAGTGCTCTCTAGCTCCTCTCCCTTTGTGTAGTATTTTATATTAGTTAATTCCAAACCTCCTCATGCTACCTGGTATCCCTACTGCTCTATCCAGGACACTACAATCTGAACTTCTCTTTTATCTGCACCTCTCCAATTTTGGTGCCATCCGCACACTACCTTTTTTGGTTTTTAAAATATTCCATGGAATTGTTCCATCTTTTCTCACAGCCCTTCCCTTTCTGCTCTTCTCACTCCCCACCTTACCACCAGCACCAACACCTTGTTGTCTACTCCTAGGCATCTCCTCATCCCTCCCCAGAATTCCACATTGTTGGTGAAAGACATCCTCTGTTGCTCTACCTCAGAGCCCCAATTCAGCCAAGGCACTTAATACGTGCAGGAGCGCCGCCAGCTTTTTTGCCGCTCTAGGCAGCAGAAGGTCCCGCCCCCGAAATGCCGCCCCTGACAGAGGCAGCGGAAGGTCCCACCCCCGAAATGCTGCCCCCACGGAGGCGGCGGAAGGTCCCGCCCCCGAAATGCTGACAACGACTGGGGCGGCTAAAGATCCGGCCGCCGCGGTTGCCGCCCCCAAAATGTTAGTGCCCTAGGCGACCGCCTAGGTCGCCTAATGGGTTGCGCCGGCCCTGAATACGTGCCTAACTTTAAGCATGTTACTACTGAATCAGTCCCCAACTTTTCCATCTCCTCTCAAATCTCATTTTAAAGCATATCTTTCACCCTAGCCTACACCTCTTACTTTTCTCTCTTTCTGTTTTTTAATTATGTGTGATATTTACAATAATTCTATAAAAAATTTTGGAGGCACAGTTTTCATAAAAAAAGCAGAATATAAAATAAAATTGTATCACACTATATTGTTTTAATAGACTAAAAGAGAATTGGCAGGGAGTGGTAGCTTCATATCCAAAGCTGCAGATAACCTACAACAGCATCATTTCCGTTTGTGCTGAGCACTTAAACCCACCTTAAATCTATGCCAGCCTACTGTCTCTCTTAATATATTCTAGAGACATAGATTATATGAACATTTTAAAGTTCCTTAAATCCTTGCTAATGAAAACAGCAAACAAAATCTTGAGGTGCACGGTATTATGTAAAACTCACAAACGGTTGTGCTATTACTGACATGCTTTTCAACTTTAATCCAAAAGCAAACTGATCAAATAACTTTATATGAAATATATTGGAATATACTTGTCTAAAATATCCTTGCTTTATGCCCTAAAATCATACATTCAGCTCGTCAGTTGGTGTAAATTTGACTTCAATGGAGCTATTCTAATTTATAACATCTGAGCATCTGGCCCATTACATTTACCCCAGGATCCTGCCAGACTGTCACAATTAAAGGAATTAGGATCAAAGTACTATCAGACAACAGCTAAAATACCTACTGGATTGCCTATCTCAAACATCTTTTTTTCCCATAGGTTAGGCATTTTATTGCACCCATCTTGGTCATATATAGGTGCCATACATACATTTTTTTTAAAACACGATAAATTCTATCTGAAAGAACTCTATGGCATGAATGCAAATGGAAGTTATCAGCTGCCCAAACTATATAATTGAATTCAGTATCCTTTAAAGAACTTCCCAAAAATTAAAACAGATCTAAACAAAGGAATTGGTCATTAATCCCATAAATATCTGGAAACTCACAAACAGGAAAATGAACACCAACATTGCTCTTTCTTGCCTGCTAAGCATCTTTAACATCCCAGAGTTTAACTTGGGTTTTCTACACAATACCAAAGCTATATAGAAACAGGCAATTTAATATAATTAGACCAACTTTTTTGGAATGCTCGCCTAAACTCACTTGACTCGGTAGCTCCAGAGGAAACTGTCAAGAACAGGGGCCTGATTTTCTACTTTTGTGGCACTGACTTTACACTCGTGTATCTCCACTGGGGCCAATGGAGTTATATCACTTTAAAGTGAATGAAACAGAATAGAAAATAAGGTTCCAAAGTTTTACAAATATCTTCAGGTGCAGCATTATCTCTTTGCCAGAACTCATAGCAGCCCATGTCCAGCCTGAAAACACCCCAAAAGAATCAGATTAAAGACTGGAACTAAGTCCTAGGTCACACAAAAATATGACGTTCTGTAGGTGTCTCTCTAGGTGTTTTAACCAAGTTTGTTGCTAGAAAGATACTAATGCCATTTCCATGACCAATTTAAACAAGGCATAAACGTATTAGAAAATAATTTAGAAGGACCATACTATAGCTTATGCTATCATATAGCATGGTTCTGTAAATCATTTTACATTTGTCTATGCCTGCAATTAGTCAAGTATTTCTTGCTGCAAAGAATTTATATCTATTTAATGGATGATAAAGATTGGATTCACTGGGTGCTTTTGTCCAGAGAACAGATATAATGCCTCTCTGGCTGTTTTGGTCAGTTTTGCTTTCTAAGATTCTTGAGAAGCTCAAGGAGCTCTGACTTGTGAGCTGGACTCATGCCTCTAATGGCTTATTAAAGTCAAACAGTGTGGGATGGCTGGTATTAGGTCCATTTTTGGCTGAGATAACATTTGGGCAGCCTGCCATCTCCCTTCAAATGAGTTGCTATTAGGACCATGCTCAAGAACTTGTCTTCATGTTGGAGATCTCACCAATTATTGTCCCCTTATTGTTTTAGTTAAGGTTACTGAGAAGGAGTTGTGGTGCTGCAAGTTTGGCTTCTTCTGAGGTTCTCGTGGTTTCTTGATCCCTAACAGTCTGCCAGGTAGCTTGGGTACGATAAAAAGACTTGCTATTGCTGTTGGGCTTTTTAAAAAATAAAAAAAATAAAAATCTTCTAGTGATGGGTAGTCGATAGTGATCGGGTATCCATGATGGGTTTTTTAAGGATCTATCAGTAGCTTTTCATATAGTTGAACGTGGGGTTTTTCTTTACTCATCTATGGCCCCTTACTGGGATTATGTATTACCAGGCAAGAGAGTGCAGTGTTGATGTTCAGGGATTTGGTATGTACGCCTCTGTTCTCACTTTACTGATAAATCACTGGGGGGGGGGGTGGAGGGGGCACAGTGTTGGATAATTACTCATTAGCCTTGATGGCTCCCTTGTATCAGGGTTCCAGTCTGTCACCCACTGGGGGGTGATAGTGAAATGGTTTGGGCTGCAGTGCCATCACTCCATGGATGATGCATAGCTTGGCATTTTTTAATTTAATTTTATTAAAATTAAAATAAAAGAAGTATCTGGTATAGATGCAATGTGTAAAACGAGGCATTGAGACCTATATGAGGAATTTCAATAACCGATAACCTGAAGGCTTATAAGAGCCATACAAGCCTCATTACATTATGGGAACAACAGGACTCCACGATTATGTAGAAAACCTTGTTACAGAAGCATGACTAAACCATGCTCCTTAAGATACTTAGCTCTACATTGATTTCATTGAACCCAGATGTTGTGGTGTGTCTGCTTTCCCAGTGCTTGGCTCAGCTAGGGACTTGGATGAGAGCAAGCTGGCTGAAACTCAGTCTGGAGAAGACAGAGATATTGGTGATGGGTTGTGGGAAGCACTGTGTTCAATGGTGTCTACCCTCATTATTCAGAGGGCTTGCCTGTCCTTTGTTCAAAAGGTTCACAATGCAGAGAGTTCTCTGGATCCCTTCTTCTCAAATAGCATCAGTGGATAATCATGTTTTTCTAGACTTCAGTGACGGGCACCAGGAAGAGCTCAGATAGATCCTGTTGTAGAGGACTTGCAAATCCCTTTTTGGGATCATCATTTTGGTCCCACATACAAAACACCTTTGGGACAAAGTTGATAAGAATCCAGTTAGAAAATTTTGTAAAAGAAACACACAATAAGGTAGCTGTGGAATGAAACTGTGTCTCTTTCTGTAGGCCCCATTTCTTAATTGAAAGCTATAATTTATTTAAATAGGGAGAGAAAACGCTCAGTATTGTAATGGAATCCAGGAGACTGCTGCAGAATTACCTCTAATGACAGAGTAGTCTTTAAAGAAACTTTAATTAAATATAAAAGTCTACTTTTAAAGAGTCTATTGCAAGTAGTTTCGGATGAAATAATTGTGGCACTGTCAACTTTTTATACGTTTATTTCTTATAACAGAGAAAATTTCTAAGTAGAGATGGTAACTTTTAATTTGGTGCTATCATGTCTGATAGTCATGTGGGTGGGGTAATAGTTACGTATATTAATTTTATATATAGTAACTATTAGTTTAGTTGTGAAGCAAAATTGTGGAACTAAAACTAAAAGGCACATGGAAATAGCGGGACAGTTATACAGACAACTTGGACTTTTATTCTTTGCCTCTGCTCAACTTCATAGGGATCCATGTATGCTACAAGTATTATAGTAAGAACAATTGAGAAAATGTTCACATCGTTGCCTAGAAATGAATATGAAATACATTTTACACATATGCCTGAGTGTGATTCGGTGTTTGGGGTACTCTGGCAACTGTGGTCATTTTGTGTCAACTGGATAGGGTTCAAGTGCATATGGGGAGGAAGGATGGATTTGTGATTAAAGTATGGAGTTGGAAGGTATGAGATGTAGGTTGTGTTCCCAGCTCTGTGGCAAACTTCTTATGTGATCTTGGGAGCAAGTCACTTAATCTCTCTGTGCCTCAATTTCTCTTTATATACACTAGGGGGAGAATAATAGTAGTACCTTAAAAACAACAAGTAGTCTGGTGGCACCTTAAAGACTAACAGATTTATTTGGGCATAAGCTTTCGTGGGTAAAAAACCTCACCTCTTCCGCCCAAATAAATCTGTTAGTTTTTAAGGTGCCACCGGACTCCATGTTGTTTTTGTGGATACAGACTAACACGGCTACCCCCGATACAGTAGTACCTTAATCACCTGGGTATTAGGCTTAATTCATTAATGTTTGTAAATCACTTTAAGGAAGCTGGATAGAAGTTACTGGAAGAGGCTGATTCAGCACATCCCACCAGCAGGATTTCTCTGGATCCCAAGGCTAAATTCCTCCTGGAGCAGTGTCCATGGCTGGTGCTGTGCGGTGTAATTGGCAGCTCCCAGTACCAGTGGAGGTAAATTTGACCCCCATTTTCTACTGTCACAGATAATTAATATAATTATGTATCTGTCCAACCACTTGAATTTTTACTTGTTAATACTACAATAAACACACCCAGCCTATTTACAGGAAATCTTCCATAAATTACCTTTTCCCCTGTGAATGGCTAGGTCCATAAAGGGATCTCTTAGAAAACAGTATTTGTGACCTCATATTAACTTGTATTTAAGAATAATTTTATCCAAGTACTTTTACTGCACCCATCATAGTAATATTGAGGGATCATGGGTCCAATCCTGCTCCCACTGAAGTAAATGAGAGTTTTGCTATTAACTTCAATGGGAACAAGTCCCATATGCACAAATGAAAAATGGTACAAATTCCATCTGAAAGGACCCATAGTCTCCATTGTTTACATAGGTCTCTTAATTGACTCAACTTCTAATAACAACTACATGCATTACTCATAATAACATCAATTGTTTAACACTGCACTGTATTATTAGGGTCAACTACTGTACTTAACTGTATACACAGAATACATACTTGTGTAATCTGTATAACTATACTGTGCCAAACATCAGTCTGTGTACTTACAAGTGTATGCTTTCTACCAACGTCAATAAACTGGTGTCTGCAGGAGTCATTAAAAAGAAATTGTTCATTAATAAATTTTTGCTAGGTAATGGGAAAGACTGAAATGTACCATAACCAGCACTTGGCACGGTGGAATGTGTTTGATAATTAATATTTTAAAATTACAGTTTGCATTTTAAAAACTATTACTAGTGACCTCAGTTGTACACACCTTTGCCATCTCTCTGGCCTGGATAAAAGCCCTGCATTATACCCGGATGCAAAGCCCTTAGAAAATTCCAGCTGGTACAGCAATACTGGCTACTGCGAGCACATCAAACCTGTCCTCTGCTCTCTACACTGGTTTCCCTTAGACTACTGAGTCAAAATTCAAGATCATTCATTATTTTCAAGGAGCTCAGTGTCTTGAGCTCAGGATAGCAACTCAACTAAAATTCTGGGCTGAGGCTTGTGGTTGAAAACTGTGCCCCTCTGGCACCATGGAACTACCACAAGGGCAGAAACATGAATAACCCTCTGGAAATCAATGGAACTTCTCCCACGAGTAAAATAAACAAGGCTTGGGCTGCTGTACAGTTTATTGATTGAGGGCATTCAGTACCTGCTTAGCACCTTGCAAAATCAACCTTCCTTATAATTAAAAAAAAAAATCATCCTCCCTAAATGGCTCGGGCTGAGATTCTGTGAGGTGCAGCACAGCCGGGCAAAGCCCATTGAAAATGGAGGGGGTGGGGCGGGCGGCGGTGGCTTTAAGCCCATCCAATTCGGGGCTGCTGCAGCCCCTGGCGGGAAGTTAAACGAAACCCTGCAGCCGCAGGTGTTTGGGTAGCGCCGTTTGGTAGGAGCCATTTGTACAGAAGCTCTGTCGTGGCTTTAATCGCTGCCAGGTGCATTGAAGAAGCAACGTGGTAGGGAGCAGCCCTTTTGCCCAGCAGGGGCTGTTACGATCATGGAGCGCCGACACCGTGCTTGGCCCCGGGTGCACAGTGCTACCCCCGAAGGCTGCAGGCGGGAGAGTGCCTCTCTCTCACTCCCTGAGCAAGGCCGAGCGCAGGGGCTCGCTGGAGCTCGGGGTTTGGGCTGGACGCCACGCCGCTCCCTTCGCGTCCCCGGCCGGCCCGACTGCGCCCCTGCAGGCTGCCGGCGGCGCTGCCTCGCCCCCTGCACCGCCTGCCCGCCGGGAGGGAGCGCGAGGGGCTCGCGGCTGCCGGAGACCTGCTGCAGCGGCCGGGCGGCTCCCACAGCAGCCGGGATTAGCACCAGCCGGAGGCCCCCGCAGTTCAGTTTTCAGCGGGGCGGAGGGCGGCGCTGCGAGTGCCTGAGAGAGGAGCGGCGAGCAGCTGTGCTGCCGGGCATCCCTCCTCACGCCGCCGCTCGAGCAGCAGCCCCGAGACTTTTGTGCTCCTTCCAAACATGGATTTATTCTTCCTGAGGTTACTCGCGGTGGCCTGGCTTCACCTGGAGGCTGCGGCGGAGTTTGACGGAAGGTAAGGCGCGCCTTCGGGGAGAGACCCCCCTCGCCAGCACTGCTCTGGCCGGTGCTCCCAGGGGAGGCAGGTCTGTGGGGAGATTTCCCTGGAGGTTTTGGTTATAACAAAATGTAACGAAAAGCACCTGCTCTCAGGCTCGTGGGGGAGAGAGAAAGGTACAGGGCTGACACCTTGCAGGCACTTGAACTGCGGGGATCTGAGTTGTGCAGTGGAGTTGATAGAGACACCTGTGAAGCCCGAGAGACTAGCCATTCAGCTCTCTGAGACTCTGGCAGAGCCAGTCCTGAACACTTTGCATCTAAACATAGTCATAAGTTTTCAGTGGAGAGATCCAAACCTATTTTTTCCCCTCGTGGTGGGAAGCTAAGAAAAAGAACTAAGGCAAACTCAACAGTGATTGTCAGGTCATAAACAAGTTAGTCTCATTGTTTGTACCTTCAGTTTAGCAAATGATTGAACAGCAGCAATTCATTGTCCTCTTTTGAAAGTTTGACTTACCTAATGGCAGGATTTTATTTTTTCTAAAGATAAATCTATGATAGACAAAAGTGAAGAACTGAATAAACTCTTTTTACATGTGTGGTGGAGGGATGAGATTTACATCTTGTTTTTCTTTCCACCACTAAAAAATTGTGTCCACCCCAGATTTAACCTTCACGAGTCTCTCCCGCCCTTTCACACTCATATATATTAGTGTTAAAATAATTCTGAAAAGCTATACATATAATATTAGTGTCTTATATGAACATATCTCAGATGTAAAGAGATATGCATGCTATGACAGGTTTGAACAACTCCAGAGTTCTTTTAACTTTATTATGCAGCTGATACTCCTACAGGCTACATCAGTACAGCTGAAAATTCCAACCTGTGTATTATCTATGTATAATTTATCACAACAAGTCCTGGATGATTTGATCCTTTAGAGGGTCATTAAAAATGTATGTAGAAGGTCTGACTGATGCAAAGCATTCTCACTTTTGGAGAGTGGAGTTCAAACTAGGGTCAAAAACAAGTGAAGCCTTGAGGTTTTAGCCTCCAGTGGAACCCTCTCTACATTCTCTCTTCTCCACTCTTCTTCCCCATTCCCCAAGCCAAAAAAAAAAAAAAAGCACACCTGGCTGTCATAAAGCTTACTGTGGTTTTGAAATGAAGACTGAATTGGTTTCTTGCTTCTCAAGACTTCGTTGACAGAGGTGAACTAGCTGAGGCTAGTGAGAAGTAACACACCCTCTTGCACATCACCTGGCATAAAGCAGTTTAAAGAGGTATGAGGCTTGGTAGGCTGTCTTTCATGGCATCTAAATTATACACATTTTATTTATTTATACAAAGCGTGTGTGTGTGTGTGTGTGTGTATATATATATATACACACACACACACACACACACATTTTGTATGTATATGTGGCTATAAATTAAGTGTTCTTGTATATAATTTTTGTTACATCATCAAGTGCTTATGGACATATACTGCAAGATTTTTGTTTTAAAAATGCTTCCTATAACATACAAACCAAAAGTAGTGCCAAGAGGCATTTAAACAATGTACTGTATTGAGAAAAAAAATTACAACAAGTTTAAACATGAATCTAGATAAATGAAATGTGAAAATGAGTGTTGAGGTGAAGGAATGTGTGTAATCAGTATTGTTAAACTGTGTCAAATGTAGTGAAATATTTAAACAGAAATCAGGGAGTAGTTCATGTATAATGAAAGACTGAATAGGTTTTCAAATGAAAACACTAACTATGCTTTACTGTACATGGAAATCAATTAACATGTACATACCAAATATTTATTTTTATAATTTGTTCAAATAGTGTTTTTTCTTGCTTTGTTTTACATTGTTATTAAAATGTACTAATTTGATGACATTGCTTTCTGAATGTTTAAGACTCCAAATGTAACCTAATTCATTTCATAGGGACGAGGCAAAAAAAAAAAAAAAAAATTAAACTCCCCTTTTCCCATTATTGCCTGTTTGCAAGACAGAAACTTGTCTTAATTTCTGATATCTAGGACAGGTTTCAAACTTAGTCATTAGTTCAGATTTGTGAAATCAAAGTTGAAACACTGTTGATGAAAGTTTATTACTTATAAATTTTGTAAAATTCAGATATCTGATATTGCTTATGACCATCCTGTGAGTGGCAGCAGTGAGCATGCTACAAAGTATATTAGATGCTGCTATTTCTGGTTTTAAAATGTCTCTTCAGTTAACACCCCCCCACACACACACACACTGTCCGAGTTCTACACTAGGACAGAAAATGTTTTCACCCTACACGCTAATATTAAAGCAGCTATGTTAACCAGAAAGATACTTATTTTAAAAAATAACATGGATTTTCTTTAGAAAGGATTTATGAATTGTAGATAAGGGTGGTTTGTTTTTTTTCTTGTTTGTTTTTTTTAAACTATCTTGTGCAGGTGGCCCAGACAAATAGTCTCCTCTATGGGATTGTGTCGGTTTGGAAGTAGAATTGATTGCTGCTGGGGCTGGGCCCGTCAGTCATGGGGGCAATGCCAACGTGAGTATCATCACTGCTGGGGCTTTTAGTCACTTAGAAGGGGCTTGTACACACCTATAAATAGCTTTCACATATTCACATACACACATAATTGCAGGGTTTCTGACATAAATGGGGCATATTTAAAGGGACACGGTCAGGTTAAAAAAACATATATTTTAAGAAGCAATTTGTGTTATTAATAGCACCATAGATAATTAAAGCTGAAAGAAATATTGAATCTAATTTACTCTTTTGCTGTTAATACTGTTGGTTGGTGTATTTTTGCATTAAATTTTGTTTAGGCAATGAAAATAGACTAGTCAGTTTCTCTTTTGTTTCTCATCAATTTTACTTTCTGGCTCTCATGCCCTAACAGAGGGCTGCAGTGTTTTGGTTTGCAAAAACTGCAGGGAGGAAATATTTACATCCCAGGGAAAACAAACTACCTGTTTCTGGAATTTGAACAAAAACATCTTGGAAATGTTCCTTATTGGTGTTAGGTTAAAGCCTTCTTTTATAACCCAATCTATGGGTTTAAATCAACCTGACAGTGTCCTTTTAATAGATCACATATTAATAGAGACATATCTGAATTTTTTGCATTGTTATAATCCTTGTTATAACTATTGATAATCATATAAATAAGACTTCATTAAATCAATTTTAAAAATAGCATTACACTGGTAACCAGAGCAATACAAAAGTGCTGATTTTTTCCAGGGTGGCAGAAGGAGATCTCAGTTACATTTATAGGTTTTCGTCCTGAAAACACTTAATATATACTTAACTCGTGAGTAGTTTCCCATAGGTATTTGCAGGATCAGACCTTTGGAAACTTTTGCATTTTGATCCAGCTTGCAAAATTAGATGAATTTCTGCTAAACAATATACAAGCAGAGCTAAGAGGTGAACATTGATTACTGCTCATTTTGCAGTGCTGTGAAAGAAAGTGGCAGCGGAGATCCCAATCTAGTCTCTAAGCAAAGGTTTTGGTCAAATCTGTAAATAACAATAATAGTTACCCCTTATAAAGGGAGAAGGTTAATACAATCCAGCATTTAATGGATAATAAAAAGGTGACTAATTAAAAATAGATGTAAAGTGCTGTTGGAATATAACAAGCATGGAATTCTATTTAGCACCTATGGGCTCACATCATCAGTCCTTTGGATTTTAGAACTGCAGTTTGTAAGAGAAATAGTCATTTCCCTGATATAAACATTTGTAAAGGGAAGGATTGCACCCAGAGGTAATATAATCTATGGCCATCTTTTATAACACAAATATACAAATTAAAATTAAACAGAGAGCATGTGTGTCATACTACAAATACTCTAAGCAGCAAGGCATAAGTGAGTTTTACTATATTTAAATAGTATTTAGTTCTCCTGATTTCCCCTTCACCAGCTAAGTTCTCACTTTTGTTGTGACAATGAGCTCAGCTCATCACAGTGGCAACATTCAGATTGAAACCAATCTGTATTTCATATTTGACCTTCAATTCCCCACCACTGCCAATTCTGCTTTGATGTACATCCTGTATTATAGTTTCAGGAAGTGAATGGCTCATGGTGATAATGGCACAAAATACATAACTAACAGTGGAAAGTGAATTTTTATTGCCCCATAGCAAAAAGTGATGAGCTTAATTCTTTCAGCTTTGTGTATAGTTGGCATGAAAATGTCCCTACAGTTCTAGAAGTAAAATGTGATACTGTCTTGAAAGTTACAGTGTTGCTGTCATAAAGCAATTAGCAGCTATGAAATGGGAGGGTGAAAGAGTCCCTCATTCTGTCTCTTGGCAGCATGGAAGACATCACATAAACTTTAAAGATTTCTCCCCCTTTTCCTTGTGGTCTGTATTCTCTTTAAGTGTGTATGTTCCATGTTTCAGAATTATGGTAGTGTTCTGAATATGTTTCAAAGACACAATTAACAATTTTCTAACAAACTAGAAGAGTATTCCATCTCTAAATCATACTTTCATAATATTTCTTATTTAGTCACAGCAGCTGTTTTTAGTTAACCCATAAATTGTCCTTGAAAATCTGACATTATATATCTTTCAAAATCATACTGCTTAGATTTGATTCAGGCACAGAGTCAAGTCTGAAATTATTCTATGGCAGGAGTAGGCAACCTATGGCACGTGTGCAGAAGGCGGCACGCGAGCTGATTTTCAGTGGCACTCACACTGCCTGGGTCCTGGCCACCGGTCTGGGGGGCTCTGCATTTTAATTTAATTTTAAATGAAGCTTTGTAACCTGGTCCTCGCCGGCCTAGGCCCCAAAAACGCCCAGAGACCAACGGAGGTGCAGCACCCGTGTCCTTTTATTGTTTGTGTCCGTTCCCACCACCTACTATTTACAAATATTTACAGAGACCAACACTCTTGGAGACTACTAGCTTCCCAGCCAGCAGGGATCTAGAGCCCACGCTCCTCCCTTTCCTGTCTTCCCCCCACTTCCTGTCTCTTAGCCAGCTTTATAGGGCAGGCTGGCTCCCCAGGCCTGCAGGTGGATCCCCTCTGGTAATTAGGGTGTGGCCCCTCAGCCAGCCCAACTAACCCTTTTCCCTCTGGAACAGGGCTAACAGGGGCCTGGCTTGTTTCTCCTAGCCAGCACCCTGTTACAAGCTTCTTAAACATTTTAAAAACCTTATTTGCTTTACATACAACAATAGTTTGGTTAAATATTATAGACTTATAGAAAGAGACCTTCTAAAAATGTTAAAATGTATTACTGGCACGCGAATTAGAGTGAATAAATGAAGACTCAGCACACCACTTCTGAAAGGTTGCTGACCCCTGTTCTAGGGACTTCTTTTTTAAAAGGAAGTTAATAATTATCGATGGGCCTCCCTTTACTTATTTATTAATTGACATGTCTAAGTGACTTTGTGGGCATGCTTTCAAGTCTACTTATGAAATTTTCAGAATAGCAAACAAAAGCCCATTTTCCACATATCTTCTGTTTCAAACTCTGTGGAATATTTGGTATTTTATTCCTGATATCACTGCTTCCAACAGAGTTAATGGGAAAGTATGTCAAGGCTACAAAATTATTATTATCATTACTTATTTAACTGCAAGGAGGCATCTGATCCTAATGCTTTTAGAATTCAATCATAGAAACAAAAGGATTCCGATGCTTCCTACATGTGTATTTCATGAACTATGGGGAAAATGGTTATATTGTTTTCATACACACAAGTAACCATATTATTTCAGTCTAAATTTTGTATTAGAATTTTATTTTAGATTAAGGAAAATAACAAAACAAGGAAGAACAAAAGCTAAGTGTTCATGAGATAATGCATAGTTAGTATTGTCTCTGTAACATGCCGCATCAACTATGCCTGACAAAATGGCAGCAGTTCCTACAGCCCACCAGTTTTCAATATTTACAGATGTAGTACAAAGAAAACAGTTGCATAGCTAAACCCATCCTTTCTGATGTCATGGTCTCTCTCTGCTGTCTGTTCACACGATGCTACTTATTGCTTTCATTACTGGATGGTACACCCTTCCCCTTTTGCTACTGATTCTGTTTTTGAATGATGTTAAAAGCTTAGAAACATTGACTGGCTGCAGTTCTGATGTCATTATTTGGGTGGCATTATATTATAAGGGGCGGCTCTGTTGCAGCAAGCGCATCTATACTAATCCCCACTACATAAATCTTTCATTTTTTTTCTGTTTGGATTTTGGAATTGAATAGGGATGACGTCATTCATAGTGACTGTAAGAACTTTTTTTTTTCAGATTCCCTTTAAAATATTTTGTAGACTAAAATGGGGGCAAAGATCCCTCCCCCTTCTCTCTTCTGCCATATTTTTGAAAACATAAAACTCCAAACCCATCATTTAATCTTCTTCACTCTCAACTAGCTTTTCAAAAGAGCTCAAAGATGGATTTTTCAGTGCTCCATGCCCACATTTGGGGCCACATTTTCAAAGGAGCTCAGCACCTAGCAGCTCCCATTGAGATACTTATGGCCAAATGACTTCCAACATGCTGAGCTCTTTTGAAAAACTGACAATTCCTTTTGGTGCTTAAATGGGAGCCGAATTCTTGTGCGGGATGGGGAGGAAATCTGGCTGATTATGGATGCTGAGTCCTTTTGAAAATTCTGTCCTGTAGCTCATGATGGGAGGTTAAACTAAATGAAAGTGAATCTTTCTGGTGCAGGCAGCTAAATTGCAAATCTGCCCCCAGCTATCCATTTCAGGGTGGTGGTGTTCAATATGAGAGATCAAGCTGGCATAGAAAAAGGCAATCCAGGCCTTGCTGGGAACTTTCAGACTTTTTACTGTACAGAGGGAAATCACCTGCTCCCATTATGGTAAAATAAAACTCCCAGTGAGAGCAGAATCTCTCTCTATGAGCAGGGCTCTCAATATGCACAGGGCTTCTTCTACTAGCCATGTGTTTTCTTTGCCACTTCTCAGCCCACTATTAGGTGGAACAAATCTCATTTATGCAAAGACAAAAAGTACTGAGTCAGAATTAAAAATAAACTAACAACGGACCAGACTCAGAAGTGAGAAGGAAGTCTACAGGGAGTTAAAATTGGGGTAACTTTAGGGTGACCATATTTCCCTATGCTGAATACAGGGCACCTGGTAAAATTACTCATATTCAAGCGAGTTCAACGGCAATCAATCAGAACTATGCAGTACAACATTCAAATTAACATCAAGCTGACTGAGCCCCCATTTAAAAAAAAATACTGCGTAGTTGGATTCTTTTTATTTGCCTTCTTATCTTTAAGGCTTTAGGGTTCACACAGGGAAGGGTGACATACACAACCCGACCCTCCCCCTCCAGATGGGGAGGGGTGACCGACTGAACTGACCATCCCTGCCCGGCACTCTCTGCCCTCCATGCCTGGCTGGGCCCCGGGACAGACCCGCCTCTCCCGGTACCTGACACCGTGTCTTCCCAAGGCAACACTTGGGGGTGGGCGGGGGGAGGGGAGGGCGCGTGCAGGGTCACATGCCCTCCCCTCCCCAGATTTCTGCCATGGTTCACACCAGAATGTGGCCAGCAGGAGCATTTCGGCACTATGTGGGAGGGAAGGGACGGGAGCTGCTTCCAGCCGCAGGGGAGGATGAGGGGGAAGGGATGACCTGGCCTGTGTCTTTGCAGAGCTTATCTCTTCTCCTTCAAGTGTTGTCCCTGTGAGTGCTCCACTCCAGGTCAAAGTGTGTCCCTGCGCCTTCAATCGGAGATTTTTGCAGCAGTTCCCATACGGGCCACGCACACGTGGTGCCTGCCTTGCACGCTGTCACGTGCACGGCCCGGACTCCTCAGTTCCTTCTCTACCGTCCCTGTCCAGAGACAGAGTTTAGCAGTCCCACTAGTTTCACTCTTCATAGCCTTTATTTAGATACAGTTCTAGTAGTTAATTAGTTTTTGTTACTTATTTAGATACGTTTTAGTTATTACTTACCTCCTATTTAAAAAAAAAAAAATTCTTTACCTCAGAGTTAGTGACTCCCAATATACCTGGTTGTCCAGGCCTCAAGAGATGCATGACATGCAGAGACGCCATCCCCATCCCTGATGGCCATTTTCAGTGCGTACAATGTTTGGGGGAATCCCATGTACCCAAAAAATGCGTACACTATTTAAACTTAAAGCGCGGACCCACAAGGACAGTGACCTGAGACTGCAAAAGTCCCTCAGACCCGCATTGGACCCGGGCCAGCAGTCTTCCTCCCGACAGAATTAAGTGCCGAAATCCTCAAAGATAAAAAAATGGCAAAGAAATGACTGGCTTTCTCCCCTCTCAGGGGGCACACATCTTCCAAGCAGTGGCTGACGACTTTGGCTATGTCAGTGCTGGCCGCTCCACGGCTCAGCACATACACTTCTTCAGGCACCTCCAGCACCAACTGCATGTCAGCGGCCACACGCTCCAGTGCCGAGGCTCAAGGCTTTGAGTTGCCCGCCTCCAATGTGGCACCGTCGGTTACCGACAAGAAACCTGTACTGACTAGTGTGACGGCACTGATGCCACAAACTACTGCTGCAGCACCTGTGCTCCCTGTGACATACTTCTCAACGCCGACTCCGCGCGTGACCCCCCCAGGGTCTATAGCACCTATACCATTGGCACCGGCTCAGCACGTGGTGCCTACGGTGCAGATACTGCCTCAGGCAGCTACATCGGCTCAGCACAGAGAGCTGCCAGTACTGACTGCGCCTCCTGCATCGGCACCGTCTCAATACACAGCGCCTCACATGCCTATAGTGAATCACCATTCAGCACTGTCAGCTGCCGCACCACCCCAGTTTCTCCACCATAGAGACCTGGCTATCTCTCCCACCCCAGAGACTCCTCTACTAGGCACTGACCTCTCACCGGGACCGTCGGCACCTTACTTACAACTAGCTCCTGCCCCTTCACACCTCTCGAGTGAGGAGGAGGAGGATGTGGATGGCATTTTTGTCTCCACACTATTCTTCCCCTGTTAAGACACCTGTGACTCAGGGACATCTTAGATCCCACTCCTCATATATCAGGGAATTCGCACCCTGGTATGGCCACCCATGGATGGGACCACCCTTGGATGGGACCACCTGTACCCTTCCCTGGCCAATGGCCATGCTGGAATCCCTGGGAATCTTATAAGAAACATTATCGCACTTGTCCTACCTCACGCAGAGAGGATCTTAGATCTCCTCCCCAAACAATGATGCCGAGCTACGAGACAAACCAACAGCTCAGCAAGCGGAGGACATTGCACCTGACTAATAAACTCCAACTAATAAACACTCATCTGTCTCGCCCAAGGAGGCTCTTATGCCTCCGCCACCAACAACAGCTGACGATTTCACACACTTACAGGACTTGTTTAAAAGAGTTGTCGATGAGCTCAAGATCACTCTTGAGGAAGTGTCTGAACACCAACACGAGCTTACCGAAATTTTACAACCTGTCACCTCTTCCAAAATAGCATTTCTGATCAATGGGGCCATCATGGAACCAGCTAAAACCGTATTGCAGACCCTGACCACTATACCCCCAACCTGCAGGAGAGCGGACCGCAAATATTACATCCCCTCCAAAGGTTCCTTGTTTCTCTTTACACACCTGTTGCCCAATTCGTTGCTGGTTGAGGCGGCCAACCAGGAAAATAAACAGCAATATTTCTCGTCTATCCCATCTGATAAGGATAGCAAGAGGATGGACTTATTTGGCTGCAAAGTGTATTCATCTTCCACCTTACAATTTAGGGTGGTGAACTATGTGTCTCTATTAGCAAAGTATGACCACAGGAACTATGCTAAATTCATGGAATTTATTAATGACATTCCTGAGGACAAGTGGCGATAATTTAAAGCCGTGGTCTCTGAGGGACAGATGATATCCCATATGGCTCTTCAGGCTGCATTTGATGGTGCTGACATGGCTGCCAGATCCACAGCCATTGTCATGCGGTGGGCCTCATGGTTCGGTTCCTCCTCCTTCCCACAGGAGATACAGAGCACTATTGAAGATCTTCCTTTTGATGGCGAGAAACTATTTGCAGCAAAAACGAAGAACCTAACAATGACGCTTCTCACCATCCACAGCGTGTCAACCCCCTCCACCGAACAAGCAGATTTGAAGCCTTGGTCAAGGGTATAGAAGACCTCCCACCCACTCCAGCGCCTACTGCAACCATCCATCCTTTTGGACACCATCTGCTCCCATTCCTCACCAACTGGGAAGCTATCACTATGAGCAAATGGGTCCTAGAAATCATCTAATTGGGCTATATCAACCCCTTCCTCTCCATGCCTCCCACCCACCCTCCCTCCCCATCCCTCTTCATGGACCCTTCTCATGAACACTTGCTCCGTCAGGAGGTGCACCATCTTGTACAACTAGGAGCAGTGGAGCGGGTACCCACTCAACACCGAGGGAAAGGATTTTATTCCCGCTATTTCTTCACCGAAAAGAAAAGTGGGGGGATGGCGACCTATTCTCGATCTTCAACAACTAAACAGGTTCGTCAAGAAACAAAAACTCAGGATGGTTACACTGTCAACAATCATTTCGGCGTTGGAGCAGGGAGATTGGTTTTCAGCCCTCAACCTGCAAGATGCGTATTTTCACGTCACTATACACCATGCCCACAGATGCTTTCTCAGATTTGTGTTGGGCGTGGATCATTACCAGTACAGGGTTTTGCCCTTTGGCCTTTCATTTGTCGTCATGAACGCATGCCTGTACATTCGATGCCTACAGAGCTGGCTAGCCAGTCTACATACCCAACGTGCACAGACTAAGCAGACTGCTAACTATGCCCTCAAAAGTCAAAGATTTGCTCATATGGTGGACCCTTCCTCTCAACCTGTTTTTTGGGGTTCCCTTCCTGCAGGATCCTCCCTCCATTATCATCATGACAGATGCATCCCTCACCGGCTGGGGAGCACACATGGACCATCTCACGACTCAGGGCCTCTGGTCTTCTACAGAAACCACGCTTCATATTAACCTGCTAGAGCTCCGAGCTGTCCGCAATGCCTGCCTCCATTTTCTTCCCCTCATCAAGAACCACAAGATCAGAGTCATGACCGTTGACATATCATGTATGTTTTCTATAAACAGACAAGGGGGAGCTCAATCCCACTCCCTGTTCAACCAAGGCTATAAAATTTTGGAACTGGTGCCTCCAACACAATATTCACATCTGAGAACCTGGGAGGTGTGAGGCTGAGAACACTATGGCAGATGAGCTCAGTCGATCCTTCCCCCTCCATCATGAGTGGGAGCTAAACGACACCATTCTACATGACATTTTCCAGAGCTGGGGCTATCCCCCACTGGATCTCTTCACAACTGCAATCCACAAGAAATGTCCATTCTGTTCCAGAGCAAGTCTGGGAGAGAATTCTCTGGGATATGCATTCATGATCACTTGGCCTGACACTCTGCTGTATGCATTCCCACCAATACCTCTGCTGAACAGAGTGGTACAGAAAATAAGGACAGATAAGTCCCAGGTCATTCTAATAGCTCCAACGTGGCCCAGGCAACCGTGGTACCCCTTTCTAACAAGGATGTCCGTCCATCCCCCGATCTCGCTTCCCCCACTCCCCAACCTACTATCACGACGCAGGGGCCAGTTATATCACCCCAACATAGCGATGCTCCACCTCAAAGCATGGCTACTCAATGGCTCTCTAATGAGGAACTAGCATGCTCAGTACTACCATGCGCACTACCTATCTGCAGAAATGGAAAAGGTTCACCACTTCAGACACACCCCTCCAGCTTCCGCCCCTCTTCCACTGATTCTAGACTACCTTCTAGAACTCAAAGTAGCTGGGCTTTCTCTTAGCTCGGTAAAGGTTCACCTAGAGGCAATCACAACATTCCACCACAAGGTATATAACGCTACTGTTTTTTTGCCCATCCTGTTACCAAAAGCTTCCTCAAAGGTATCCAAACGCTCTACCCAGACGTAAGACCACTGGCAGAGCCATGGGACCTACACCTGGCCCTCAAAGCTTTGATAAACCCTTTGAGCCCTTGGCTACCTGCTCCTTTTTACACTATCCATGAAAACTGCTTTCTTAGTAGCAATTACATCCACCAGATGTGTGGGAGAACTTGGAGTGCTGATGGCCGAACCTCCATATACTGCCTTCTTCAGAGACAAAGTTACATTCGTACACATCCTAAATTCCTTCCTAAGGTGCATTCATCCTTTCACCTAAACGAACCTATTCACCTACCAACATTCTTCCCAAAACCACATGCTAATGCATTTGCACACGCTTGACGTTCATAGAGTGTTATCCTTCCATCTTGATAGAACGAAGCCATTTAGACAGATCCTTAGGCTCTTTATAGCTATCACTCAATGATCTCAGGGCAAAGCGATCTCCACCCAGACACTATCCAAATGGATAGCAGACTGCATACGTCTGTGTTACCAATTGAAATGAGTCCAACCTCCTGCGGCAATCAAGGCACACTCTACTAGATTCGTGTCCACTTCCGTAGCATTTTTCTGCAACATCCCGCTTTCCGGCTTATGCAAGGTGGCCACCTGGGCTTCAGACCTTATGTTTGCTAAACATTATACTCTCACGCAGAGTCCATCATTGGACACCCGACTAGGTCGCACTGTCTTATCAATAACTTTCTTACCAGATTTGAAGTCCGGACCATTCTAAGAGATACTGCTTTTCAGTCACCTGGAGTGGAGCACCCACAGGGACACCTCTCGAAGGAGAAGAGGAGGTTACTTACCTTGTGCAGTAACTGATGTTCTTCGAGATGAGTGTCCCTGTGGGTGCTCCAATACCCACCCTCCTCCCCTCTACTTCGGATTTTGGAGCAGGCTTCATTGTAGAGAAGGAACTGAGGAGTCCGGGCTGTGCACGTGCTGTTCAAGCACTGACAGCGTGCGAGGCAGGCACCATGCATGTGCAGCCCCGTACGGGAACTGCTGTGAAAATTTCTGTTTGAAGGTGCAGGGATGCATCTTGACCTGGATGGAGCACCCACAGGGACACTCATCTCGAAGAATGTCAGTTATTACATAAGGTGAGTAGCCACCTCTTCTCTTTCTCTCTTTCCCCCCCCCCCCCACCCTTGCCTGTGACTGGAAGCAGCTTGTCCATTCCTGCCCACACTGTGTTGAAAGGCAGCTAACATCTCCAGGCTGCTGCTGGCCACCGTCATAACCCAGCCACCTCCTGTGCCCCGCGCCCCCAGCTACGGGGTGGGGAAGGGGTTAGGAAGGGGTTAAGCACCAGGCCCAGGGAACCTGACTGCAGGGGCTTCAGCGAACCCGGCCAGAGAGGTGGCTCAGCAGGGGAGGGTGCCAAGGGGACAGAGCAGCCCCACACTCCCTGGGGGCAGGACCTAGGGCGGAGGTGTAGGGAGTGGAGGGGCTGCTGTGGAGCCTGCAAGTTTGGGTCTTGAACAGGCTGGAAATCGCTTCCCCTCCATTCCCCTGCCACTCCAGAACTTAGCTGAGGGGTATAGAGGCTTCCCCGTGCCAGCGCTGTGCGGTGCTTTGGCACATGCAGGGCTTGGCTCCTCCAGGCCAGAACCCTGGGCGGGAGGGTGTTGGGCTTTCCTGGGGTGCCAGCCCAGCCAGAGGCAGTGGGTGAAGGAAGGAGCCTGCAGGCCAGGCTGTTGGTGAACTGAGCACTTCTACTAGGGTCTGGTTGTCCGCACAGCATTGGATGTGCCCTGCTGATGGGGATATGGAGGAGCAGCAGATCTGGGGGGAGCGGTGAAGGGGCAAAGCAGGGAGGAAATTGAGAGGTGGAGCACATAAAAGGCTGATGGGTGGGCAGCAGAGGTGACATGTAACTGGCCGCTGCCTGGCACCTGCCCACACTCACCAGCCACTGTAGCGTGCAGCCAGTGCCAGTCGGAAATGTGACTGGGGTCAGGGTCCTACTGGCCGAGAGGTGGCATGCAGCGGGGGCTGTGCTGACGGACCGGTGTGGGGAGCGGCCAGCCCCGTGTGCTGCATCTTCACCCCACCATCAGCCTTGCACACCCACCCCCATCGTCGGCCACTGGATTCCCACACTCACTACTGGTAGGAGGGCGGCTAGCAAGCAGGGATCTGCCCAGCAGCAGGACCCACCAGTGCTGATGGGGAGGGTGGGAGACAGAAAATACGGGACAATGTGCCTGGTTTTAAGAAAAAATTGGGACACCTGCAGGAGAGCTTAAATATGGGACTGTCCCTTTAAAAACGGGACTTCTGGTCACCCTAGGTAACTTACACCTTCTTATGACCTGTCTAATGTGCATATTTTACCAGTTAATACTCCTCCTACAATGGCTTAGACTTCCTTACTTCTCTAGACTAACATAGACTCACACCTACTTACCAAGATGTAATTTATACCTCCCACACTCATCACCTCTGAATTTAGCCTACTGAGGCTAAATTAGTGTCAGGGAATGCAAGGTGGGGTAACTTGTAGCCATAAGACAGGAGAGTATGAAGAATAATAAACAGTTGGGGGAAGAAGTTGGTTCTTGCTTTAATTTACATCTTTTTTCACCTTCTAGTGCCTCAGTTTGTAAATTGCACTAACTTAGATTGTTACACATAGATAAGCAGGTGTACATTCGTCTACTTCACTGTAAGTGAATTTGCAATGCCTTGAACATCACCACTAAGTTGAGCACCTCACATCTGTACCATGTCAGTAAAAATAACCTGTCTCATTGTTAGAAAGGAGATGAAGACCTACGCTGAACATTATGATGATACTCCCAAATCCTCCTTCCAAAACTGGCACATTTTTTTAGGGGATGCTACAACAGCTGAAATAATTGAAAGAGCTCCCAAGCATTTTGGATTATGCCTCTGATGTTTTCCCAGAATCAGTTGGTGAACACCAGCGCAAATTTAAGTTAGCTATCTAAGTCCATATTGAGGTTCCTAAATAAAAATAGCAAGATTTTCAAAGGCACTGAACACCTGCAGCTCCAGATGACTATAACGAGACTTGTATGTGCTCAGCACTCAGAAAATTGACCCAGTGGAATTTAGGAGCCTAATTTTAGAGAGTTTTAAAAATACTGACCCTATACCATAACCCGTTCCTATTTAATACAGTGAAGGATCAAACAGTGTTTCTGGGATTTATAGGTCTGATGTGGAGATTTGGCTTGTGGATTAAACCTGGCATACAAGGGCTAACTCTGAAGTGACTGAAACTTTTAAAACCAATATAATATTTTAATTGGTA
Source organism: Emys orbicularis (assembly GCF_028017835.1). Classification (NCBI taxonomy): domain Eukaryota; kingdom Metazoa; phylum Chordata; order Testudines; family Emydidae; genus Emys; species Emys orbicularis. The sequence continues at coordinate 33,335,847 of NC_088687.1, read as the reverse complement.
GTTTATTTTTATGTATTAATAAAAATGGAGACGTTCAGATATTGAGGCCCTGATCCTGCAAATTGCCCTGCACAGGCAGATCCTTGCAGTTGTTTGGTGCTCCCTTGATTTCCGTGGGCCTGTGAGTGTACACAGTGATTGGTCCATGTGGAGTAATCGGTAGCATTTCAGCTTTAGTTTGCTTTTTGCATCTTTAAATTCCAAAACTGAAATTACTTCATAAATTCCCAGTTGTGCAACCCTTACTTATGCAGTAGTATTGTGTCTGCAGCAAGTGCAAGATATGGATGCTTAAAAATATGACGCTCTCTTGGGTTTTTACATAATGCCTATTGCTGTGGTATCCAAGTGCTGCACAAAATTAAAGCCCAGCTCCTGTGGTTTTTTTCTCACTTCCTTCTTCCCCCAGAGTATTTTGATTACAGCATAGATACCCACGGTACTCTTTTTTTTTTTCTACTTAAATTGTATGCCTTTGTACCTATGTGCCTGCATGCAGTGAATGCACTTTAAAAGCATGTATGAATAACTGTTACATAAAAGACAAGCCTGTCACTTGATTAGCTTAAGATAACTAAATGATGAATCAGCTAGGGTTCAATGGTTCCCCCAGTTGTAGTAGTGCAAAGGGGACCTTCTATGTGGAAAACTCCTGTTTTGTAACCAGCTTTGCGATGGACCCGCTGTCCATTCCCAAGGCCGCCTCCATGGGTCTGAAATGTGCAGCTGGGTATGGGATGAGCCAAAATAGGAAAGATTTGGGCATGCATCATCTCTCTCTCTCTCTCTCACACTCACACTCACACTCACACTCACACTCTCTCTCTCTCTCTCTCACACTCACACTCACACTCACACTCTCTCTCTCTCTCTCACACTCACACTCACACTCTCTCTCTCTCTCTCTCACACACACACACACACACACACACACACACACACACACACACACACACACACCCTCCAGGCACCAGCAGAAAAGCTAGAGGAAAGTTAATGCAGCCTCAGACTGCTTGAATTATTTAGCCTCCATATCTATGATGGGAAATTCCTGGGCAGATGGAGATTCCAGAGGCAACAGCAGCTCAAGGGAATCCTGGCAGCCTATCTCCAATGGAGCTTCACTGCTAGTGGGCTGACAGGGCACTGAGAGTCCCAGAGCTGGTGATGAGCCTCTTTATGACCAGCCCTGGCCTCTGTATATTCTAGGATATCCACAGCGCTTGAGGGCAGTCCTCGGTTGGGAGAAACTGCCCTCCCCTGATGGAATGGTTCAGAGAATACCCTATGATGGTACTTGTCTTCTCACCAGGGTTGCCTCCCCTGGATATTTCTATACGAGAGGGCAATCCAGGCCTAAACTTGCAAATGTCTCTGTTGGGCCAGAAGTCTGTGAAGCTGTGCTGATTTACACTAGCTGAGGATCTGGCTCAACCAGGCTGAGAAATATGTTAACCAGCTAGATGACATGTATAAACAATGCATCCAACATTACTGTATACTGAAGAGGATTATTCTGGGGTTTAGCATAACAGATAGCTAAGGTACAGGATGGAAAAAGATATTGTTTCAACGCAGTGCCTTATAATAGAAATGATATGGCCCATGGAAACTCTCTCTTGATTTTTCAGCATGAGAGTGGCAGTTCTGCACCTGCCAACAATTCAGTGTGGCTTGTTTGAGGGTTCCCCCCATTCCCCATTACATTATCTAAGCAATAATCTGAGTTGCTCATCGGAACAGTTATTCTTTGTTTGACTTATTGGTCCATTTGACTGAATTATTCACGTCTATGTTGCTAAACAAGAACCAAGATTCTATTTAGATCACAAATGTTTCTGTGGTTCTTTCAGTGGACATACAAGACTGTTTCTATATGTCCATATATTTCTTATGTAAGATGCACCTGCTTTGGACGTGCCTGCATGCCTATTTGCAGCTCAGTTGTATGCCAGTTTTACATAGTTAAGCTACACTAAACATTCATGCTGTGCCCAGAGAACATTTGTCTTCCATTTTAAATTGTCTGAAATTGTAGCTGAAGTACAACAGCCAAGATATAAACTTATTTTAGTAAATAAGGTTTTGAGAATGAAAGACTTTATTAAGATAAAGTAGAAATCAAAATGTAAATCTTTTGAAAGAATAGCTATAAAAAGCAATTTGAAGTTTCATTTTGAATGCAGATTGGACAACTCCTTTGCTAGGGACAGTGGTAAGAAGAAATCTTCTTCCTACATTCAAATATGTGCAAATATGAAGGCTAAATCCTCAGTTGAAATAAATTGGTGGTAGCTATTCTGTCAGCTCCTCAGCTGATATGAACTGGTACAGCTCCATTGAGGTCGATGGAGCTATACCAATTTATACCACCTGAGGATTTGGCCATTTGTCTTCAAGTACATAATGCCATTGGACAGAAAGGTAGAAGTGGCATATCAGTAGGAAGTGTTTAACTGAAATTCCTACAGTAGATTTTATTTTTTTTAATAATGATATAAGTTATTACCATCAGCCATCCAACAATGGAACTCTCCTTAGCAATAACAAAGTCTATGTGAGATGTCCTGAGAAGTCTTTAGTAACAATGGGTGTACTTAAAATAACATCTATCTATCATCTTCCACCATTGAGGTAACTGAGAATCTTATAAAGAGATCTTAACAAAAATAGGCCAATGATCAAATTTCCTACCATCTTCCACTGAAGTAATTGTGATGATGTTTTAATGGCATAGGTGCAGGGCAGTCAAAGGAATTAAACAATTCAATATTCATCCCATTGGTAAAAGTAATGTATAAGACTACACAAACCAGCCTCAGTAATGCAGAAGTGGTTTGGTAGTTTTAGCCAAACATAGTAAAATGCACTATCCCAGAGCTTTTATATTACCGACACCAAGGAGTGGGGCTTTCACAAGTATACACAGAGGGTGCTAGAAATGCAGATGTAACCAAGTGCTTTGCTGGAAATTTTGCATGATGCTGCCTTCTCACAATAGCTGCGAAGAAACTATATGGTAGATGCTGCTGCTGCTCCTGTCTTTATGAGATAAAATAAATATTTTTCTAAATGGTGTAAAATATATTGATAAACATTTTAAAGTGAACTGCAAACACAAGGGTTTATACTCTCATTGATGCCTGTATGGAGGTTTTTTTGTAGCTCTCATTAGCATTGATGGGAGTTACCATATAAATCCCTTCATGCATTGATGGGAGAATAGGCCTCATTGTTTAGGATTCTTATTTTCTGGGCATAACAATGCTTTAAATGGAAATGCAATTCTGTATGGTCTAAGATGCACTGATCTCAACTAAAAGCAAAACCATGCTTTGTGTCGCTAATGAGCCTTGGAAATACTGAGTTGAGACAGTGGCTGTTTCCTAGAGGGCCCATTAAAATCCATAGGATTTTTGCCATTGACTTCAATGACTGCAGGATTGGGGCCTAATTTAATCCAGTATAATTCGCTAGATTTGCACATATGCAATATATTGATATATATCTATTTTAGACATATCTATTTTATGTAAAGGAACAGAAGTTTTTTGTGCATCTTTAAATATTCTAAAAAAGAATAGACATTTGTATACAGAACTGCACTACTGCTTTAATATTGCTATGTAAAACAATATTGTGGTTTTGCTATTTTTATTCAATTACATTTTTCAGTTCAAAAGCATGTTTTAAAATATCAGAAAATAATATTTTAAGTGGTGTTAAAGAAACAGTATCCTCCCCTCTCAGATTGCATCTATTCCACCCTTCAAATACAAGAATTTTGTAATCTAGTTTTTTTTCAGTAATGTGGTTTGGCTATTTAGATTTTTCTCTTGTAGCACTTAAATGTTACGCTTAGGGCCTGTTCCAAAGTTGATGGAAATCCTTCCACTGACTTCAATGGGCTTTGGAACAGAACTTTGGGGACTTATTCTTCTTTTTCTCCCCTGTTTTACACCGATGTAACTAGTGTAAGTGAAATCAGAATCACATCCTGTGACGCTAGAAAACCAAGAACTGTAAGTTTCAGGCTCTTATAGTAAGATCACGTAAGGTCCCAATCAGTGCTACTTAATGTAACTGACAGTCCATTTTATTTGCAAATATTTGAACTGGGAAACACAAGTCTGGTGTTTGCATTTTATTTTGTTTTAAGTTATTTGATTACATATGTTAGTAAGAGTAGAAAAGGTTGTTAAGTATTAGCTTTAATTCAGATGGACAATCAAAACTGAAACACTGTAAAGATGACCAGCAATTTATATGCCAGCATCTTTATTGGTGACAGCTGTTCCGATACGTAAAGTGCACATTATTTTAATTACACAAAAGTTAGTATCCAGATGCTAACTCTTTATGTTGGCTATATGGGAAAACCTATACGAGCTTGTATATTTAAATGACAGGATACTGTCTCTTTAAGAAAACCGTGATTATGTTGTATTATTGAAAACACTGAACTTGAACCCTGAAATAAGATAATTTTTACAGCTGGGTGAAGTGGCTATTATTCTTTGCCAAGCTCATTGACTGACTGAATAAGAATAGCATAACACCATTAATTGTAATCACTTTTATATCACATAATGTATTTGTTAAATCTCATAACAAATAGTAAGGTGATTCCATTTTTAAATATGTTCCAGAATTTTTTTTTATTTCAGAGAAGCTTTGACTGTTAAATGTGTGTAAGTCTCCAGGAATGTAGCAAGTTGATAAAAACCCAAGCCAAGTCCATCTTCCTTACAGGGGAAAAAAAAAAAAGCTGGAATTTCTTTTTTTGGACATTTGTTTTGCAGCTTTCTACGTCTTAAGGCAGAGAATAGCCAGAATAAGGTGCCAGCCCAAAGGTTAGCTGAACATATTTCTTGAAATAATTTTGGCAAGCCTATGTCTTGGTGGCATGGTCTCAAAATCAGAAGTTTACATGAGAAGTATAAAGAAGCTTTAATAGATATTTTAAAATTTATTTATTTTTATTTATTTTGAGGGGGTGGGAGGAAATTTATAGAGAGATGACTGTTTTAACCACAAATCTAATGACGGATGTAAATTTAGTATTTAAATAATCATGGGCTTTTGTTCAAGGTCCAAGCAATGTTTTTCCTGTCTGGAAATCTAATGTACTTTTAATGCCACATTTACAATCTGATGAATTCAAGAGACCTGATTCTGCTCTCACCTACATCACTGTGAATAAGGAGTAACTTCACTGAAGCAATGGGTGTTAAATTTGTGTAAATCAGATAAGAATCAGATCCCAGTTCTCTAGTGCAACCAAACATGATGGTACTCACACTAACCTACCTTTATAAGGAATTTAAAATTCAATGATTATTGAATCTGTGAAAAATTCAGGTAACAAATGTTTCAAAACAAATATTTGTGTCGGTAAAGAGCACTTGTATAAAATTTTGTTGTGAAGTGACTAAAGCCACTTAACATGTAAACTGGAAAATTTGCCCAAAAAAAACGATTATTACTTTTTCGGGGGGAAATTTTCACTTGGTTTCTAAGGAAAACATTTAAACACATACTTAACTTTAACCACATGCTTAAGTCCCATTGATTTCAGTGGGGACATTAGCATGTGCTTAAAGTTAAGTATATGCCTAAGTGCTTTGCTGAGCAGGTATTGGAGTCTGAATTTACATGTGCATTGTAGGACCCTGCAAATAGCTATAATCAAACATAGAGTTTATTACCACAGATAGTCTCATTGTTCACCATATATTATGTTGATGTGCAATTGCCACATGTGTATGTGCAAACTGAATAGTCCTGATGTACTTGTACAAATGGAGTAGTTGTGCATCTAACATTTAGAGACTTACGCTTAACTTTAATGTTGACATTGTGCCTCCTGAATGCTATAGGTAAGTGTAAATGGTTTTTGAAAGATGTTTTGAATGAGTCTTTAGAAAAAGCATGCATATATATGTAATATTTTATATAATATATATTAAGGAGCTGGCGGGTGGGGCCAGGGGGCTGAGAGGAGCCCTTGGCTGGCTGGCTGAGAGGAGCCCTTGGCTGGCTGAGAGGAGCAAGTGGTGGGCAGGGGAGAGCCAGTGGGCTGGTGGGGTCTCGGGGCGCAGTGCAAGTGGAGCAGGTCGGGGCCCCTTCTGAGCATGGGCCCAGCTCAGTGGCGCCACAGGTGCCATTGTAATCCCGGTACTGCCTAGAAATTGTACGTTTGTACTTCTAATTCTGTTATTTAGAAAATAACATAATTCTGTACTGTATGTTATGGTTATAGTATATTCTAAATGTATTCCTTGGGTAAAACATATTTTTATAATCCAATATATTGTATAGTAGGTTAGACATTATTTTATATACATTTGGGCAGTAAAACCGCATTGAAAGAGCTGATCTGGTCCATTTTATAAGGTAGATTAACTAGGTCAAAATTGATGTGGATAAAGCAGATTGCTAAAGTTTTACTGAGTGTGTGAAAATAATGTACTGTTATTTGTACCTGTAAATACGCTAGGAAGGTGATGGGGCATAGTTTCCAAGCTTCAGGGAGAAGACATTGGTTGTTTTTAGAGAGAGATAAGGCGTCATTAACCAGAGGGAATAGTCAGTTGGTCACAGCCTAACAGGGATCCTGTTTCAAGATTCCTGTATGTGAACAGGTTTGTTTCCCTCAGTGTAGAAGTCTGGCATTGGGGGAATGAGGGAATGGGCAGGAGAAGGAGATTCAGTGGAAGCATTGGAAAGTATGTGGAGGATTTGAAGATTAGGAGAGAGATTTTGTTCTGTATTCTGAAATGAACAGGCATCCAATACAGGTATCTGAGACTGAGTGATGTTACTGTCTCCAGGCAGGTGCATACGTGAGCAGCTGCATTTGTACAAATTGAATTTCAAAAAATTGTGTTTTAGGGGGACCATAAAGAAGGAGTTTATATTACTTAGCAAGAACAGATGAAAGCAGAGCAGTTTTGGCAGAAGAATGGTCAAGACAGTTTGTTTCCAATGTAGGTGATCTGGGAAAGGTAGAAAACAAGTGAGTTCAAGGTCAAGTTGAACATCTGAGTTCTGAAGATTTGAGGTGAAGTTCAGATTTAAATTGAGGAGGCAGAGAGCAGGTGGCAATGTGGATATAATATCTTGTGGATATAAAATATGAAGGAAGTTCTACAGAACAAGATCACAAGCCAAGAGAGACAAACCGAGAAAAGGAGAAAAACAGTGAAGAGTAATATAGATTGAGTATATTCTGCATAGAAGTGATATTCAAGGATGGATTCAAAAAGAAGTAGCTGGAGACATTTTAAAAAGATCCCAGGATGCTTGGGGACACCTTTAGTAGAAAAATCTAGAATTTCTATTGTCTGTCACAATATCCATCTCCTACTCCTGGGGGAATTCTGCACGACTGCATGTGTGCAGAATTAATCTCTTCCCCTCCCCCCCCCCCAATTTCTTTGCTTACCCACAGAAAAATGACTTTCTGATGGGAAAGCAAAGGGAAGCCACAAGAGCAGTCACACGCACCTCCCCGGCAGTGTGGGTGTGTTGTTTCAGGCACTTGGAGGAGCTGATAGAGAGGTAAATCACCGTGGGTTGGGGTGGGCTGGGGACACCCTGGCCGGTGCTTCCTACCCTGCAGTGGGCTCGACTGCTAGTCCTGGCTGGGCAGGGGAGGATGGGTCTTCTTCCTCTGCAGGGAGTGGTTGGGGCTGGGACCAGATTAGACCCACACCTAGAAACCTCCTCTGGCTGCAGGAAGCTCCACCTCCCCTCACTTTCTGCCCTTATCGCTCCTCAGCAATGGGGGAAGGGCTCACTGTATGGGGAGCTGCTCCCCTGTCTGCCCAACCCCCGTGCAGCTGGATCTCCCCATACAGAGAACCCACCCCCTCACCGAGCACTCTGCACCAGAACCCCCACCCTGCCAAGCCTCACTTGCATCCGGAGACCCTCTGGACCCAGACCCACCACGAGCCTCACTCCCCCTGCATCTGGACCGTGGCTGAGCCCCTCTCCCCTGCATGCAAAACCCCCTGCACCCAGGCCTCGCTCCCCCTGCATCCGGACCCCCACCCCTGCATCTGGATAACTCCCCACTGAGCCCCCAAAACTCGAACCCTCACTCTGGTGAGCCCCATCTGCCCTGCACCTGGACCACCCCGATGAGCCCTCCACACATGGACTCCCACCCCTGTGAGCACCTGGACCCTCCCCAACCAAGCCCCCCACTCTCAGCACTGGCCCCCCTGCTGAGCCCCCAAATCCCCATCTGAACCCCATCCCTCCACACTCAGACCCTCCCCCCCGCCGAGCCCCAATCACCTTCCCCTGGGCCTCGCTGCAGGGTGTCATTCCCCTGCACCTGGAACCCCACAACGAGCCCTGGTTCATCCAGATCCCTCCTGCACCTGGACCCCACACCAAGCCACCTGCACCCAGATTGCCCCACACAGAACTTTCTCACCCCACACCGGGGTTCCCCCACATTAAGCCCCTCCACATTTGGATCCTGTTGGGCTGAGCCTGCCTGCTCTACACTTGGATCAGGGGCCAGGGCGTGGCATCCATGTGAGACTGTCCCTCTCGCTATCTTGGTGAGCATGGCATGGAGGTGCAGGGCCCTGGGGTGTTTCTGGGGCAGGCCTGGCCCTTGTACTGTGTCAGGGTCGGGTGCAGCCTCACTTCTGAGTCTGTGTTCCAAGGGGTGGGGTGGGGAGGGGAGGCTGCAGGGTGATCTCCCACCTCCATGCAGCCAGTGGCCTGTGCTCCCCACTGTCATGCTGGAGCTTCCACATTTATTTATTGACAAATAAAATATGCAGAATTTTAAAATGTTGTGTGCAGAATTTTTAATTCTTTGGAGGCTAGTTTAGAAGCTAATTCTGTGTGACTGTAAAAACAACTGGCTTGCCTGAGCCTATTCTAGAATAGTCATGTGAATTCTTGTTCCACAAGCATTTTGTGAAATCACTATGAGAACCTGACGACATTTTAAACAAACATTTATACATGGATCTTTGGTCAAGTTTAAAAGGACAGTTATTGCCAGGCCTATTTTCAGCTGTAGTATCTGGCTAGTCAATCACTGACGGGCTTATTTTCACTGCAAAATGGATTGATTCAGCTGTCCAAGATTTTTTTCAGCCAAGTGCAAACAGGTTCAATGAATAAAGCTCAAAATAGAGATGATTAAAGTTTCTTACCAAATGTGTGCAAATAATATATCCTTGCTTGTACACCTCTACCCCAATATAACGCGACCCAATATAACATGAATTCGGATATAATGCAGTAAAGCAGCGCTCCGAGGGGGCGGGGCTGCACACGCCGGCGGATCAAAGCAAGTTCGCTATAACGTGGTTTCACCTATAACGCAGTAAGATTTTTTGGCTCCCGAGGACAGCGTTATATTGGGGTAGAGGTGTACTTTCAAATCCACTTTACTAGCTGTTGTGATGTCCGTTTCAAAACCTGCAGAGAAGGAATTTTGGGGGAAGCAATTGATATTGAAATTTATAGTAGTAGTAACAGCTACAAAATAGAAATCCTATTAAGGAATCAATCTACATTATAAAACTGTATTTTGTAGATGCTTTTGACTTTATGGAACAAAATTACTCTTTGGACTTAAATTTCTCATACTGCTTTTCCACACAAAGGTGATTGTAAAACATTGTTATGATTCCATATGGCAGCTTGTGAAGGCGGTGGCCCTTTGGAATTCACTTTCTCCCTCTGTAACAGCCTGAATTTGTCAGCCTTCAGGTCGTGCTGCAAAGTCCACCTTTTCTCCTTGCCTTATGCAGAAATATGTGTTGAATAGTGGTGGAAACTGTATGCTATCAACTGTATGCACAGCATGGCTGAGTTACAGCTGCTGTGAGACTTCCTCTGAAATCTTTACTTTTATGTGGATACAGACTAATACGGCTGCTACTCTGAAACCTTTACTTTTATGTGTTCACATTCTTAATCAAAACATCATATTGAATTTCAGCTACCAAGCACAACTGTATGTGGCTTAAAATAAACAGAGTTCTTCATGCATAGTGTTTAATGTCAAATATGGATTTCCAGACACTTGTTTCATATGTGAAGTAATGCATCATCACATCATACTTAGTTTGTCTTGAGCATGAATGTATCAGTTTTGGGTTTTTAGCAGTTACAAGCGGATTTGATTTAATAGCAGAACCTGCATTCCATATTTAATGTCTGACTTTCATCTTACAAATAAATATTTTGGCAGTGTTTTTTTTTCATTTAAGTGTAATGACATAGTATATGCCTTCTGTTTTCTATGCTATGACCACATTCCAGAGCAATATCGTCTGCTTGGTTGATTGATAAGATCAATATCTTCCATTGTTATTGTTTGCAGTGTTGTAGCTGTGTTGGTCCCAGGATATGAGAGACTCAAGGTGGGTGAGGTAATGTCTTTTATTGGACCAACTTCTGTGAAAAGTAATCACTCTGATTACCTTTCCGATCTGAAGAAGAGCTCTGTGGAGCTTGAAAACTTGTCTCTTTCACCAACAGAAATTGTTCCAGTAAAAGATATTACCTCACTTTCCTTTCCTCTCAAGCAGTATGAAAGCAAACAACCACATGAAAACGGCAGCATTGGATGATAAAGTTACAGGACCTCTTCTCTAAGGTCTTGTCTACACAGGGATAATTAGTAAAGTTCATCCAAATAAACGTAGGGTGTGAATTTAAAGTAGATTAGTTAAATTGCATTAAGCCCCAGTGTTGGCTTTCTCATCCAGAATTAAAGTGGCCTTAATTCCGTTTATCTTAATTCACTTCAGAATGCAGGCTAACTAATCCAGTGGCTCTCAACCTTTCCAGGCTACTGTACTCATTTGGGAGTCTTGCGTACACCCAAATTTCACCTCACTTAAAAACTACTTGCTTACAAAATCAGACATAAAAATGCAAAAATGTCACAGTGTACTATTACTGAAATTGCTTACCTTTTCATTTTTACTATATAATAATAAAATAAATCATTTGGAATATACGGTAAATATTGTACTTAAATTTCAGTGTATAGTATATAGATCAGTATGAAGAAGTCATTGTATGAAATTTTAGCTTTTACTGACTTCACTAGTGCTTTTTATGTAGCCTGTTGTAAAACTAGGCAAATAGCTAGATGAGTTGATGTACCCCGGTTGAGAACCACTGAACTAATCCACTTTAAAAATTCAATCGAATTAACTTTCCTGAGTGTCCCAGTGTAGACAAATACTAAGAATCAAATATTCCTTCACTAAAATATGTAAACATTTTCATGTTTGAGTTTTAACAAAGATAAAAGCCCGATTTATCTCTCACTTAGAGGAGTGTATCTCTGCTGAATTCATTTGAGTCATCCTGGTGGGCCATATCCTGAGCTGGTGTAAATTGTCAGAGATCCAATAATGGAGGTCTGACAACTTACACCAGCTAAGGATATGGCCATAGTACTTAATATTTTTAAAAGATATGTTATCTAGAAATATCCTTCTTCAATGTATGAATCTTCTTTCAAGATCCATTGAAATCTAATGTAAAACCTGTTTGCAGATTTTCTGTTGATACTATATCAGTATATCATATATCTCTTTAAGTCTCTTTCTTTTATTTATTAAAATTTACATTAAAATGGGATCTTGGTTGCTTAGCAGTGGTCCACTCGTATTGCTCAGCTGAAGGCAGTGACTCAATCCTGCTCCCGTTAAAGTCACTTTTCCCATTGATTCTAATGGGAGGAAGATTGGTCCCACAGGCCCCTTTGCTTCATCATCACTGTCACCCTTTGTTACTGGCACGAAATGATTGTGATATCACAAACAGATGGTTATGGTGAGCAACTAGAAAGCAGAACTCTAAAGCAACAAAGATCCTGTTTTCATGTAAGTGTCCTTGTTAATTTAAAAAAAAAAGGAAAAGGGAACCAAAATGAGAATAAATATGTGATGCCAGCAGAATTGTTTCTCAGTAGAATATTTTTTATTTTTCCATGAGGCCTCAACTACTCTTTAATCAAAACATACTTTCCATCAGTTCCCTAAGTAAGGCACCACTTTAAACAAAAATTGGCTAGGCAGATAATTCCCTTGGGAATTTTAGAGAATTCACTTTAGGAATATATCATGCTTCCTTTAAGGTTTGTTGGTTCACGGATGGTATGATCTTCTCTCTCTCATTTGGTGTACATGTTTCAACATCATCACAACAATAAGCATTTTTAAACAGAAAAAAAGCTATTTAATTGAAAGATGTTGACCTAGACTAGGGTGACCAGACGTCCCAATATTAGGGGCTTTGTCTTATTATAGGCAACTATACCCCACCCAGCCCCCGAAAAAAAGTGTCCGGATTTTTCACACTTCCTATCTGGTCGCCCTATCCTAGACTACAGAACAATCTAATTTCTATAACTGTATTCTTTTGGATACTCTTTGGAGGAACACATCTTGCATTTTACCAACAGTGACCCCTATGCCTTTCAAATAAAGTGGCAACTAAAAAATACATTGCTACTCATATGCTCTTTGGGACAGATTTGGCAGCAAGTCAGTTACCAATCTGCCAGAGAAAGCCATGAAGTGTAATGTTCTGTATCAAAAACCAATCTTAAATTGAAAGAATGTTGATCTTGCTCTCTCTGGAATGGAGAAGAAACATCACGGACCAGATAATGGTGGGTGGGTGTTTTTTTTGTTTTTGTTTTTGTTTGTTTTTTGTGTTCCATTTTAAACCAAACCAGTTTCCAGGTGGTAGAGTACAAGCATTGCTTGTGATTTATGGATGCAGGTAGAACAAACTCTTTCCACCCTAAATTGCTTTAGTGGGTGCAATTGTGTAAACTGCAAATTCTGTGATCTTTTAATCAGATGGCACGGGATCAGTGGCACAGGTGCAGCAAACAGAGCTGTAAACAGGGGAGATTGAGTGGGCGTTCTGTTGGAGGAGAAGAGAGGAACAAGTCCCTGGTCCTTAGGGGCAGTGAGTGAGTTTTTGTGGGTGTTGTGTTTTTTTTCTGGTTTGCGTGGTTTTTTCCCCCCCTTGTTCAGTTTGTAGAAGCTGATAGCAGGCAGTGTGCTGTGAGAGAAGCAGAGTCCTGATTGAGGGCAGGTCTTCCCTGATATAGGGCGGGCCTATAAAGGCAAACAAACTGTCTGCCAGTGGCAAAGATGCAGCAAACAGAGCTGTGAACAAGGGAGTTTGTAAGCAGAATTTGGGGTGGGGGTGCAGTGGTCTTGTTTTGTTTTGGTGTGTGTTTGGGTCTTTGTTTTTTAGGTTGTTTGCCCCCCCCCTCCCCTCTTGACAGGAATTTAGGCGGGAAGGCTAATGACAGGTACAGAGGCAGCAGTGATAGTGACCAAAGCCATGGAAGAGACAATGAAGATGACCAGATGTGGAAGCTGTGGGATGTACGTGATCCTAGAGTGGGTACCTGAAAAGAGCTTTGTCTGTATGAAGTGTAGCTTGATAGAGAAGATCCGAGGCTTGAAGATACAGATGGAAATTATGGTTGCTTGAACCCTCTTCGAAACTCCGATGATGGAGCAAAGGCAAGAGGAGGCTGAAGAGAAAAGTCAAGACCTGCAGATGCAAGCTGGACTGAAGAACTTGGAGGGGAGACTGCTGGGTGAGGAAAGTGGTCAGTGGTAGCATGTGACTGCAAGAACCAGGCAGAGGAAAAGATCAGCTGGTGAAGGAGAAATAGAGCTCAGGAACAGGTTTGCTGAGTTGGAAAATGAAGAAGGGGCACAGCAGGCTGTAACTGAAGGAGGGGGAGGGCAAGGAAGAAGAGAAGATCTGTTAGTCCTATAAGAAGAGAAAAGCCGATGGAGATACCCAGAGTTCAGAGCCCCAGGAGGATACAGGATGATTTGCAGAAGATTGCAAGGGAGAATAAAAGAGGATTGGCAGCCAGAAAATCACATCACCACCAGGAAAAGGCAGGTCTACGTGATTGGGGACTCTCTATTAAGAAGAACAGACAGAGCTGCCGTGGAGAACAGAAGTGTGCTGTCTGCCAGGAGCTAAGATACAGGCTTTGGACCTTAGGCTGAAGAGGATCCTAATGGGAGCAGGAAAGAATCCATTGATTGTCCTTCATGTGGGAACAAATGACACACACAGCTAGATTCTCGCTGAAACATATCAAGGGAGACTGTGCCAAGCTGGGGAAGACGTTGAAGGAAATGGAGGCTCAGGTGATTTGCAGTGATATTCTGCCTGTCCTTGGAGGAGGAGAACGAAGGAGAGACAAGATTATGATGATCAACAGATGGCTCAGCAGTGGTGCTATAAGGAGGGCTTTGGGATGTTTGACTAATGGGAGGCATTCATGGACAGAGGACAGTTCTCAGGGGATGGACTCCACCTGAGCAGGGAGGGAAATAGACTTCTGGGATGGAGGTTGGCACAACTGATTAAAAGAGCTTTAAATAGAAACTCAGAGGAGACCATTGTGAGATTCTCATGTAATCTCCATGCCTGATTTTAACATTGTGAGGGAGGAAAATCAAGTAAGAAAGATTTCAGCAAAGAAGAAAGGAACCACAGTAGGTAGGAGAGTGGAAATTAAGAGGAAGGATTGTGTTGATACCAGTCAGATGATAGGTGCTACTCGCAGTAGAATGACTGTATCCACGTGGGCACGAATGTGGGTGAAGCCAAGCAGCAGCAGTTAAGATGTTTATACACCAATGCAAGGAGCCTGGGTAACGAAATGGAGGAGCTAGAACTACTAGTGCAGGAAGTGAAACCAGATATTATAGGGATAACGGAAACATGGTGGAATAGTAGTCATGACTGGAGTACAGGTATTGAAGGGTATGAGCTGTTCATGAAAGACAGAAATAAAGGCAAAGGTGGTTGAGTAGCATTGTATATAAATTATATGATAGACTGTAAAAAAATTAGAAGTGATGAAATGGATTTTGTTTGGACCAAAATCACTTCAGGGAAGAAAGCTAGTAGAGGTTCCCCTGATATAGTGCTTGGGGAGTGTTGCAGACCACCAGGATCTGATTTGGATATGGAGAGAGACTTCTTTAATGTTTTTAATGAAATAAATACTACTGGGAATTGTGTAATTATAGGAGACTTTAACTTCCTAAGTGCTACTAATAACAGTAGGGCCCAGATTTTCCTGGATGTGATAGCTGACAGATTTCTTCACCAAGTAGTTGCTAAACCAACAAGAGGTGATGCCATTTTAGAATTGGTATTGATGAGTAGTGAGGACCTCATAGAAGCACTGGTTGCAGAGGACAACCTTGGTTCGAGTGATCATGAGTAAGGCTGCGAGTTTGTCATGGAAGTCACGGATTCCATGACTTTCTGGGACCTCCGTGACTTCTGCAGTGGCCGGTGCAGCTGGCCTGGGGGCCACTGAGCAGCTTGGGCAGCCTCTGGGCCAGCCATGCCAGCCGTTGCTGGGCAGTCTTGGGTCACCGCGCCCCCCTCTCCCAGCAGGAGTTTGGTTGTGGGAGGTGACTCAGAGCTGGGGGTTGGGGCACAGGAGGGAGTGAAGGCTCTGGGCAGCGCTTACCTCAGGGGTGGGGGGAGGGCTCCCCAGAAGTGGCAACATCCCTTGGCTCCTAGGCAGAGGCGTGGCCAGGGGGCTCTGCGTGCTGGCTCTGCCTCTGGGCCCTGCCCCCCACTGCTCCCATTGGCTGCAGTTCCTGGCCAACGGGAGCTGCGGAGCCGGCACTCTGTGTGAAGCCAGAGCACAAAGGTCATTGGCCACACTTTCGCCTAGGAACAGAGGGAGGGGGATGTTGCTTCCGGGGAGGCACAGAGCCAGGTAGGGAACCTGCCAGTCCCGCCAATTCCTCCCCACGCACCGCTGCTCCCGCCCAGCACCAGTGGGTGTCCCGGGCCACGCACACCGCCTGCCCCTGCCCAGCACCCATGGCGCCCACGGGCCACTCCCCCCTCCTCCCCGAAGATTTAGTCAGGGGTGTATATAGTATAAGTCATGGACAGGTCATAGGCCGTGAATTTTTGTTTACCTCCCATGACCTGTCCATGACTTTTACTAAAATTACCCCTTGACTAAAATGTAGCATTATTTATGAGTTAATTCAGTTTAAACTAAATGGAAGGATGAACAAAAATAGATCTGTTACAAGAGTCCTTGATTTCAAAAGAGCTAACTTTAATAAATTAAGGGAATTAATTAGGGAAGTGGACTGTACCGAAGAACTCAAGAATCTGAATGCGGAAGAGGCTTGAAATTACTTTAAGTCGAAGCTGCAGAAGCTATCTGAAGCCCGCATCCCAAGCAAGTAGAAAAAATGTGTAGGGAAGGTTCTATAGCCATATAAATAAGAAGAAAACAAGGAAAGAAGAAGTGGGACCACTAAGCACTGAGGATGGGGATAATCTAGGCATGGCCCAACACCTAAACAAATACTTTGCCTCAGTTTTTAATGAGGCTAATGAGGAGCTTAGGTATAGTGACTGAAGTTCAAGACCTCCATGGTAGCATTCTCTGAAATGCTTCCAGTTCCACGCGCAGGGCCAGTTAGACAGGCAGAACTACAGGGTCTCAATGCGTGGCTGAGACGAGGGTGTAGGGAGCAGGGGTTTAGATTTATTAGGAACTGGGGAAAAAGAGGCCCATTCAATTACATCATGTAATGACAGACAGCTGAAAAGTGACAAGTTTTATAAAGTGCTTATATACAAATGCTAGAAGTCTAAATAAGGTGGGTAAACTAGAGTGCCTCATATCAAATGAGGATATTGATATAATAAGCTCTACAGAAACTTGGTGGAATGAGGATAGTCAATGAGACAAAGTAATACCAGGGTACAAAATATATCAAAAGGACAGAACAGGTTGTGCTGGCGGGGGAGTGGCACTATATGTGAAAGAGTAGAATCAAATGAAGTAAAAACCTTAAATAAACCAAATTGTACCATAGAATCTCTATGGATAGTAATTTCATGCTCTAATAATAAGAATATAGCCATAGGGATTTATTACCAACCACCTGACCAGGATGGTGATAGTGACTGTGAAATGCTCAGGGAGACTTGAGAGGCTATACAAATAAAAAAACTCAATAATAATGGGGGATTTCAACTATCCCCATATTGACTGGGTACATGTCCTGTCAGGATGGGATGCAGAGATAAAGTTTCTTGACACCTTAAATGACTGGTTCTTGGAGCAGCTAGTCCTGGAACCCACAAAAGGATTGGCAATTCTTGATTTAGTCCTAAGTGGAGCACAGGATCAGGTTCAAGAGGTGAATATAGCTGGACCGCTTGGTAATAGTGACCATAATATAATTAAATTTAACATCCCTGTGGCAGGGAAAACACCACAGCAGCCCAACACTGTAGCATTTAATTTCAGAAGGGGGGACTACACAAAAATGAGGAAGTTAGTGAAACAGAAATTAAAAGGTACAGTGCCAAAAGTGAAATCCCTGCAAGCTTCATGGAAACTTTTTAAAGACACAATAATAGAAGCTCAACTTAATTATACCCCAAATTAAAAAACATAGTAAGAGAACCAAAAAAGTGCCACCATGGCTAAACACCAAAGTAAAAGAAGCAGTGAGAGAAAAAAGGCATCCTTTAAAAAGTGGAAGTTAAATCCTAGTGAGAAAAATAGAAAGGCGCATAAACTCTGAAAAAGGAAGTGTAAAAATATAATTAGGAAGGCCAAAAGAGAATTTGAAGAACAACTTGCCAAAGACTCAAAAAGTAATAACAATTTTTTTAAAGTACATCAGAAGCAGGAAGCCTGCTAAAAAAACAGTGGGGCCACTGGATGATCAAGATGCTAAAGGAGCATAAGGACGATAAGGTCATTGTGGAGAAACTAAATGAATCCTTTGCATCGGTCTTCACGGCTGAGGATGTGAGGGAGATTCCCAAACCTGAGCTAGTCTTTTTAGGTGACAAATCTGAGGAACTGTCCCAGATTGAGGTGTCGTCAGAGGAGATTTTGGAACAAATTGATAAACTAAACAGTAATAAGTCACCAGGACCAGATGGTATTCACCCAAGAGTTCTGAAGGAACTCAAATGTGAAATTGCAGAACTACTAACTGTAGTCTGTAACCTATAATTTAAATCAGCTTCTGTACCAAATGACTGGAGAATAGCTAATGTGATGCCAGTTTTTAAAAAGGGCTCCAGAGGTGACCCCGGCAGTTACAGGGTGGTAAGCCTGACTTCGGTACTGGGCAAACTGGTTAAAACTATAGTAAAGAACAAAATTGTCAGACACATAGATGAACATAATTTGTTGGGGGGAAAGTCAACATGGTTTTTTAAAGGGAAATCATGCCTCACCAATCTACTAGAATTCTTTGAGGGAGTCAACAAGCATGTGGACAAGGGGGATCCAATGGATATAGTGTATTTAGATTTTCAGAAAGCATTTGACAAGGTCCCTCACCAAAGGCTCTTAAGCAAAGTAAGCTATCATGGGATAAGAGGGAAGGTCCTCTCATGGATTGGTAACTGGTTAAAAGATAGGAAACAAAGGATAGGAATAAATGGTCAGTTTTCAGAATGGAGAGAGGTAAATAATGGTGTCCCGCAGGGGTCTGTACTGGGACCAGTCCTATTCAACATACAGTATTCATAAATGATCTGGAAAAAGGGGTAAACAGAGAAGTGGCCAAATTTGCAGAAGGTACAAAACTACTCAAGATAGTTAAGTCCCAAGCAGACTGCAAAGAGCTACAAAAGGATTTCACAAAACTGGGTAACAAAATGGTAGATGAAATTCAATGTTGATAAATTCAAAGTAATGCACTTTGAAAAACATAACCCCAACTATACATATAAAATGATGAGGTCTAAATTAGCTGTCGCCACTCAAGAAAGAGATCTTGGAGTCATTGTGGTTAGTTCTCTGAAAACATCAACTCAATGTGCAGCAGTCAGTCAAAAAAGTGAACAGAATGTTGGGAATTGTTCAGAAAGGGATAGGTAATAAGAGAAAATATCATATTGCCTCTATATAAATCCATGGTATGCCCATATCTTGAATACTGCATGCAGATGTGGTCGCCCCATCTCAAAAAAGATACATTGGAATTGGAAAAAGTTCAGAAAAGGGAAACAAAAATGATTAGGGGTATGGAACGGCTGCTATATGAGGAGAGATTAATAAGACTTGGACTTTTCGGCTTGGAAAGACATGACTAAGGGGGGATATGATAGAGGTCTATAAAATCATGACTGGTGTGGAGAAAGTAAATAAGGGTATGTCTATACTACCTGCCAGATCAGCGGGCAGCGATCGATCCAGCGGTGGTCGATTTATTGCGTCTAGTCTAGACGTGATAAATCGACCCCCAAGCGCTCTCCCATTGACTCCTGTACTCCACCAGGCTGAGAGGAGTAGGCGGAGTTGACGGGGGAGTGTCAGCAGTCGACTCACTGCGGTGAGTAGATCTAAGTATGTCGACTTCAGCTACCTTATTCACGTAGCTGAAGTTGCGTAACTTAGATCGATCCTCCCCCCTCCCCCAGTGTAGACCAGGGCTAAGGAAGTGCTGTTTATTTCCTCTCATAACACAAGAACTAGGGGTCACCAAATGAAATTAATAGGCAGCAGGTTTAAAGCAAACAAAAGGAAGTATTTTTTCACACAATGCACAGTCAACCTGTGGAACTCCTTGCCAGAGAATATTGTGAAGGCCAAGACTATAACAGGGAGAACTAGATAAGTTCATGGAAGATAAGTTCATCAAAGGCTATTAGCCAGAATGGTCAGGGTTGGTGTCCCTAACCTCTGTTTGCCAGAAGCTGGGAATAGGATCACTTGATGATTACCTGTTCTGTTCATTCCCTCTGGGGCACCTGACATTGGCCACTGTTGGAAGACAGGATACTGGGCTAGATGGACCTTTGGTCTAACCCATAATGGCCATTCTCATGTAGTGGCAGGGTGGCTAATAGCAGTGAGGATATGGAGGTGGAAATTACCACAGCTGAGGTGGAAGTCAAACCAAACACCTTAATGGAACTAAATCGGGTGCCCGGATAATCTCCATCCAAGAATATTAAAGGAGCTGGCACAAGAAATAGCAGGCCCAATAGCAAGGATTTTTAATGAATCTGTAAACTCGGGGATCGTACCCTATCACTGGAGAATTGCTAACATAATTCCTATTTTTAAGAAAGGGGAAAAAATTATCCAGGAAACTACAGGACTGTTAATTTTACCTCAATTGTATGGAAAGTCTTGGAACAAATTTTGAAAGAGAAAGTAGTTAAGGACATAGAGGTGAACGGTAATTTGGATAAAATACAACATGGTTTTACAAAAGGTAGATCATACCAGACCAACCTGATCTCCCGCTTTGAGAATATAACTGATTTTTTAGACAAAGGAAATGCAGTAGATCTAATCTACCTGGATTTCAGTAAGGCATTTGATACGACTACAATAGGTCATACTGAAAGGTGAACCTTCAGGCTGGTGGGAGGTCATCAGTGGAGTTCCTCAGACATCGGTCTTAGTACCAGTCTTATTTAACATTTTTATTACTGATCTTGGCACAAAAAGTGAGTGTGTTCTAATAAAATTTGCAGCTGACACAAAGTTGGGAGGTATTGCCAATACAGAAGAGGACCAGAATATCATACAAGGAGGTCTGGATGACCTTGTAAACTGGAGGAATAGAAATGGGATGATATTTAATAGTGCAATGTTATGCATTTAGGGACTAGCAACAAGATTTTTTGCTATGAGCTGAGGACTTATCAGTTAGAAGCTACAGAGGAGGAGAAATACCTGGGTTATTGGTTGATCACAGGATGACTATGAGCCGTCAATGTGGTGCGGCCGTGAAAAAGGCTATTGCAGTCCTAGGATGCATCAGGCAAGGTGTTTCCAGTAGAGACAGGGAAGTGTTAGTACCATTACACAAGGCACTGATGAGACCTCCTCTGGAATACTGTGTGCAGTTCTGGTCTTGCATGTTTAAAAAAGATTAATTCAAACTGGAACAGGTGCAAAGAAAGGCTACTAAGATGATTCGAGGAATGGAAAACCTGCCTTATGAGAGGAGACTCAAAGAGCGTGGCTTGTTTAGCCTAACCAAAAGAAGGCTGAGGGGAGATATGATTGCCCTCTATAAATACATCCGAGGGATAAATACGAGAGTGAGAGGAGTTGTTTTAAGTTACTCACCAATGTGGACACAAGAACAAATGGATATAAACTGGTCATCAACAAGTTTAGGCTTGAAATTAGATGAAGGTTTCTAATCATCAGAGGAGTGAAATTCTGAAACAGCCTTCCAAGGGGAGCAGTGGGCTCAAAAACCTAACTGTCTTCAAGACCGAGCTTGATAAGTTTATGGAGGGGATGCTATGATGGGACTGTGTACGATAGCATGTGGCCCATCAGCAGCTGCCAGTAGCAAAAATCCCCAATGGCCAGAGACAGGACACTAGATGGGGAGGGCTTTGAGTTACTAAAGAGAATTCTTTCCCAGGTATCTGCCTTGTGGGTCTTACCCATGTGTCATCTAACTGATTGCCATATTTGTGGTTGGGAATGAATTTCCCCCCAGGTCAGATTGGCTGAGACTCTGCGGGGGTTTTGCCTTCCTCTGCAGCATGGGGCACAGGTCACTTGCAGGTCTAAATGGTAACTTCTCTGTAACTTGAAGTTTTTAAACCATGATTAGAGGACTTCAGTATCTCAGCCAGAGGTCAGGGGTTTATTACAGGAGTGGGTGGATGAGGTTCTGTGGCCTGCGATGTGCAGGGGTTCAGACTAGATGATCACAATGGTCCCTTCTGAACTTAGTCTATGAAATGGGAAAGATCTTTGGCTGGTCAGAGATTTGTTTGCATTGGCTCTGAGAGAGCTAATACTAAATATTTTTTTCTGTTCAGTAGCTTGGTCTAGGGTGGAAGCTAGAAAGTTAGATTTGTGGGGTCTGTGTTACAAATTTCTATTAACTAAGGTCCTTAATATGTTCAACTTTATGATGCAAGTTACTGTTGGGTTTATTAAGATAACTGACTCTAGTTCATTACTTGGCAAATTCTAAATGGCATTAATATTCTACAAAATCAATTGAAACATATGGAATCAATAAATTATAAAAATATAACATCCCAGTTATACCATCCTCTGGTTTCTTGTCACTTTGTGTCCATTTTGCTCAGACTGTAAACTCGTCAGGGCAGGGACTATCTGCATTTTGTGTCTTGTACAGTGCTAAACTTGTCAGTACATAATAAATATTCACCAAAATATCATGGCACTGGAATAAATACTTTCAGTAAGGGAACAGATTTCACTTTTTAAGGAGTTAAAGGCAGTGTGTTTGATAATAAAAAAGACATAACAAAAAAATGCTTGGCGCAGGCTCCTCTTTGAATTGTTTGAGCTGTAAAATGTTTTCCAGAGTTGTAATGATTCTTAGCAATCTAAAAATAATCATATTAGCATGAAGTGGATCCTGTGGCAGTAAAAATAAATTCGTAGACCTATTTTTTCCCTGTTTCTTTCCATAGTATCATTGCTTTGCTGTTGCAGTTTTTTAATTACTTGGTTTATAATACATGTGCATTTTTATTAGTGTTGTTTCACATTTGTTTTAATTAAAGCATGGCTAGGTTCAGAAAAATGTCGATGTAATAGTGATCTCTTGGTGTTCCATATTTACTCTCCATCTGTGGAATCAGAATTTAGCTGACAAGATCGTTGATGATGCAAGAAGCAAATAGAACATAACCTCATGTTCTGCGATTATTACTGTTTCAGCAGGGTTGACAGTATTAAACACTTGTATTTGTAAGTGATCTAAATGGAAATGACTGAGATGTATGCAGTAACAAAGAGTCATTCTACACACTTGCTTTTTAGCCCACTTCAAGTTTTATTTTTTAAATGAAATTTCCCACTCAAGATAGGTTTGAAGAAAGGGGTGGTGGTGCTCGTGGGGACCCAGACTGACTATAAACTAGTGGCCACTTATTGATTCCTTTGCTCACAACAAGTAGCAACTTACTCCAAAAGTAGTTACATTGAAATCAACAAATTAAATACATTCATTTACACAACAACTGAGCTAGTATTGTATATTGATAATATGAAATGCTTCCTCACCCCACAACTAGTTTGTAAAGTTGAACTCCCACTTCTCCTGTGGTTGGGAATCTTACCATCCACTCACAGAGGGATGAATTTGGAAGAAACTACTTCTGGAGATCCATCCAGCGTTTTCTTCATTCTCTTATCCCTCTCCTTGAGGAGGTGCCAAGCTATACATTCCTTTGGCAGATTAATATACACCTCTAGCCCGATATATTGCGGTCTTTGGGAGCCAAAAATCCCTACCGCGTTATAGGTGAAACCCCTTTATATCGGGGTAGCAGCCGCAGGGCTCCAGTGGTGATTTAAAGAGCCCTGGGCTCCAGCCGCTGCGGGGAGCCCGGGCCCTTTAATCGCTGCCGGAGCCCCGGGGGTAGCAGCAGCAGGGCTCCAGTGGCGATTTAAAGGGCCCGGGGCTCCCCGCAGCAGCCGGAGCCCCGGGCCCTTTAAAGCGCCGCCGGAGCCCCGGGGTTACTGCACTATATGCGAACCCGTGTTATATCGGGTTGCGTTATATCAGGGTAGAGGTGTACTTGGAAAATTTACTGTGACTATGTTTAGTTACAGAGGATAAAATAGGAGCTGCTTGCTTGATTCCTGTTTTCTGTGATTCCCATCTACAGCGATCCACATCCCTTTGTAGGCACATGCAGTTTTCCCCTGGGTGCCTTCACTAAAGGCAGAATTGCACATAGGGTAATACATATAATGAGAGAACTGATTTTAATTATCTCCTTTGCATAAATTATCCTGAAAGCCTCAGTAACCTGGTATGTATCAGAGGGCAGAAATTTGGCCTTAAAAGGAACCTCATGTACATGCATTCTGCCCTGAGCTCTCCTCATGCAGACTAACTCTCTCTAGAACAAATATGCATTGAGGAATATGAAAAATACTCAGTGTTTAAGAAAATCCATAAAGTTCACATCACCCACTGTGGCAAAATATATTTTTTTAAATAAAGGTATAATTGTAAATTAACCACTCTCCCTTCCTCACCTTCTAAAATTTGTACACTAATGCTATGAAACTGTCATTTAGGGTTATTGCTGCTAGGTTTAAATAGCTGAGAGGTTATTTAATGTTTTATATTCATGCTTAATAATGGCTGTAAACATACTGGGTCTGGGTTCTCTGGTGTCATGCAGCTGCTTGGCACTGGACTGACAGTACAATCTGGTTACAAATCTGGCATCATCCCAGGAATATCATCACCTCAGTGTAACAGTCACCCTTTGGTGGTGTATAGCATTTTTTAAAATAGCATACACCTTCCCTGCTGGGATGTTAAAGGAAAAAGGCAGCGTGGCTGACCAATTCTCAGTGGTCTTTTTGGGCCCTGTGACCTATTAAAGGCTGGTTTAAACACTGGGGAAATGTGCTTCACAGAAGTGCAAAGGTGAGCTTTAAACCAACTTTGCACAGTACCCTCTCACTGGTGGTCTGTGCTGTTTGACTGTCGTCCAACATTCAGAATAATATTTTAAAATTTTGAGTGACTAAAACTTTGCCAAATTACCTTTCTCTTGCAACAAAATGTGCACATGTGTATGGATGTGTGCCTGTAATTACATACAAAAATACATTAAAAGAACATCAGTAAGGTTGCAAAGTCAAGCTCTCAAAAGCTCTTACTTCAGCTCCCTGGTGTGTATATATATGCATTATGATACAAACTTTAATTACATGATTGCATACTATTTTTCCATTGCACCCCTACTTAGTCATTGCACAGGATTAGATGTTTTTTACTCAATAAGCATCTGTTCAATATTTCATTTTAGTATTTCATTTCCTTATTTACTGTAAACCATCCTAATCCTTCACTGAATACAGAATTATTAACTTCCACACGGACTTCTCAGTGTAGCTTGTCATCACAGTATGTGAGTACTTCACAAACACTAATGAATTTATCTTTACATCACCCTCGTGAAGTAAGGTTGGATCATTATTACCATTTTACAGATGGATAACTGAGGCACAGACATTTATGTTAAAAGTGTGCGATAATTTTGGAAACACAATTTGAGATGCTTTTAGCCTGATTTTTCAGAAAACTTAGCATTTTATAGCGCATTATATGTTGAAAACACAGTTCCTGTTAACTTCAGTGCTCAGCGTTTCTGCAAATCTGACCTCAGGGTCTTAAATTGGGCACCTGGAAAATGAGGAACACAGAATTAATGGCCATTTGTGAGATGTTTGGTTTAAATGATTTTTCTAGCATCACACAGGAACTTTGTGGCAGAGGCAGAGATAGAATCCAGTTCTCCAGGGTGGCATTCAGTTGCCTTAACAATGAGATCCTCATTTCTCTTTACGCAATCCCCTGCCTTGTTCACTAATCACCTTCCTACTTCTGCAACATATGGGAAAGTGAAGTACAGACAATAGCCTCATTCACTACACAATTCTGATTCATTCCCTGAGCACTGTCCATCCTGTACACGAATGAGGCAGAAATCATGTGGATAAAACAGCATGGAGTTGTGTAATTAAAGATTGTATCACAATGCATATACACCAGTGGGCTTTATTAAGGTTGCTCATGCTTAACTGTGGCATTTCCTGACTTTTCAGCACTTGTCTTTACAATCTTAATGTTCTTTTAATGAGTTTTGTATGGAATTTCCTAGGTTTTTTTAAAAAGCAAACTGAAAAAACAGAAATGCCATCATGTGGAATCACATTGATATCCACATGATTCATCAGCAGGGTTGGAACCTTTTAGATCCATCATATGGACCTCTGCCACTTGAACTAACAGAGTGACGGATAACATTAATAGGTTGTCTATCTGTATGTGGGCCAGCCACAAACGGGAGATGAAGCGCACACTTTGCCAGTGGGTTGCACTGCTATTTGCTGATTGTAGCAGAATGCTGAGACTGGGAATCCTGGGTTCTATTCTGAGTTCTGTGGGGAGTGTTCTCTCTGGTTACAAACCCATCTGCTCCCGTTCACCCCAAACCCTATTCCTTCTGTCCCTGGCTCCTCCGGTCTGCCCTCATCTTAATCTCTGCTCCACCCACTCTAATCCTTTTCTCAGTTTTACCCCCATCCCTCACAGTTCCCAGTCTCCTGCTGGTCCCAGTGACTTCTTGTTCCAGTGGCTGTCCCAGTGTCCCATCCCCCACCCCCAATTTGCTCCCCTCTAGTGCACTCATCATTAATTTGAATGTGTTCAAAGCTCAAGTTTAACAATCAGGCTTATGTGCAGCAGCAATAGTGCTGCTTTTAATGAGCTAGGAGATACAGTGAACAACGCCTTTTTTTTTTTTTTTTTTTTACTAACAAGGTCTTTCAAACTACTGTTTAAATATTTAAATTGTGCCAGCTTGCTGTAATAGTGGCAGTGCACAAGAGGTATCTGAATGACAGATTACAAGCTTGGGCCTGGTTCTGCTATAGCTGCTTAGCCAAGTAGTATCATTGAACTAAATGGAACTTGTGTATGTAAAGATTACTCACATGAGTAAAGCACTTAGGATTGCACCAGTGATCCTTCCCTTCACGGATCCACCTTCTGGAAGCAATGACCCCAGAGACAAATCACCTCTGTAAAAGACCATCCTGTATCCTTCTGGTCAACAAACTCTGGAGGGAGCCTCATTCAATTCTCCTCCAAATAGGGAAAGTCATGGTGACATATAGAGCCTTTTTTTGAGTGTCAGGATAAAGAAATGCCACTGTCTAAACAACTCAGGGGGGAAAAAAATCTGTGGACACTTGGAACTGCACTGTTGCTTGTCTGTTACTGAACTGATAACTCATTGATGTTGACACTACTTCCTGTTCAGTTGGGGCATATTCTAATAATAACAAACTGAATGGCGTACATCAGGAAGGCCATGAGTCCATTTGCTGGCCAGATACTACATAATCTGGAATATCCAAAAAATTGAGCATTTTATCCCATAACCCCTGAACATAATGCTCATTATCAATCAGTCTCCTGATGTGTATTTGTTTTTATTGTTGAAAATATACTTTGTGTGCACTGTAGTGTTAAATGGGAAGTGATGTACAAGGGCTAAGTATTAGTAGTATTTGTGCTGCTTTCATTAAAGTAATATATTATTGTTGATTAGATCAGAACAATAATATATGTTGTTCTATTTGCAGCTATATGTCAGCCTAGATGCAAACATGGTGAATGTATTGGACCAAACAAATGCAAATGTCTCCCAGGGTATACTGGAAAAACCTGCAACCAAGGTAAGAAAGCAAATCTTTCAATTAAATAATAATAAAAAAAAGCCTGCACAAGAGACTACAGAATAATTTTTATCCTAAAAAATTAAATAATGTTATGCATAGACACTTCAATTTTCTGCTTATTTATAAACAATTAACTGAGTATACCTATATAGTATTCATAAAGGGAATGTACTGTATATCCTGCACCTGCAGAATAATGGACTTCATCTTCTAGGTCTTTTACAGATGTAACATGTAATGATAATAAGGGTTTTCTTAGCACTTGAATCCAGTGGTCTATGGGTATTTAATTAAAGTCCCTTTAATTTAGGCTGCTTTATACCTCATCACCAGTTGATCAGAGAAAACCAATTTGGTGTGTTAGTGCAAAGTTAGATAATTTCTTTAAAGTTGTAAATAATATGATTAATATTGATATTATAATGTAAATAGTCAAATCAAGGAGTTAACAATAATACAAAGTTAAACTGATTAACTACTAAGAGAACAATTTAAGAAGAAGAACTGGCCAAGTTACTGCATTTGCACAACCAGTAATCAAATCACAAAGCTGACACAACACAAATGATTAAATGACTTTTTTTAATCTTTCTACCCCTATGCATTTATGTAGCAGTTTATACTTTCACTTGTGGAAAGACTAGGTTAAGGATTAAATCTTTATGTATCCCAAATAACTCCTAGAAATCTAGGATTAGATTTGCTTCCAACCAAGGTTAATCAATACCCAATGGTAACATACGCTATGGGTTAAAACACATATGCTATTATTATTAATGGCCTCTAGGGTGACCAGATGTCCCGATTTTATAGGGACAATCCTGATTTTTGGGGCTTTTTCTTATATAGGCACCTATTACCCCCCACGCCCTGTCCCGATTTTTCACATTTGCTATCTGGTCACCCTAATGGCCTCTGTGACGGGATCCCTGGGGTGCAGTCTGAGACTGTGGGACCACTGTGCCGCCCTGAACTCTCTCCAGCCTGGGCTGTCTCTCACAATGCCTTGCTAGTGACCAGCAGCAAACCCCTGCAGGTGCTGTTATCACTCAGCACAGCTGCATGTGGAGCCCCATACCCGCTAGATTGCATGAATGCTCCCAGAGCCGCTCATTAATCATACAGAGAAAGGCACCAGCCAAATCCCCCCAGCTCCCAGCACTGTACTTCAGGAATATAGCATCTTGCACTGCTCAAGATGAGCAGTGCAAATTGATTAATTGGTTCATCGATGGAAAGTGGATATACACCAGCCTTGGCAAAACCTGAGCAGATTTACCACACACTACAGGCAAGCCCGCTGGTAAAGATAAACAGTTAAACAAATTTATTGACTACAAAAGATAGATTTTAAGTGACTATAAATGTTAGGTAAAAAGTTAGTGTCAGTTAACTGGATATTGCAGTCCTTAATATACAGATTTTGTCCCTTAAATCTGAGCCAGTCTCCTCTGTTGGGGTCTTCAGTCTTCTTCTCAGTGTCTTTGTTGCTTGCAGCATAGGTGGGGGCAGGAAAAAGGCCAAGCATGGGGCCCCTGTGTTCTATACTTATTGTATAAAACAGAACACAAGTCCAGGCATGTCTCGTGGGCACTGCTGAGTCCCCAGGCAAGGTTGAACAATTCCCCTGGTGTGGCCTCATGCAGGTGAGTCATTGCATTGTAGCTCCCTTGCTGGACAATGGCTGTAGGTGGGTTGTTTGACACCCCACCTGGGCATTGGTTACTTTCCTTGCTGTTGTCTCTGGGGGGCTAATATCTGGCTGATTCCCCAACTGACAGCGTGTTTTAGTGACAACCATACAACACAATTCTCATAACTTCATATGCATTAATTATATACATATATGGATAGAAAAATGACTTTCAGCAGATCATAACCTTTCCCCTCATACCTCACATGGCCGGCTTTATCTGCAAGATCACAATCATATATAAATGAGGAATACGGGGGTTGCAGAGTGCTCCCCCAAGGTACAAAATGTCACAGCCCCACACACACACACACACCTACCTAAAAAGGCTAGGACAGTATTTTTTTCCTGGCAGGCATCCTGCACAGATGTTCAAATGTCCTGTTAAGGAGACAGAAATAATAAGGTTACTTAGAAAAATAAGGGCTTGTCGACACTGGCACTTTACAGCGCTGCAACTTTCTCGCTCAGGGGTGTGAAAAAACACACCCCTGAGCGCTGCAAGTTTCAGCGCTTTAAAGTGCCAGTGTAGACTGTGCACCAGTGCTGGGAACCGCACTCCCAGCACTGGTAGCTATTCCCCTCGTGGAGGTGGGTTTTTTAGAGTGCTGGGAGAGCTCTTTCTCAGCGCTGTGCTGTGACTAAACAAGCCACGTTAAAGCGCCGTTGCTAGTGAAGATGTGCCCTAAGTGTGTGCTCTTTAGCTTATACGTCTTTGAAGCTTCAGAGTCAGTTAGAAACTGCAGTTTGGGGAACAGGCAATGACTTTTGGCTCAGGTACCATCATGCTAGCGGACATCATTCTTGGGTTAGCTGGCTAGTCTGCAATGTCTTTGTCTCTGCTTTCCTTGGAAGGGAAATTATGAATATAAGACATAGTAGCGGTGTTGTGGTAATCTCAAGAATAGCACACTTTTTCCTTGTTTACCTGGTCTTTTGTGGGTGAAACGCAGGCTAGTATTGTCCCACTGGACTTCCTGTTGTGACCTTCTGACTGAATCAGGGGATCTGCATTGTCCAATTCTGATTAGGTGATGTCAGTATGAATCTTGGTCCACTTTTGGGGTTCTCCTTTTAGGGTACTGTTTCTTAGTTACATCCACAAGTCTGTGCTTTTCCACAATGAGCAACATTGAGGGAATAAGATGAGGTGAAAACTCTATCAAGATGATTTCACCCCTTTGTATTTAGGTGAACAGCCGAAACTCTTCAGTGGCCTCTTGACTGTTGTCACCTGTTGTCTTCCTGGTCATAACATTGTCCTTTGACTTACAAAAATACAAAAGAGTTCCTTTCCCACCCATACATCCCATGCTTATGCTTCCTCAAAATGGACAAGGCTTCATAAACAAAATAAACATTTACTGAACTGTTGCCACCTCAGGGATACTGGATGCAAGGTTATTTCACTCTATCAGGGCTGAGTCAAGCTGCTTCAAAGCTACTTATTAAATCCATTAACATTAATTGATTATATATTTAATAAGTTTAAGTGTTTCCTTGATGTCTACAAGACTACGTCCACACTATTCTGATGCTGTGATCTGAATATGCAGAGTCACTGGCATCACTATTGTTTTGAAGCAGGAGAAGCAATTTAGACAACACCTATTAAAAGTAGAATAGAACTCTCTCTCTCTCTCTCTCTCTCTCTCTCTCTCTCTCCCTCTCCAACCTAACTTGCCCTATTTTTAAGATGTTTTAAATTTCTATAATTTCCAAATTTTGAGGCCATCTCTCTAAAGTCCTGCAGTCATTGTGTGATTTCAGTTGACACCCCCGGGGGGCATTGGCCTGCTAAACCCAGGGTTGTGAGTTCAATCCTTGAGGGGGCCACTTAGGGATCTGGGGCAAAATCAGTACTTGGTCCTGCTAGTGAAGGCAGGGGGCTGGACTCGATGACCTTTGAAGGTCCCTTCCAGTTCTAGGAGATGGGATAGCTCAATTTTAAAATAAATAAATAAATAAAATTCACAGGTAAAGGCCTCAGTTCAGGAAAGCATTTAAGTATGTGGGTAAATTGAATTGAAGTTAATGGGATTTAGCACCACTGTGACATACAGGGTACAATCCAGACTGATGAGTAGCTGTCTCACCCCTGTCCTGTAACCAGGGGTATCCTTTAAAATGCCTTGCTGCTCACAAACCGTCTCCAGCATGAACACACTCCCAGCTATGTCTGTGTGTCTGCTGCAGCCAACCAGCCAGCCACACCTTGGCTCTCATCAGCCTTAAAAACCACCACAGGGTTACCCCAATGCACTCCCAATCTCAGATTTCCCCCCAGAAATGTATGTCCTTACTGCCCAACCCTCTCCTGGACAGTGCAATATACTGAGTCCATTATTCCTTTAAGGGAATAATATGCACACAACTTGTTGCCCTAAATGGAGTTACTCAGACACTTCATCTTGAACACAGTTGATTAAATAAAACAATAAAATAGGTTTATTAACTACAAAGAAAGATTTTAAGTGAGTACAAGTAATAAGACATTAAAGACATAATGGTTACAAGAAAAATAAAGATAACATGCTTACTGGTGCCTAACTTAATGAACTATATTAGATTCAAGCAAAGTGTTTCACCATAGCAGATTACTGACCAAACTTTCAGGTCAAGACCTTTTCCCCAGAGTCCAACCATTGCTTTGTCTCTTCAGGTGCAGTGAATGTGATGGACAGAGAGAAAGAGATAGGGGTGCGTGGGTTGTTTGTCCCTCCTTTTAATAGTTTCAGTCCCCTGCTTGAAAAATATTTCTAGTTGAGAACGAAGAGCCAAAGAATCTATGTGGAAGGATATTCCCTTTTGGGTTTTGCACCCGTCTGAATTTCCTTTGTCTTCCCTTCACGCTTGTTGACTCAGTTTACTGCTTAAATGCAAAATGGGCAGAGCACACATTCCTTTGTTCAGGACACAGACCTGACATCATACAGGGAAATCTTATAATTTCACATACAATGTTGCCACACATATTTTACCAGGACAATACTGACCAGCAAATTATGAGTTTTCAAATGACATTTTACAAGGCATACTTTGTATGAAGATTATTAGAATAGTGTACAGGGTGTGAATACAGAAGTGTTTTCTGTCACAAACTCCTTAAAGTTAAGCACATACTTATGTGCTTTACTGAATCAGGTCCATAAGGTGTAGCACCTGGCCCTTTACAGAGGTAGTGAGGGAATTTAGGTACCAAGCTTAAGTTTTGATAATGAAATAGTTTTTATTTTACTGAAAAAATTTAATGGACATGTTTTTAATTGAAATATTCTCTCCTGCAGTGTTGTTAACCCAAAACTACCTAGAACACCCCACACAATTCATAATTAAAAGCTGAAAACAATGTTATTCCCTTCTTGCTAAATTACTATAGCTGAAGTTTTAAGAATCTTCCATTGGTGTAACTGATCTCCAAAAATGCAGAGTGATTTATATAGCACAGAACATTACACACAATTATAATACAGGACTTTTATTAACTTGTGAAGACTAAGGCGTGTATGTATGAAGTAATATGTCATAGACAGTCTCAGTCATCCTCTGCAGTTGTCTAAAATTATAGAAAAATCTGTATAGCCTTTTTTTCTGAAAAAGCTGACGGGGATGTTGTAGGAAACACTGACAATATCAGAGCCAGGCTGTTGTTCAGAATTGTATCCTCTGATGTTTACTAATCCTTCTATGGCACACTGATTTCTAAATATATTTTTCTTTTAAAATATATTATTTTCAGATTTCCAAAGAAGTGTGTCAGGAAAGGATTAGCAAATAAATGCTGTGTGTTGTTCCCCCCCCATTTCGTCTCCCGCCCCTTATTTCTGCTCTTATTTCCCCCCTTTAGTGTCTTCTTTACTTTTCACTCTGGTCCAACACTCATAAGGATGGCATGCTGTGATTTTACTATTCTGAGTATGCTGTCTTGATCGTTTTAGAGCTTTACCTAGAGTGCTCAGTACAGTTTTAGATGCACAGTAACCTATATTAGCTTTACAGTATCATATGTATGGTACACAGACCACCTCAGGCTCTGATGTCCTGAGCTAAAACAGCTTTGGACCTGAGAAACCTCCCAGAAACCCAGGGTGCTAGATGAAGTATGGCAGATGGTTTGGTGGGTGGCCCTCTTGTCTCTGTCAGTATTGAGCCAGTGTTCCAGCGACACACTGTTACTGGAAGTGAGGCGTAGGGTTTTCAAAAGTGCCTAAGTAACTTAAAAGCACAAGTCCCATTGTCCTCCTAAGTCACTTAGGCACTTAAGAAAATCCTACTCGATGTCTTTTGGTTGAATTGTAAACTGAAGCCCTGTTCACAGCATTTTTCAAATCACAAGATTAGGATCTTTAACACAGTGTCCTAATCAGATTGCAATTTGAGTGACTGCGTTCTGCCTGAATAAAACAATTCCCCTTGTGTTTCCATTGATGGTGTGTCAATTCCCGTCCTACAATAAAAGCATTATTGTGTATTGTTGCTGGCATAGATGGTCTGATGCACTCAACTCCAGGGAAAATATATATATCTTCAGGGTATGTATAAACCACTTTTGGATTTGTCTGGATGAAAGTAACTATATGAATACAAGGTGTTACTGCTGTTGTTAGACATTATATTTAATCTATTCAGAACCCTCTTACCTCTTGTGAACCAAGTAAAGGATCACCTGATTTCTCATAATGAGATGCTGAACTTCAACTGACTGGTTACATCTGAAAGTCAATCACTCTTCCCAGGAGCATTGGAGTATAACCTTTAACTCCTGCTTTAGTTCATCAGCACTAAATTACAGTTGCCTGGCACCTTTGTATGAGTGTGTTGTTAGGAGGTTAAATTGAGTTGGTAGCTAAATTGCAATACCCTTGTACTAGCAGTAACAGAGTACTCCCCATTGTGTAAAAATCTTATTTTGTGACCTTCACACTTCAGTTTTGGTTTTTCAACCTCATTTTGCAGTTTGGGTCAGCGTTTGAGATAGATGGTAGCTGGAGATAGTTAAAAAAGGAATGCTGAAAGTTTAAAAAAAGTTTACCAGCTTTGTAAGCTAGTTGTAAAATGACCAGCATTTTTTGCAAAACATAGTCTTCAAAAATTTGCAACTAGCTCTATAGTGGTAGCTGTTTCCCTGGCCTAAGACGTGTTATGTATTTGCTACTTAGTGAATTGATATGTAGCATAAGTAATTAAAGACTCTCAGATTTGTGTTAGCAATATAAAATGTTTGCAGTGTTTTCTGTGAAAGGTGATGTATTACAATAGACAAAGGATGATTTTCTATATAAAATTAAAGAAATATACTAGCATGTGTTCCACAACTGGTTTTCTGAATGCTATTGTTCCAGGACCAGCTTACAAACATAATGTACGTCTCTCTCTTTTTTTTTAATGCAGTTGGTAGAGTCTGCATTGATGGTTTTTGACATAATAAAGTAATACATCATTACAGGGATTTGGCCTTTTGACTATTATTATGCCTTTTCCCCCTTCGTGAAGCTGAGCACCTGTATACAAGCCCAACTGATCGGCACAGTGAACCACCTCTATTTCGCCCCCTGGATCATCATGCAACAAATGTGCCTTCAAGGGGTGAGAGAGTCCTTTATTTCAGGTGGTGTGCTCCTTCCACCTGCATGGCTTCATACGATAAAAAGTTCTTGCAAATGTACTGAAGTACGATGAATTAATGGCTGCCATGTGAAAGCCAGGCCTGCAGTATCATTGGCATGCAAAGCAAATATGCAGTTACACTTCTTTGATGCTGTTATTGCTGTATGCCTGTATTCTGAAAAGTCTTTGATAATCCTTTTAACTTCCTATTATTGTTTCTTTTCTGCTTTGTTCTTTCAGGATGTGCACTGCTTTTTCTAAATTCCTTTCTATACCGGCATAGCTAGATCACTGTAGCTATGCTACTATAACTCCTTAGTGTAGACACAACCTACACTTATGGAAAGAGTTTTTCTATCAATGTAGGAATCCTACGTCCCCAAACATAATCATTCTTTCATCGACATAGCTCCATACACAGAGAGTTAGACTGGCACAGCTATGGTGCTCGGGGTGAAAACTTTTAAGTGTAGATCAGGTGTAAACCAAGAGCAATGGAAATTGTTTATCTGGTTCAAGTGAAGATAACAGTATGATTTATTTTCCAGCTTTGTTTCAGAGAAAGACCATTGTTAACTTCATAGTTTGGCTATTATTGTATTGTCTATTAGACAAATGGTGTGATTGAATAGACCATGTCTGAGGGTGTGCAAATCTGCTCTCTCTCTTTCTCTTAAGTGAAACTGATGATGTACTGAAAATGAAAACTGATCTATTTTTTAAGTATAGGTGATGAAGGCTTGAATATGTTATTTTGTTTCTGGTCTGTGGCTTCCTTTTCTAGCTTAATCTAAGTAAATTCAATAGTGAATTTTTGACCTCCGTGTTGCGTGGTCCAAGTTAAAAAGTAGAAAGAAAAGTTTTTGAATGTTATACAAAAGAATGCTAGGCCTTTGTTTGGACTCGGTGAAGGGGCTAATTAAAGAAAACTAAGTAGAGTGTACAGCATAATCTTGGAGAAAGAAACATGCCTGTATACAGAAAATCAGTCTTTATCCAAGATGATGCCTCAGAGCAGTGCCCCTACACTCAGGGCTGGTGCTACCATTTAGGCCAACTAGGCGGTTGCCTAGGGCGCCAAGATTTGAGGGTGCCAAAAAGCGGCGCTCCCAATTTTTTTTTTACAGTGGCCGCTGCGCTGGAGTCTGAGCCGCCGGCCCGCAGCCCAGGGGTTCCCCTGGGTCAGCGTGCCACCGGCAGCCCAGGGGAACCCCTGGGTCAGCACTGCCGCACGGATCCCCGGGCTGGGGGGTGGGGAGCTGCCGCGGGGGGGAGGAGCTGCCGCACGGCTCCCTGGGCCGGGGGGGAGCTGCCGCGGGGGGGGGGAGGGGGGGCGCCTCAGGGTGGAGGGGGGGGCGGGGAGCTGCTGCAGGGCTGGGGGGGGGGCCGCAAGGTGGAAGTTTTGCCTAGGGCGCGAAACTTCCTTCCACCGGCCCTGCCTACACTAGTTAAGCAAGTCACACCCAGATTTACCGTACACCACCAGTTGTCCTTCCACTGTATTTACATTTTTCAACTCTCTCCTTTTGAAATGTAATATTTATGCTCCGCAGCCTGCGCTTATGTTCTGGACCTGCTTTCACAAGCTCCTCCAATACCCAACCTGCTTTTACATTTAGCACTTTTCAATATATTACTTGCAGCTAAGAATGCTATTTTTGTATTGACTGTATAATTACAGCACTTGAATTTATGTGGTTTAATGGTAAAATTGTCTAGTTTGGAATAATGAATGAAGATCTTAGTCAGCAGCATAATGGGACTTGTTAAACGCCTCATTTGATGTTAATGCACCTTGTATTTTTAATTCCATTATACGTTTCTTAAGGAACAAAAGGAGGAGTGACTTATATTAAAATAAAAATAATGTACAAGTATTATTTATGGAACATTCTGATTTTAAAACCTTTTACCTTTCAATCTTTTAGAGGAAAATTCTGCTGTTTTCCCTTTTTTCCCCCTTTTGATGAAGGAGTATTTATTCTAAGTGAGCTATCATTATAGATATTGTTTGAAATGCCAAATTGATACCTCTAGATAAGTAACCTGATCTTTCTTAAAACCACCATATGTTTGCAGTATATTCAGTGTGTTGCTATACATGACCCTTTAACTGCTAACATTAGCCTGAACCTGTTTTAAGAATAACATGACCGTATGTAAACAACAAAAATATAAAGCATCTGAAGATGATGGAGAACTCTAATAGCGGGAATGTTTCTGAGCTGAGAACAGGGATGCAATACATAGGCACGCTAGCTGATCCATTTTTCCTCTTGCCCATATGCAAAATATCTATAAACTTTTGAGAAGGACTGCTGTTGAACATAGTCTGAGTGTGGAGCTATATGAAGAGAACCATCATTGTGTTAGTAAAAGATTGTATGAAGAACCAAATGAACCTCCCAGTGACCGTTCACCTAAGAAATTGAATATTAGATGGTGTGTGTACAGAGTATATACCTTTCTTCACTGAAATTGGGAAAGAAGCTACAGTAGTGTTGGCAAAGAGGGGTTGAAAATGCGACACCTGGGAAAATACAATTGGACAGTAGATCTGTTAGTAAGCCCACAGAGCAGCACATTGTAACATTTTAGCCTATTTTGAAAGCACTGGCTTTGCAGGTAGGTAATCAAGGTGATGACAAACACTTTCCTTCCCATGTAATAGTGGGAGATTTTGTAGCATGAGTTCAGACTAAAGGATTAACAACAAACTATCTCTCAATAGCAAAGTGCAAAGGCAGAGAGGAAAAACATTTTTAAATCTAATGGAGCTGTACGAAGGGTCTTATTTTGGCTCTCCCTTGATGTTGAACCATTAGGATGTCAGCCATGCTACCACTGAAACAATTCTGCGCCTTTGTTTAAAGACCAGGCATCTTCCAAGTATTTGCTTCGATTTAGATCTTGATAAACATGCTGTATTCAAAAACCAATCCTGGGACTGCTTTCATTCACATGCAGAAGTGGAATTAAGGCTTGGTCTACAGTAGCAACTTACGTTGGTATAACTGCGTTGCTCAGGGATGTAGAAAATCCACACCCCTGAGTGACATGGTTATATGAACGGTTATAGCAACTTAAAGTGTAGACAGAGCTATGTCAATGGGATGGCTTCTCCCGTAGCCATAGCTACTGCCTCATGGGGAGGTGGGGTAACTATGCCAACAGGAGAAGTCCTCCCGTCGGCATAGGTAATGTCTTCACTGAAGTGCTACAGCAGCACAGCTGCATCAGTGCAGCTACACGGCTGCAGCCTTTTAAGTGCAGACAAGCCCGTAGTGAAGTTAATAGAAATAAGCGAGGTATGTTTTGGCTGAAACCAAACAAAAATAAGGCACACGTGGAATGGTATCTTAATATACTTTCCAGCGTCTACTTTATATATTCTAGTTATTCTTAGAATGTGTTACTGATAACTGGCCATCCTTCAGCATCATGGCTTTCAATTCTGTACTAAAAATATTTTATACCAGGTGGCAGGATATTCAAAGCCCTGTGGAGAAGTCCACTTATTTTAAGAGCCATAATGTAATCTACAATTTATGCAGAACAATGTATTTTAAACTCAGATTATTAATCACTTGTTACATCATTAAAGTATGGATCCATGGTAGTGACTCCATAATTAAGATTTAAAGACACTTTTCATTATGGGTAAAATTTTCATAAATGCTTAGTTGACTTAGGAGCTTAAGTCCAAGGACTTTCAATAGGACTTACACTCCTAAATCACACAGGCACTTTCGAAAATTTTCCCTTATAAGTCTAGCATTAATACTTCCCTTCCTTAGCCTATTTCCACTTATAGTGAAAAACCCCTGAACTTGTCATATTATTTTTATAATCATTTAGTATTTTGTGTGCTTGGTGCAAACAAATCCTGAAGAAGGTATGAGTTTACAATATAAATACATATACCCTCGGTGCCTTTTGTTTGTATGTCTACACTGCACTAAAACACCCATGATTGGCCTGTGTCAGCTCACTCAGGCTGCAGGGCTATAAAATTGCCATGCAGATGTTTGGGTTCAGGCTGGAGCCCAGGCTCTGGAACCCTGTGACGGGGGAGGGTCCCAGAGCCCCAGCTCCAGCCCAAGCCTGAATGTCTACATGGCAATTTTATAGCCTGCAGCCTGAACCCCTGAGCCTGAGTCAGCTGACATAGGCCAGCCATAGGTGTTTTAGTGCGCTGTTTCACCTCAGGCTTCACTGTGGTTTTCTTTTTTAGGAAAAAAAAAATCACAAAGTTCTTCTTCCATTCAATTATAACATAAGAATGGCCCTACTGGGTCAGACCAAAGGTCCATCTAGCCCAGTATCCTGTCTTCTGACAGGGGCCAGTGCCAAGTGCCCCAGCGGGAATGAACAGAACAGGGAATCATCAAGTGATCCATTCCCTGTCGCTCATTCCCAGCTTCTGGCAAACAGAGGCTAGGGACACCATTCCTGCCCATCCTGGCTAATAGCCATTGATAGACCTTTCATTATCAGTCCCTTTCACTATCCCATCTACTCAGACTACCAATAGCTAGACTTCTTACCTCAAGATCATGATCCCCATAGCCAGAGACCAGAGACAAGAAACAGTAAAATATTTACCCATCTCCTATGTAATTTACTCTGATATTTTTTGCTTTTGGCAGAAGTGCCAGAAAAAGAAACAATTAGCACCCCCAAGTAGCTAAGCTAAAGCAGATTCTTCACAGTCCTTCCCAACCACCTTCCTGTTTTGGAGCAAAGACTCAACATCTTGTCTCCTGCTCTTAACATGCAGACCACAGGCAATATGCAACTACTCCTCATCTACCATTTTATGAAGGTCCTGAAACTTCAGTCTACCTCATCCACATCCCCTTTAAGCACTGGCAAACCTAAGGTTTATTCTCCCAATATTTGTCAAAGATTGCACTTTCCAAATGTATTCCAGAGAGACACTTTTACCTTACCTATGTAGCCAACCCACTCTAAGCAGAAACAAAATTGGTCTTAACCCTACAATACTTACTCAGATGAGTAAACCTTGTCTTCATTAGGACTTTGCTTCTGATAAATTAACAAGTTTTAAGTGAAATTGTGTGGTTAAGTAAGACAATGAACAACCGGACTATTCTGAGTAACCAGGTGCTTAGCTGGTATAGAGCAGCATAGCTACATTGACTTCAACCGAACTATACCGTTTCACATTAACTGAGGATCTGGCCCATAATGTACAGTACTTTAAATCAGAGAGATTTACAGGTCAGTAACAAGCCACAATTTCAACCTGTATTTACATAATAATTTACCAACTAGATTTGTAAGTGGGTTTATGAATAACAGGGTTTTTTATTTTTATTCTTTTAAGATGTAAATTGTGGGCCATGCACTATTAGTTCTGTACTAAGTCAGTACTCCCTCTCATACCACCAGCATATCCGTGCTTTCTTACTGAATTTGAATTTTGTGGGCATTCATAGCTCAGTATTTATTTTCCATTACAATTTTTTTGTTTGCTAAAGCTACAATCGTAGGTTGAACATTTTCATAATGTGTAATTCATTAGTTCCTTGTGTAGTCCAGTTTAAACCTGAAATCCAAAATCACAGGTAATCTTTAACACATACATTAGCAATGCCAAATACCTTCTTCAATAGTTAGGTAAAAACATACCTAGCTTCTTCCTCCCCACCCAGCCTTTTCCATTTTACTTTTACAGTACTCAGAAAACGTATTGGACTGACAGGTCTAGATAATGAAGTGCCAAATTTCTCCCCCAGACTGTTACAACAGTGGCAATGCCAGCTTTCCCATGCTGCCGCACTAATGTTCCTCAAGCAATCTAAAGGGAATACCTCTAGAAGTGAGGTGGTAGTTCAGCCTCCATACACATTCGGTCAATGTCGTCTCCGGTGAAATTCCTGTTACTGCCAATTAATGCTAATACCGCCAGTTAGTGCCATTTCTGAGTGGAATTTGTAATGTGGACAAAAAGGGGAGTGGATTAACTTGTAAATGAACTGAACAACATTATTTACTTCACTCAGGGTACCAAACAGTGCTCACGTAGCCAAATCTGATCATAGTTGAGCTGGGCTGGATATGAAAGACTCATCCCTTCCCCCATCTTTTCCCAACTTTTAAAGTACTACCTAGAACAACTTCAAATGCTCATTTTTTGTGTGTGTAATTTGTTTGTTTGCTTGTTCTCTCCTCTCCCTATTAATTTCAGATCTAAACGAGTGTGGATTAAAGCCTCGGCCATGCAAACATCGATGCATGAATACCAACGGTAGCTACAAATGCTATTGTCTGAATGGATACATGCTTATGCCAGATGGATCATGTTCTAGTACGTCAAGACTCCTTAGCTTTCTTTTTTTCAAACTCCAGTTAATGTTTTATAATCCCTTGAGGTGCTCAGTAAATATCTACTGGACAAGGATGAGTCCCAAGGCAAAAGCCTCCTCATTCTGAAAATTGTGCATCAATCTGGTAAAATTAGACTCAGCCAAACAAGAATAAATAATTTGATTTTCAGAGTAGCAGCCGTGTTAGTCTGTATCCGCAAAAAGAACAGGAGTACTTGTGGCACCTTAGAGACTAACAAATTTATTAGAGCATAAGCTTTCGTGGGCTACAGCCCACTTCTTCGGATGCATATAGAGTGAAACATATTGAGGAGATATATATACACACATACAGAGAGCATGAACAGGTGGGAGTTGTCTTACCAACTCTGAGAGGCCAATTAAGTAAGAGAAAAAAACTTTTGAAGTGATAATCAAGATAGCTCGGTACAGACAGTTTGATAAGAAGTGTGAGAATACTTACAAGGGGAGATAGATTCAATGTTTGTAATGGCTCAGCCATTCCCAGTCCTTATTCAATCCTGAGTTGAACGTAAAACAGACTCCAAGGAGAGACTGCTGAGCTGGAATTGATATGCAAACTAGATACGATCAACTCAGGATTGAATAAGGACTGGGAATGGCTGAGCCATTACAAACATTGAATCTATCTCCCCTTGTAAGTATTCTCACACTTCTTATCAAACTGTCTGTACCGAGCTATCTTGATTATCACTTCAAAAGTTTTTTTCTCTTACTTAATTGGCCTCTCAGAGTTGGTAAGACAACTCCCACCTGTTCATGCTCTCTGTATGTGTGTATATATATCTCCTCAATATGTTTCACTCTATATGCATCCGAAGAAGTGGGCTGTAGCCCACGAAAGCTTATGCTCTAATAAATTTGTTAGTCTCTAAGGTGCCACAAGTACTCCTGTTTAATTTGATTTTATTAGTTGTATTACCCATTTTTCCAATCTGTTCTTCAGCTGTGTAAATAACTGTTGTTCTGCCTATGGGGATAAGCACTGGCTGTGCTCTCAGCAGCAAGACATGTGCAATGCTGCTATATTATGGCCACATAAATGTAAAATTGTTAAAGCAACAGATGCCTGCTGGCCCCACAGTGTACCACTGTCCTGTGATCTTACTAGAGATCAGGTTCCTTCTCACTCCCATAAAAGTAGATATTTTGAGTATATGAACAGAGAAGGAGAGAGAGACAATGACCTTTAATTAAAGATATTAAACCAGTGTCACCGCAGTCAGGAGTTGGCATTTTTAAACGAGTCCATCCGTGAAGGGTTTTTAGTGCATGTTGGGGTTTATTTTCAGAATGGGAATTGTGTGCCACAACACAGCTAGCTAAAACCTGTACTCTGTGATGGAATGTCTCTTATAAATACAATCTGTGAAATGAGGAGCACAAATTTACAGCATATATGTTTGCTTTTGAAGGGCTTAACCCAACTCCTATTACAGTCAGCAGGAGTCTTTCCACTGACTTTCATGGTAGCTGGACTGGACCTTAATGCTCCAAAGATTTCAGCGACTTACCTGTATGATGCCGAGTCCTTATATTTGGTCTAAATGTGCAACTGTTTCTCCCTAGATGCTCTTTCTTGTTCAATGGCAAACTGTCAGTACGGCTGTGATGTCGTGAAAGGAGAGGTACGCTGCCACTGTCCTTCTCCAGGCTTGCAGCTAGG
This sequence comes from Emys orbicularis, assembly GCF_028017835.1. Classification (NCBI taxonomy): domain Eukaryota; kingdom Metazoa; phylum Chordata; order Testudines; family Emydidae; genus Emys; species Emys orbicularis. Next base: position 33,293,200 of record NC_088687.1, on the reverse strand, counting down.
GCCTGACGGTAGAACCTGCATAGGTAAGTAATTAGTCTTGGTTACTGATTTCACTGCTTTCCTCAGGATGTTTTCTTCTTGAACCAAAACACAGTTTCAATGAATTTATCACATATACAGGGAATACATGATAGTAAGGTGTGTTGTAAAGATTTTATTGGCATGAGTTTGGATAGCCACGCTACTCAGGTATTCTCAAACCAGTGCCAGTCATGTATTCTGTGTCTATCACGTGTTACAGAAATAATACTTTCAGCAAACTTTAGAGAGTTAAAAAAATTATTGGGACTATATTTTCATATCCCTTTGCCTGTAAAATCAGGTGCCATAGCTAAACTGTGCAGGACTCAGAGGGAGCAATGAAACCTTTATAAATAACTTGAACCAGCTTTTCTAGACATAAAAATGTCATGGATTTAAGGACCAATATTTTGAGCCCTTCCAGAGGTAGAAGCAAGTGCTGTGCATTCCACAGGGAATCTGGGAATCTTCCCTCTTCAGTAGTATAAAGCTCCCATTTGTAGCCAGTAGGATGTCAAGACATCAAGGAAGGACAGCTTCTCCACATATGTGGTGGTGTAGTTACGATGATAGCCATGTGTATCTTGAAGTTTACTGTACTTGTATAGTATAGAACAAAATATATACACACCTGTTCAAGGAGGACTATGTTTCAAAACATTTTGTGTCTGAATGATTTTTCAAATATGTTTGTTTATTCTACTTACCTGCAATTCAATGTATTATTTATAGTTTACAGCCCACTAATTAAAGGCTCCCAGTGCTTGAGAAATTAAGTACTTCTTTGGATGTCTGACGTATCTGTTTGGGGCATGTCCCTAGTGTTTCTGCTTTACACTATCATCCTTGATGCCCAGTGTTTGAGTAACCATTTTTCTGTCCAAGGAAAACTGATCACTACACCCTTCAAAATCTGTCAGCATTTCTGGGATTCTCTCTACAACCTTGAGCCAGCTAATATAAATCAATCAGAATAGTCAATGTAAAGTAAGGCTACTCTTGGTAATTTCTAAACTTAACTCCCACCAATCTGAGCACCATGTCCATCTCTTTCTTGCTGTGCTTTCTGTATTGGCACAGGAGATGGGGGATATAGAGGGAGCACAACCAAAAACTGAGTTCAGGTCTTCCATATGGTAGCGCCCAAACATTGTTATAAGGCTACCAGACTGGGGCAAAAAGGAAGTTTTAAAAAGATTTTTGACCATTCAGTTTTTGAGAGTTGAAATCAATTTGAGGTAGATCATATCTTAGCTATATTATTAAAAATACAATTAATTTGTGTTTACAGACGTTGATGAATGTGCGACTGGGAGAGTTGTCTGTCCCAGATTTAGGAAATGCGTTAATACTTTTGGAAGCTACATCTGCAAATGTCATAAAGGCTTCGACCTGATGTACATTGGAGGCAAATACCAATGCCACGGTAATAAAATCCACTTATTTCAGTGAGTCTTGCATGCATATAGCACACGTATGTTTCCTGTAATACTAATCCAAGGTTTATTATATTGCTATATTAGCTGGCTTATAGAGACTGTATTAATCACCTTATGGGTTGAGAGGCTGAAAACAGATTGCTTTAGTTTATCCTATATTAATTTTGTGTGTGTTATGAAATAGAATTACATTGAATATGGAAATGAAAAAAATATACACTTAAGCCCTGATCCTGGAAGTGGCTCAGCGTAGATTTCACTAGGGCTTCTTGCAGGCAGTTGCTGGTCTGGGGCTTTAGTGAACTTCACTAATTTTTCTCAGTGCTTCAGCTGGTGATGATCATTGTGACGGGTTGGATCACAGAAACCCCCTTGGGAGCTGCCACCTAATGTGCAAAGACTACCCCTGCTTCTGTTTTCCCTGCCAGCTCAGGACTCCAGCACCCTGTTTTGCTGAGCCAGACACTCCAGTCTGCTCTAACCAAGACTCAGGGTCTAAATCACTTGTCCCAAAGCTGCAAGTTTACCCAAAAACAGCGTACAGTAGTGTGCTTGTCTTTAGCACTCAGATGCCCAACTCCCAATGGGGTCTAAACCCAGATAAATCCGTTTTACCCTGCATAAAGCTTATGCAAGGCAAACTCATAAATTGTTCGCCCTCTATAACACTGATAGAGAGATATGCACAGCTGTTTGCTCCCCCAGGTATTAATACATACTCTGAGTAAATTACTGAATAAAAAGTGATTTTATTAAATACAGACAGTAGGATTTAAGTGGTTCAAAGTAGAAACAGACAGAACAAAGTAAGTCACAAGCAAAATAAAATAAAATGCGCAAATCTATGCCTAATCAAACTAAATACAGATAAGTTCCTCACCAGTTCCAGAATGCTCCCTTTTACAGGCTAATCTCCCTTTAGCCTGGGTCCAGCAATCTCTCACAACCCCTGTAGTCTCTGTCTTTTGTTCCAGTTTCTTTCAAGTATCCTGGGGGGGGTGGAGAGGCTCCTTCTTTAGCCAGCTCAAGACAAAATGGAGGGGTCTCCCCCAGGTATAAATAGGCTCTCTCTTGTGGGAGGAGACCCCCCTCCTCCCTCCTATGCAAAGTCCAGCTCCAAGATGGAGTTTTGGAGACACCTGGGCAAGTCACATGCCCCTGCATGACTCAGTCTTTACAGGCCCGACGCCATTGTCCACATGGTATCTTGCATGTCTCCAGGAAGACTTCTTATGTGGATTGGAGCATTCCAAGATGCATTGTTCCCCAAGTGTTTCCTGATCAGGTACTTAACCTGGCGAATTCCTTCCTAAAGAAGCTGACCAAATGCCTCCCAAAGCTTACTTAGAAACCAAGCAAGCATACAGCCCATATTCTTAACCTCAAGAAGAAAATGATATATATATATATGTGCAAATAGGATGAATAGATATAGTAGACCATAACCTTTACGGAGATATGTTACCTGGCACAGGCAGCACAAAACATATTCCAGTTATGTCATACATACATTTATAAGCACCCCCTCCCCATAAAGCCTTATGGGGTACACCGTCACAATCATATTAAGGAAAAGTGATGTTGGAGATTAAGTTGTGTTGCTTCAAATGTGGCCATGCTCCCATTTACTTCAATGGGAAGTCCCTGCACAGAGCACCTGCAGGTATGGGGACCTTGTTTGTGGCACTAGTAGAGTGAAATAATATAAGATATTGTAAACCGTTTCCACCCTGGTGTAATAGTGGTTAAAACACAGATGTAGAGCAGGCTTACGTGCTTTGTTGGATCAGGGCCTTATAAATCACTAGCTCAATTATTTCCCACCCTTACAGGTCACCTTTAAAAAGTGGTTATAGAAATTATAAAACTTACTTGTAGAAACTATCTGTTGCCACAGCAAAATATTAAACGTGGTGATGCCAAGTTATATGCCTGTGTTATATAGGTGATCTTATAATCTCATCTCGCCTTAAAATCTATGAAAAAGATTAGGATAAAATTCTCCTAGTTTCACTGGTGATACAATGTTATTGAATTTTAAATATTAAGAATATTTTTAAATGATATCTGGTTATTGTTGGGTTTTTTTGGCGGCGGGAGGCACGTTCCTTCTCCCATGTGAATGACTTTTATGTGATTTTCTGTCACAGATATAGATGAATGCTCAATTGGCCAGTATCAGTGTGGCAGCTTTTCACGATGTTACAATACCCAGGGAACCTACAAGTGTAAATGTAAAGAAGGATACAGAGGCGATGGAATAAACTGCCTGCGTATGTAATGTGCTCTTTTTTTTTCTTTTGGGGCTGGAGGGGTGTCATGAACTCAGAAGCCAAATGTCAAACACCAAGGCCATTTATTAGGAAAACTGAGAAACATGGTAAATTTTGAGATGCAGTAGTATCAGGCTCAGTTTCACTCAGCTGTTTTTGAAAGATAATAAAGGATCAGATATTGTATTCAAAGTTTTATGAGTCTTAACATGCCTGGATAAAAATATTTTTCCTTGAGATCTTTTCGTTATTAGAAAGAAATCCAGCGAACCCTATTCACAGCTGCATTCTATAAATGACTCTAATTGTTGACAGATATAGATGATTGTTCTTGCTCTGAGCAAATGCTAGTGTGTAGTAACTGGGTAAGGCCTGATCATATAGTACATCTTACTCTTTCTCTGTCTGTTGTATGCACTCTGTGAGTTTCGTGCCAGTCTTGTAGCTCAGCCAGACCCCAAAGCTTAAGTGCTTAACTTAACTGTGGACTAAATTATCATTGTTTGTTGCATGCTACTGGATTTTAAAAGATATTTAAGTAGCTAGGGGAGATTTTAGCCTTTTAGTATTTGGGGGACTTTATTAATGGATAGAGCTATTTCTGGCCAATTTGCGATTTCTTTATGTGAAATCAGGCATTAAAATGGTGAATAACAAATGGACATACTCACTGTCAGATTGCAAAACCAGTGCTAAAGAAGGATAAGATTTGCAGTTTGTGTGATTTACACATACTCTTGATGACTCTCAGGTGGCAAACATGTAAGACTTTGAAAGATCTGCTAAAATAAATTAAGATTCACTGGAGACCTGGGTGCTCAGGGCAATCAACAGATGTCCTTGCTGATATTACTAAATCTTTCAACAGCTTACAATACTGTAGATAATCAGATGGGGTTTGACTCTACTAAGGGACCAGACACTGGTGGACAGAAACAAGAGGGAGCATGGGCTATAATGGCAGAGAGAAAGGAGGGTCAGGGCAAAACTGGGAGGCAAGATCAAACCAGTATCTTAGATGCCTATATACAAATGCAAGAAGTATGGGTAATAAGCAGGAAGAACTGGAAGTGCTAATAAATAAATACAACTATGACATTGTTGGCATCACTGAAACTTGGTGGGATAATACACATGATTGGAATGTTGGTGTGGATGGGTACAGCTTGCTCAGGAAGGATGGATAGGGGGAAAAGGGAGGAGGTGTTGCCTTATATATTAAAAATGTACACACTTGGACTAAGATGGAGATGGACGTAGGAGACGGAAGTGTTGAGAGTCTCTGGGTTAGGCTAAAAGGGGTAAAAAACAAGGGTGATGTCATGCTAGGAGTCTACTACAGGCCAACTAACCAGGTGGAAGAGGTGTATGAGGCTTTTTTTAAACAACTAACAAAATCATCCAAAGCCCAAGATTTGGTAGTGATGGGGGACTTCAACTATCCAAATATATGTTGGGAAAATAACACAGCGGGGCACAGACTATCCAATAAATTCTTGGACTGCATTGCAGACAACTTTTTATTTCAGAAGGTTGAAAAAGCTATTGGGGGGAAGCTGTTCTAGACTTGATTTTAACAAATAGGGAGGAACTCGTTGAGAATTTGAAAGTAGAGGGCAGCTTGGGTGAAAGTGATCATGAAATCATAGTTTGCAATTCTAAGGAAGGGTAGAAGGGAGTAAAGCAAAATAGAGACAACGGATTTCAGGAAGGCGGATTTTGGGAAGCTCAGAGAGCTGAAAGGTAAGGTCCCATGGGAATCAAGACTGAGGGGAAAAACAACTGAGGAGAGTTGGCAGTTTTTCAAAGGGACACTATTAAGGGCCAAAAAACAAGCTATTCCGCTGGGTAGGAAAGATAAAAAATGTGGCAAAAGACCACCTTGGCTTAACCACGAGATCTTGCATGATCTAAAAAATAAAAAGGAGTCATATAAAAAATGGACACTAGGACAGATTACAAAGGATGAATATAGGCAAACAACACAGGAATGCAGGGGCAAGATTAGAAAGGCAAAGGCACAAAATGAGCTCAAACTAGCTACAGGAATAAAGGGAAACAAGAAAACTTTTTATCAATACATTAGAAGCACGAGGAAGACCAAGGACAGGGTAGGCCCACTGCTCAGTGAAGAGGGAGAAACAGTAACAGGAAACTTGGAAATGGCAGAGATGCTTAATGACTTCTTTGTTTCGGTCTTCACCTAGAAGTCTGAAGGAATGCCTAACATTGAATGCTAATGGGAAGGGGGTAGGTTTAGAAGATAAAATAAAAAAAGAACAAGTTAAAAATCACTTAGAAAAGTTAGATGCCTGCAAGTCACCAGGGCCTGATGAAATGCATCCTAGAATACTCGAGGAGCTAATAGAGGAGGTATCTGATTCTCTAGCTATTATCTTTGGAAAATCATGGGAGACGGGAGAGATTCCAGAAGACTGGAAAAGGGCAAATATAGTGCCCATCTATAAAAAGGGAAATAAAAACAACCCAGGAAACTACAGACCAGTTAGTTTAACTTCTGCGCCAGGGAAGATAATGGAGCAAGTAATTAAGGAAATCATCTGCAAAGACTTGGAAGGTGGTAAGGTGATAGGGAATAGCCAGCATGGATTTATAAAGAACAAATCGTGTCAAACCAATCTGATAGCTTTCTTTGATAGGATAATGAGTCTTGTGGATAAGGGAGAAGCTGTGGATGTGGTATACTTAGACTTTAGTAAGGCATTTGATATGGTCTCGCATGATATTCTTATCAATAAACTAGGCAAATACAATTTAGATGGGGCTACTATAAGGTGGGTGCATAACTGGCTGGATAACCGTACTCAGAGAGTTGTTATTAATCGTTCCCAATCCTGCTGGAAAGGCATAACAAGTGGGGTTCCGCAGGGGTCTGTTTTGGGGTCTGTTCAATATCTTCATTAACGACTTAGATATTGGCATAGAAAGTACGCTTATTAAGTTTGCAGATGATACCAAACTGGGAGGGATTGCAACTGCTTTGGAGGACAGGGTCATAATTCAAAATGATCTGGACAAATTGGAGAAATGGTCTGAGGTAAACAGGATGAAGTTTAACAAAGACAAATGCAAAGTGCTCCACTTAGGAAGGAAAAATCAGTTTCACACATACAGAATGGGAAGGGACTGTCTAGGAAGGAGTACGGCAGAAAGGGATCTAGGGGTTATAGTGGACCACAAGCTAAATATGAGTCAACAGTGTGATGCTGTTGCAAAAAAAAAAAAGCAAACATGATTCTGGGATGCATTAACAGGTGTGTTGTGAGCAACACACGAGAAGTCATTCTTCCGCTCTAGTCTGCGCTGGTTAGGCCTCAACTGGAGTATTGTGTCCAGTTCTGGGCACTGCATTTCAAGAAAGATGTGGAGAAATTGGAAAGGGTCCAGAGCAGAGCAACAAGAATGATTAAAGGTCTTGAGACCATGACCTATGAAGGAAGGCTGAAAGAATTGGGTTTGTTTAGTTTGGAAAAGAGAAGACTGAGAGGGGACATGATAGCAGTTTTCAGGTATCTAAAAGGGTGTCATAAGGAGGAGGGAGAAAACTTGTTCACCTTAGCCTCTAAGGATAGAACAAGAAGCAGTGGGCTTAAACTGCAGCAAGGGAGGTTTAGGTTGGACATTAGGAAAAAGTTCCTAACTGTCAGGGTGGTTAAACACTGGAATAAATTGCCTAGGGAGGTTGTGGAATCTCCATCTCTGGAGATATTTAAGAGTAGGTTAGATAAATGTCTATCCGGGATGGTCTAGACAGTATTTGGTCCTGCCATGAGGGCAGGGGACTGGACTCGATGACCTCTCGAGGTCCCTTCCAGTCCTAGAATCTATGAATCTATGGAATGCCTTTGAAATGGTTCTCTCAGACATCTCAGAGGGTTACGTTGGGCAAGAGACTCTCTCTCTTGGTGTTTCCACAGTTCCCAGCACTATGGGACCCCAACTTTCATTAGGGCCATTGAGTGGTATGTAATATAAATAAATAATAAAATAGTAAAGCATACATGACAATTATAATACTCATGGCTCTTCCCAGTCACATAGGAACTCTCACTTTTGGAGACCAACCAAGTTAAATTTTGTCACTCTTTCTGCATGAAGATTCTGGGGCAAACTGTGAGACAATATGGTGCCATTATTAGGTACATGGCACTCTACATAATAGTGAAACTAGATGGCTCTAAGTCTCCTTTTGGGGGGCCAAGGTTAGAGTGACCATATTTCCCTATGCTGAATACGGGACACCTGGTAAAATTACTCATATTCAAGCGAGTTCAGCGGCAATCTATCAGAACTATGCGGTACAAACGTTCAAATTAACATCAAGCTGACTGAGCCCTCGTTAAAAAGAAATACTGCGCAGTTGGATTCTTTTTATTTGCCTTCTTATCTTTAAGGCTTTAGGGTTCACACAGGGAGGGGTGACACACACATCCCTTACCCTCCCCCCCCAGACTCCCGTACACCTCTCCCACATGGGATGGGCGGGGGGGGGGAGGGGGTCACATGCCCTCCCCTCCACAGATTTCTGCCAGGGTTCACACCAGAATGTGGCCAGCAGCAGTCTTTCAGCACTGTGTGGAAGGGAAGGGACAGGAGCTGCTTCCAGCCGCAGGGGAGGATGAGGGGGGAAGGGGTGATGTGGTCAGTGTCTTTGCAGAACTTATCTCTTCTCTTCTCTGCCCCCTCCTCCCCTCGCCTGTGACTGGAAGCAGCTTGTCCCTTCCTGCCTGCACAGTGTCGAAAGGCAGCTAACATCTCCAGGCTGCTGCTGGCCACCGACATAACCCAGCTGCCTCCTGTCCCCTGGCTACAGCACAGGCAGGAAGGGGTTAAGCCCTAAGGATGAATTGTGCACCACGGCCTAGGGAACCTGACTGCAGGGGCTTTAACGAACCCAGACAGAGAGGTGGCTAAGCAGGGGAGGGTGCCTAGGGGATGACCCAGGGCGGAGGGGTAGGGAGTGAAAAGGGTGCTAAGGCCCTGCCCCAGGGGCTGCTATGGAGCCTGCAAGTTCGGGATGTGAACAGGCTGGAAATCGCTTCCCCTGCCACTCCAGAGCTTAGCTGAGGGGCGTAGAGGCTTCCCTGTGCCAGTTCTGTGCAGGACTTTGGTACATGCAGGGCTTGGCTCCGCCTGGCCAGCCTGGAAGGAGCCTGCAGGCCAGGCTGTTGGTGAGCTGAGCACTCTGACCAGGGGCTGGTTGTCCGCCCAGCATTGGAAGCAGGATGCGCCCTGCCGGTGGGGATATGGAGGAGCAGCTGGTCTGGGGGAGGGGTGAAGGGGCAAAGCAGGGAGAGGACATTGAGAGGTGGAGCACGTAAAGGGCTGATGGGTGGGCAGCAGAGGTGACATGTAACTGGCTGCTGCCTGGGGCCTGCCCACACTCACCAGCCACTGCAGCGCGCAGCCAGTGCTGGCCGGAAACGGGACGGGGGCAGGGTCCTACTGGCGGAGAGCTGGCACGCAGCATGGGCTGCGCTGACCCAGCAGGGTGGGGGCGGCCAGCCCCGCACATTGTGTCTTCGCCCCACCACCAGCTTTGTACACCCACCCCCATCGTTGGCCACTGGATCCCCCTATTTCCCGCTGGTGGGAGGGCGGCTGGGGAATAGGGATCTGGCTAGCAGCAGGATTGGACCCGCCAGTACTGATTGGGGGGAGGGGGGGGACAGAAAATACGGGATAATTTGCCCATTTTAAAGAAAAAATCGGGACACCTGCAGGAGGGCTTAAATATGGGACTGTGCCTTTAAAAATGGGACATCTGGTCACCATAGCCAAGATGACACCATCTTCTTGCTCCTCCCAGCATTTGGCAGATCGGGGATCTGGATGAAAGTGGCTTAGATTCAAGCTGTATGAAACAGAATTGATGCTGATTGGCAGGAAGAAGCGTTTTGAAGAACTGGCAAAGCCAGTAACTATTCCTCCAGTCTCTGTCCGCCCATGGTCAAATCTTGGTCTTACTAGACTCCTCTCTACTCCAAATCTCCAAGGTAGCAAAATTGGCCAGAAACACTTTTTTTGGGGCTGGACAAGAGATTGAACCCTTTCTTCTTAGATGTGGACTTTTTTATTAACTCAAATCTAGACCTCTTCTACACACAATAGCTGCACCAGTTTAACAAAAATAATTTAACCCCCCCCCCAACAATTTTAGTTAATTCAGAGCAAACTCCTGAGTTTAGACACTCTTACATTGGTTTAGCTTGCACCTCTGAATTTACTAATGCGAATTACACCAATATAAACTGGATGTAAATCAGTTAGGTGTGTCTACCTAGGGGTTTTTACACCAGTTTTATCAGTTAAACATTGTAGTTTAGTTACACCAATGCAACTTTCTGTGTAAACCAGGTCCTAGACTACTACAACATGTGGCACCTTAGACTACCTTCGAAAGCTTCTTGGAATCTAGTGTAGAATGTGTTTGCCCCACCTTTTGAGTGGGGCAGAATGGTGTTGAGTATGTTTTAGAGAGAGTCTTCAAGATAATTGGGACTCTGTTGGTCATGACCCCCTACATTCAACTGTAGAATACTTCAGCTATCATCCTAAGGGAGGTGTTTGCAGAGGCAGAACACTCAGTTGCCATAACTAGCCTCTGGAATTCACTCCTGCTTGGCTGGACAGATTGCTTATGAGAGCGTGCAAGTCTGGTCACTTTTAGAGCTCAACATACGATGCATCTTTCTGACCAGGCTTTTCACTAACTGCCCCTCCTGGCTAGGTTTTGCTGTTTCTGTCCCTTAAAGTTATCCATTTTGGGGCTGCAGGGGATTGAGTATAGGCTCCTATTTTGGTAATGGGTTGTCCTTAATCATTTTAACCACATAACTTGCTCTCAAGTTACCATGATGCGAGACACTTTATAAATGCAGGTGATAATATAGAGGTATTAATACTAAAATCGGGGGGGGGGGGTTGAGTGGAAAACTAAACAAAAGGAACTAATTTCAACAAATACTCTATGTATATTCCTGCGATGATATAACATTTTAGTTTGTGTGGAGAGATACTCAAATACCAAGTGTTCTCCCATTTTCACTCTCTTTGCAGCTATTCCTAAAGTTATGATTGAACCATCTCGTCCAAATAATATATTCAAGGGCAATACTACACTTCCGAAGGGCAGCAGCGGTATGACCAATAGGATTCCTGACATCGGAGGTACAAGACAGCCCCTGAGACCACCACATATACCAGCTATTATTACAGTAAGGCCTGCAGGCAAGCCAACAGTACAACCTACACCAAAACCAACAATATGGCCTACACCCAAGCCAACTACTAGGTTTGTACCAAAACCGATGACAACAAGACCACCACTGAAGCCAGCAACAAGGCCTCCAACACCTCCACAACCTACAACATCAAAACCTGCACCAACAGCAAGAACCCCACAGTTAACAACTAAAGACTCTTCTCTTGTTCCCACTGAAACTACCTATCCCCAAGGATTTACAGTTGACAACAGAATACAAATAGAACCTCAGAAACCACGAGGGGATGTGTTTAGTAAGTACACCTATATGTTCTTTCATTAATAGGATGTGTAAATTGCAGGTGAAAGGAAGTGTTGCATTCTATTGTCTTCAGAAAATTTATTTTCATAGATGGCATGTAGGATATGAAATTGCAAATGGTGACGTGATAGCCTTTACCACTTCAGTGCCCTATGGACCATTGCCACTGAACATTGCATGCCTCTGTGAATATAAAGTATGTTGTACCTCTTGTTATCCTATTGAAATATGGGCCATATTAAATCTATGTGGCCATAGAGATAACAGCTCACTTTAGCATTCAGGGGTTAACAGGCTTTCAGTTCAGTCCTCTGGCCTAGCGTTGTTGAGGTCCATTGTTCTTCTGAATATTTTGGACAATAGGTTTAAAAGTTGAGGTGTTGAGTGACTGTAACATAGGGCATTCTTTCAGCTGCATGAATGTGAAAGAAATAGCACTTAATGTATGAACCAGTAAGGCTTTGTGTGTGTTGTTTGGATTCATGTAGTAGTCTCTTTAATATTTACTGCTAACCCATAACAAAAACACATTAAAAATAATACTGAGGCTTGTTTTATGGAATGTGCCTACAAAAATCAGCTCATGATACTGAAGATGCTCATAGAATGTAGAAGTGTCATTTTGAGAGCTTCCCTGAAATATATTGCAGTATTTTTGTGCAAGCTTTACTACATACCATAAATGACATTGCTGGTGTGTGTAGTTAGACATGCCTGCCAAGAAATACTCAACACCCTAATTCATCTTTAGCACTGTGGCTGCAGTTAATTATAGAGATTGGGAGTGTGTGTTAGATCAGCCCTTTTCTTCAGCCAATAAAGCTCCTGAAGCAATATAGGAGGAAAACATTTGCTGTCTCAGAGCAGATGGACAGGCACTTGTGGGGTTTTTTTGTTTGTGATTTTGGTTTCTATACAGTAGCTTCTAGGGGTGTGTTCTTTATGATTACGCAGTGAAATATTCCATCCTTTAAATAAAGGATTTGTTTTTCTGGTAATATTTAATCTGCTGCAGGCAGTTTGACTATTTTGTAGGGGAGGAAAAAAATGAACTAGAAAGAATTAAGGAAGATTAAAAAGTTGTTTCTGAACAATTCAAAGGATCTTTAAAACTGTTTTTCAAGGGTAATTTTTAAACAATCACTATAACTTGTTCAGTCTAAGAAACTGAATCTTAAATATAAATGTTTTTGTAAAAATATACTTTTACATCCTCAAATGTATTTTAGACAGCAATAATTTTTTGTTATTTTATTTATATTGAAGGAACTTGTTTACTTTCTAAGGGCCTGATCCTGCAAACATTTAAGCATGTGAGTAACTTTATTCAGATGAGTAGTCCCAAAGTGTTCAAAATAGGGCCTATGTGAGATGTAAGTGGTGCAAGAGCCTTATGCTGGCTTTTTGCACCATGATTTCACCCATTAGTATTTATCAGCATTCTTGAATTGTCACAGAATCGCTGAATTTCTTAATATGGTCTGGCATCTCTAATTTATTTTCTCTCTAATTTCCAACTATCTGTCTAAGGGCTTGAGTCTCTTCCCACTTACACCAGTGTAAATCAGAAGTAACTACTTGGAGATCAGCGGAATTGCACCCGCATAAACTGGTGAGACTGAGAGGAGAATCAAGACCTTAAGTAGTTTCTAAAACTGGAAAGTAATGCTTTTTAAATTAATATGCTACTGTAAGACTCAGCTGATACCAGCCTAAAGCTGTTGTCGTAAAATATTCTTTGCACGCTTTCTCAGCCTTTTTTCTAGGTAAAGGATAATGTCAATTTAATATTCAGTAAGGTGATGGACCCAGCAAGTCAATGTTCTAATAGGTCCTTTCCATCTCTAATTGCTATGATCCTACATTACTAAAATATTCTTTGTATTTCTGATGACTGATCCTGATCACCCACAAGAGCAAAGTCTATAGTTAGGTAACTTCTCAGCCTAGTTATGACTAGCAGAGACACACATTTAGGCTGGTACAAGCTGCAGGTAGCAAGGAGGAATCATCTTTAAAATGTTAAAAGTAATGTTATGTAAAGCTGTATCTGTCACTCCTAATTTCCTCTGTGCTCTGTGTGCCTGGAGTGGTAATATTGTCCTTTGTTCATGACATGTTTGGGGTTTTGTAAAGATAGAGAGTGTTCTGTAATGGGAAAAAGTCTCTTCAGGTAGCTTGCAGCGTTGAGAAACTAAATGACAATTCCTCAGATAGCTCCTACAAGGTTACAGTTCTGTCAACCTTATTGAAAAGGCATATAGCATTTAATAGGGATGAAATCATTTGGTTTCTACAAAAATGGAATAGGATTCTATAGAAATTGCTCTAAAAATCTATAGAATTCAGCAGTCAGTGATCTCCCATCTACAGGTTTTTTGAACCATCCTATAGAATTTTATAGCAGAAAGATAATTTTCTACTAAATTGTATAGGTCAGTTTAAAACAACCTATAAAATATATCTTTCTCTACTAATTCTATAGGATTTTTCTGTTTTGGGAAGCGTGCTTTCATTTATGTAGAGATCAAGATATAGAGATTTGAATTCTGGAAAGTACAAGCTGTTTTTAAGTTTGTTTGCTTTTTCAATGTGATCTTAAATTACTGTAGTTGCAAGGAACCTAAGGAAAAGAGATTATCTGCAGAGTGTCTATCATGTTTTTGTTTACGAGTGCTCAGGAGTAGCCATTAGTAGTTTGTGAAATGTATACATAGCCTGAGACCAGTTATTTATCCTTCAATACACTTCAGTACACAAATCGGCCTGATTCTGAGACATGCTGTGCACCTGCTACTGTCATGGACTTTAATAGGCCATATTGGTACTCCGCCACCCTCCATATCAGATCCACAGCGATGTGCTTTTTAATCTGTTATCCCTTCTCTTCAGCCCATATTAAAGATGTATTTGTTATATATAAAATCAAAGTGTGAGCAAGATTCAAGATTCCTTTCATGCTCTAGATGTTGACAAGTTGTAGGGCACTCCTGGGGTAACCTGCAGCAGGCCTGCTACGTTGTCATTTATTTTTTAAATTATTTGTATTTTGATAGCACCCAGAATGTGGTGGGCACTGTCCCCCACCTCACACAGCAAACACACAGCCCCCGTCCCAAGGCACTTATTAAGTGAGCATATTATAATGTTCACTCTGGAAGTGAAACCTGCAGTCACAGTTGCAAAACAGTTCCCATCACAGCTCTGTTTTTGTTGTTTGTTATTCAGTGAGCACTATCCGTGTACTCAGCACTATGTAGCATAGAGAAAGCCACGCCTGTTGGCCTCTCATGCCCTACTGCCACAGAGAGCTTTCAGGTGTGGATAAGGAACAATGTCCTTGTATTAAGGAGGGGATAGTGTGTAGCATATAGGAAGGAAGCTGTTATATTCCCTCACTTAGCTCATTCAGAAAAGATGGCAATTCTCATGTATTTTCACTATACTGGCTTGCTTTGTTTATGTTCCCCAATATTGATCCAGATTGAAAACGTATACAATGGCTGCATTCATGGTTCCTATGTAGATGTTAGATTCCTACCGTAAAGAGATGTTTTTTGTCTATTTGGTGCAAAAATTACAGTTGGTGAAAACCATCCTCCCTGTCAGCCCTGAATTCTCTCCCTGTCCCTCCTAAAGTTGAAATCCCTCCTATCCCCTTTCAATGTTCTATTTGTATGAATAGGCTCTCCACCCTTTTCTGGGCCTCAGTGCATCACATTGCCCCATTGCACCAGCCTCATCATCCTTAGGATTAGTCAGGTCAGCACTGGAGCTCCCTTCCACAGGAGTAAGGTGCCTGTTGGACATCAGGATTTTTCCTAAGTGTACAGTACCAGTACGTATGTATGCATGTATGTATGTATTGTTAGAATGTCAGAGAAACAGCAAGAGTAGCTGTTTGGTGAAGGATTACCAGAGGAAAGGGCTTCACTGAAGCATTATACAGAGCACAAAGGAGCTGCCAGCCTTCCTGACT
The DNA here is from genome assembly GCF_028017835.1 of Emys orbicularis. Taxonomy (NCBI): domain Eukaryota; kingdom Metazoa; phylum Chordata; order Testudines; family Emydidae; genus Emys; species Emys orbicularis. The sequence continues at coordinate 33,277,941 of NC_088687.1, read as the reverse complement.
TAACTAGCTCTACCCAGCTCTGCTCCCACCCCTGGCTGGTGCTGTAAATTACTGGGTAGCTTTAGAGCTTTGTTCCCACCTTCCTTTGTAATGCAAAGGCCAAGTTCAAAGTCAAGATCAAGTTATTCCTCCCCCTCCTTTTCTGAACCCCTGTCTGCTCCTTATCCCCTGTATCTTGCTTCCATCTCCCTTCCTGTGATTTTGTTGTGGGCTCATACCCCAAAGTGGAGCATATAGCAGACTGAGCAGTGTAGTGGGGTCACCTAAAAGAAAGTGTTACAATCAGTTAACCACATTCTAAGTGTACTCCCAAATAGGCAGCTGCCCCTGGGTTACACACCCAGGTGGAATCCTCTGTGTCACCAGATCAGATCAGACACTGCCTGACCATATTCAAATGCAACATTCTCTTCTTTAAGTGGACAACCCTGGTAGTGACATCTCTCCAAGACTCACTCACAGTTGGACAAATGGGAGTGGGAGTGGGAAAGTAGATAAGGCAAGACAAGATGTAGAAACAGTCAAACAAAAATCCATACAGCATACTGGGAGCAAGGAAGAGACTGTGCAAATACTTCCCTTTAGCGTATGCATTTTTTAATTGTTTCATGGAGCTTAGATATTATGATGACAGGTGTGTTAGAAATGCCATAGATTAGATAGAGGTTCAAAGCTGCCCAGAATTTTGAGACATGAGTGCATGAGACAGCTGTGTAATGTTTAGGATATTGACATGTATTTCCTTCTTGTACAAAAGGAGAAGCAACATTACGAAAGTGGATCAAAATCTGAATCTATTTCTAGACTGAAAAATTAATCAGTCAATCAAAACCCCAACAACATCAGCTGAGAAGTTAACTAAAAAGTTATGGTCAGATAAGCTCTTTATAGTTTCTTGTCATTGCTAATTCCATTTGATATGGTTTATTGAACTTTCAGAGACTTATAAACATCCTAAAATTTCCCAATAAGGCTGATTCTAACACTCCAGCAGATTTTCTGGTCAGCCACCCATGATTCACCTTGGCCAGCACCCATATGCTTAAGTCCTAGGGATGACAGTGATTGATACCCATGTCTGGCAACAGAAGCTGTTCCTTTTGTGGTTGGCTCGCTGCTAGATGTCAACAGGAAAGTGTGAATTGCACTGAGGTCCCTGTCGTCCCCTGAGGGACGCATGGGACGTGAGGGGGCATGAAAAAGATCATGCCCTGCTCCACTGACCCGACAGCAGCAATGCAGACATGTTGCAACCATCATTGTACACCTGGAAGGAGATGATTTGGTGGATGCTACTAAGGTCAGCCTCCTCACTGACGGTGATGCAGGACTGAACTGAGCATAGTAAACTATTTCCAGGAACTGTGCTGGCTTTGCTAGACTAGTTCCCCCTCAGTACATGGCTCGCCATAATACTGCGGTGGGACAGTCATAAAAAATGGGAAATGGTGAGATGAGGTACTTTGTGGTATAGATTAGGGGGCAATACTGGGCATATTGGCCAATCCTGTTCTGCCTTTGTCTACAATTTAAAAGCTGCTATCAAATTTGGACTTTCAGGCTGGTTTATACCCTGGGGTGGGTAGCTATTGCTGATAGAGGGAGATTGTGACTTGACTTTCTAGCTGTGCATGCACTACATAAAGGGTTTGAGGGAGTAACTTCTTCGGTATAATGTCTTGTTGTTTCCAACAGTTAGTGCTGCAGCTGAATGATAGCTTAGTGTTGCAAATGTCGGGCCTTTCTGGGCGCTCAGTTGACCACCACCAATAGGTGGGTGACATTTTTGGTATATTATACTTGGATGGGAGGAAGGGGCTTCAGTAGGTGGCAGGATATGGGGCACATAGTGAAGGGGAGTGATGCCTCAGCACCATTTGACTGTATCCAGCAATGAATTCATGGTGCCTCAGCATATTACTGATCAGATCAGCAAAGACAATATGCCTGGTAATGTTTTTGTAGAAAACAAACACACATCTCGGGGGTTTTTATTTATGTATTTTTCCTAAATATAGTCTCAGCAACGTCTCTGCTTCTCTGGCTTCCTATCCCATACACTAGGTCAGGGGTTCTCAAACTGGGGGTCAGGACCCCTCAGGGGGTCACGAGCTGTCAGCCTCCACCCCAAACCCCGCTTTGCCTCCATCATTTATAATGATGATAAATATATAAAAATGTGTTTTTAATTTTATAAGGAGGGGTCACACCCAGAGGGTTGTTATGTGTAGGGTTACCAGTACAAAAGTTTGAGAACCACGGCACTAGGTGAAATTCTCTGAAATATCCATTGCAGAATGTCCCTGAATCTGCTGCTTAGCACTGTCATTCGGACCACTGTAATTTTCATTAGTCTGCTTAATGATGACACCGACTGGTGTAGGTTAGACTGACATTTAGATAACGGGGTTGTTTTTTGGAAAGGTTTTAGATTACTTTGGTATTTTACTCTTTTACCAGTATTTACTATAGGACTAAAAAAGGACTTAGAGGACCGTCTCACCGTCTGAAACAAAACAGACAATAGTTTGGGTTTTGTTCATGGACTTACTATTCTTGTCTTCTGAACCACTTAGTCAGATGAGGCAATGGAATCTAGCAGCAAGGATAATCTTCTCCTGATACTGACACAGCGTGAATGAAAACTTGCTAGAATGTAGCATGGGGTTAATATTCAACTATTCAGGATGTGATCCAGAGCCCATTGAAGTATGCAGGCATCTTTCCATTGACTAAAATGGACTTTGGATAAGGCTCTTAATGAGCAGAATTTATTAGTCTTTAAGGTTGAGATTTTCAAAGCCACCTAAAAGATTTGGATGTTCAATTCCCATTTTTATAAAAAAGCTTGTTTTATGTTCATGAATTTTTGGGGTCGCTCTTCTTAAGACTGAAAAGGCCTTAGAACAGGGGTGGGCAAACTATGGCCCAGGGGCCACATCTGGCCCTTTTAATCTGGCCCTCGAGCTCCTGCCAGGGAACGGGGTCCAGGGCTTGCCCCACTCCGCACAGCTCCCAGAACCAGCAGCATGTCCCCGCTCCGGTTCCTATGCGTAGAGGCAACCAGGGGTCTCCACACACTACCCCCGCCCCAAGCGCCACCCCTGCAGCTCCCATTGGCTGGGAACCGCGGCTGATGGGAGCTGCAGAGGTGGCACCTGCGGATGGGGGAAGGGCACAGAGTCACCTGGCCACACCTCCATGTAGGAGCCGGAGGGGGACATGCCGTTGCTTCCGGGAGCTGCTTGAGGTAAGCGCCGCCCAGAGCCTGTGCCCCTGACCCCCTCCAGCACCCCAATCCCCTGCCCCATCCCTGATCCCCCTCCCACCTGCCGAACCCCTCGGTCCCACCCTCTTGCACCCCAGAGCCTGCACCGCCAGCTGGAGCCCTCACCCCCCCACCCGCGCCCCAAATCCCTGCCCCAGCCTGGAGCCCCCTCCTGTACCCTGAACTCCTCATTTCTGGCCCCACACCAGAGCCCTCACCCCCTCCCGCACCCCAAACCCCAATTTTGTGAGTATTCATAGCCCACCATACAATTTCCATACCCAGATGTGGCCCTCAGGCCAAAAGGTTTGCCCACCCCTGCCTTAGAAGGCACAGCAAGTATGGTTGTGTAATCCTTGAATCTATCAAAATGAGACAGTGCTAAAGGTAAAGAATGTAGACCCTGAGTCACTGATGTCAGTGGAGTTACATTATTTTGGATTAGTTTGGCCCAATATTCTGATACCTTTTAAAAATGAGTTTGGCGTAATGTTTTTATGAAAATAAGTGTTTCATTGTTATGTGGCACCTGGAGCCATAGAGCCTGAATCCTTTACGTAAAGGGTAAATCACATACTTCCAGCATTCTTCCATGCAATTTTGTGCTCACACCTGATTCTTTCAAGCTTGTGCTTGCTGTTTATGATGGTCTGTCTGTGTCTCATACTGACTGTATAACCATTGTTCATCTTCTAGATCTGTTTGCTGAAAGAAAAGCAGTTCAATTTTTAAAGAGATTTAATAGGACATGTCTTGAACAATTCTACATCTATAAAAAATGCACGTCAATATAAGTAACAAGGGTTAGGTTAAAGAAGTTAGTGGGCATTATACCTGCCTGAAGAATACAGAATTGGGCTCTACTTGGATTAGGGCCATGTTGCCCTCTCCTATGTATAATGGTACACAAGAACGGGAGAGACTGCAAGAGTTTTCCCAAAATCATCATGTTCCTCTCTCCACCCAAAAGCCTGCAGACCTTCCAAGCTCTCAAGAAATCTTCCAGAAGCACAAAGCTGTCCATGAAGAAACTCTATGTCCCCCAGATCCTTGCTAATATGCAATACAGCTGCCCTTCAGCTAAGACCTATCAGTAGCTGCCATTGGAAACTCTCCATAAAAGGGGGGGGGGAGGGGTTCCCTAAGCAAAAGTTAATGTGGCCTCAGGTTGCAGAATTTTAGGCAACATACCATGGGCAGGTAGGGTGGCTTGTGGTGGGGTAAGATGATGTACATTTTCCCCAGTCTAACCTCTGCCCCTCTCTTCCCCCCCCCTTCCCCCCCAACTCGAGACACACTAATCTCCTCTCCTGCCTGGGGCAAAATAGGAAGGCACTCTCAAGGTGGTTCAGGGACCGAGGGTCATGACCTAGCCCCTGACTGTTTAGTTTTCTTTTAGCTATTTCTAATATATGTGCGCACTGGAGACCACGGAACTGTTCCTCTTTTTATTTTTTGAATAAGAGTTTAACCAAGTTTAATTTGCTTTAAGAATGGAACTTTCTTATCTATTTCTTAATTACATTTATTGACAAGTGGGAATTGCGTGCATAATTGCTCCAGTATGGAATCAGCTACATTTAAACTGCATTATATTATTGTTATTATTTTAGAATTATTAATAACAATATGAAGCTATGCTTCGGTTCTCAATTTATTTTTTGTTATTGGAATCGTCAAAAAACTGAGGGCCATAACCATGACTAACCCCAAAATATACTCACCATACCTCAGCTTCCCAAATTTAGCCATTGGCGAACAGATGAAAGAAGTAACAAGACTTTTTCAAGATTAAAAGGCAGCGTGAGAATTGGTCTTATGTAGCTGGTAAAAAATATCTCTCCCCTCTCCCATCCCTTTATGAAGAACTTTACTCAATAACTTGAGGAATGCTGTAGAATTAGTGTATTGGCTCACCCACCTATGTAGTTCTACTACACAGCCTCCTTGAGAAATACCATGCAGTGTATATAGTTCATGGAATCTTCTAAGAAGAAGTCAAGTTTATATTTAACAATCTTATCAAGCAGTTGAAGTAAAGTGAAAACTAAACTGATACGCTAAGTAAAGTACACACGAAAGGCTCGGAAAGCTCACAAGAAATAATTGTGCCAAATTCTTTCTCCCACGGATCTCCACTCAGCATACTTAGCCGTCTTAGGAAAGAAGAGTACATATGGACCATGTTAAGACTCCTGTGTCTTATATGGTAGCTCCCTTGTTTGCTGGATATGAATGCACATTCCTTTCATTAGAATCCAGCACTGAAAGGGGCATTTTTAAAGCATTCTCAAAGTTTGTGAGATAGTTGCCAGGAAACTATCATCTCCCATGTGAGATTTCCTGCAATTCATTCTGCAAGTGGGGTGGGCAAAATGATAAGGGTCTCCGTGTAGCAGGCAGCGGGCATGACCCTCCTAACCTCTGGAGGTACAAAGATCTGCCAGAATGTCCTACAACTCTCAGGGCACCTGCATAACTCAGGGACATCAGAATGGGGCCAAAATACTCCCCGTTCCCATGGGAGGGAATGGGGAGTATGGCTATTGCAGTCATACTGCTATGCACTGCTGGCCAGTCTCCCTAAACTCCTGCCCTGAGTTGGGGGAGGAGGGGTTACAATGTGTGGAAGAAAAGCTGCGAAAGATAATGTTAACAGGGTGAACTTTGTTATGTTAAATGGTTATAGTAGATCAAAATAGGACAGGGAGTTCACCAATACTGGTCCTGGGTACTGATAGCATGGGGGTGAAGTGACACTGCATCATATTGGCTGATGGGGCAAGCTCAGGGAAGAGAATAAGAACAAGATAATAAATGTATCTGAAAGGAGACCGTTTCCCTGAACTGACCCATCACAATTGTAACCAACAATCAGTGGGTGCATAAGATCTAGAAGTTTATAGGCAATGTGCTTGTGTTCTCAAATCCCTCTCCACCATACATCTCTTTATAGAGTGCTAGGAAAGGAGAGGGAAATTACAGGGCCTTGGATTCTGGCTAGTAGAGGAAAGCTGGCAGGGTCATAAGAACATACTGGGTCAGACAAAATGGTCCATTTAGTCCAATATCCTGTCTTCCGAAAATGGCCGGTGCCAGATGCTTCAGGGAGAGTGAACAGAACAGGGCAATTTATCGAGTGATCCATCCTCTGTCGTCCACTCTCAGCTTTTGGCAATCAGAGGCTGGGGTTGTGTCCCTGACCATCTTGGCTAATAGCCATTGATGGACCTACTCTGTGTGAATTTATCTAATTCTTTTTTGAACTCAGTTATACTTTGGCCTTCACAACATCCCCCTGGTAATAGTTCCACAAGTTTACTGTGCACTTCGTGAAGTACTTCCTTATGGTTGTTTTAAACCTGCTGCCTACTAATTTATTGTGTGAACCCTGCTTCATGTGTATGTAAGGGGATAAATACCACTTCTTTATTCACTTGCTCCACACCATTCATAATTTTATAGACCTCTATTATATTCCCCCTTAGTCAGCTCTTTTTCAAGCTGAAAAGTCCCAGTCTTTTTTAATCTCTCCTCATATGGAAACTCTCATGGAAAATTTCTCTTATAAGGTGTCAGTGCTGCTCCATCCACTGGTGTGAAGCCCAATGAACTCCCAAGCCAGGCACCAGCTCCTCAGTTTGAATAGCACATAAAATGGATCTCTGGATGCGAAAGCAAATTTGCAGTTTTTATTCAATTGCATTTTCTTGAAAACTTATTTTTCACTATTCATCCAACTCTAGTTCTACACTACTTTGCCATTGGACTTTCAGAATACTCCCTCTTTGATAGTTACTTATTCTGTTTTATTTCATTTAAAAACATTTCTGTGGTATCTTTCAAACTGATTCACTTCTGTTTGTAATGCCCTGTGTAGCGATTAGAATTTTTAATATCAATTGGCAGTCAATTTCCCATTAAGGATTTTTAAGAATTTCAACAAAAATCCATCAGACTAGTCCCAATGCTTCAAGTTAGGCATGTGCTTAAGCACCTAGCTGAAATTGATTTTAAATCTTTCGTGTAGGCATTACTGCTAAACTTGCCTATCTGAAAGACCGTCTCTTTCCCGGTGTCTTACTGCCATAGCTCCAGTAGGAAGAGGTGTTCAAGCTGGATCACCCTCATTATAAAAGAAGAGCAGGGCATTCTCAGTGAGGGCCCAAGGACTCTGAAACTTGCTCCCTTCCTTGGTCTGAAATAGCCTGTACTCAATAACATGGGCATGCTGCAAATGCCATTTGTTTGATAGGGTTTTGGGGAAGGAGTAGGTTCTTGTGTACGACTGGGGCTCAGAGTCTTTTCTGGAGCTTTTCCATTTTGGTTTGTTGGCTTGCTGAGGTTAATGATTATCTCCATTTGTATATTAGACTTACACTAACCATGCAATAACATAAATATTAACTATTTTCAGGATATGCAGAGCTTTTATATGGGCTTTTTTGTAATGTTAACGCTAAAGAAAATGAATGTATAAGCAAAACATATTAAAAACAAAATAGCAAAACTATTATTAAAAATGATGTATTGCGCTATAAATAAGAAGGCCAAATTCTAATACTCTTACTTACACTATACTTTGCTCTGCAAACAGGGTCACACTGAAGTCATTGGGACTATTTGTGGAGTAGGTGCTATTCAACACGAGTGAGAGTATAAGAACATGACCTACAGTACTTTACAAATGGACAAAGACATTCCTAATGCTAAAGAGTTTACAATGGAAGAAAAATAGCTGTTCTTAAAGCTGACCGAAGTATGAGGGAAAATATTCAGTTTACTGCAGATTCTTTTTTTTCAAACCTTTTGTTTGATTAACAGACAAGGTGGGTGAGGAAACATCTTTTATTGGACCAACTTCTGTTGGTGAGAGAGACAAGCTTTAGAGCTTACGCAGAGCTCTTCTTCAGGTATGGGAAAGGTACTGAGAGTGTCACAACTAAATACAAGGTGGAACAGATTGATTATCATAAGGAGTTAACATGTTGCAAGTGACCATTCAAGGTGAAGTGGGCAGTTAACACCTCTGCAGTCATAGGAGAAACTGGGTTAGTGGGTTCTAGGTATTTGTAATGAGCCATAAATCCAGTGTCTTTATTGAGTTCATGCTTTTGGGTGTCTAACACAATTATGAATTTACGCTCCCAGGGTCATCTTTTGAAGGTGTTGTGCAGGTTTCCTTTGAAGATGAGGATTGAGAGGTCAGAGCTGGCATGCTCGTTTTGTGAAAAGTATTTGCCCACAAGCGATATGGTGTGTTTGTCTTTTATCATTTTTCTGTGCGAGTTCACTCAAGAGTGTAGTGATTGTCTCATTTCACCCACACAGTTCTTATTGGGTCATTTAGTGCACTAGATGAGGTACATCACCTGTGGTCAGTATGTGTAGAACCTATGGAACTTGAAAGGTGTGTTGTGATCAATCATCGTAATGGTGGTGATATGTCTGCAGGTTTTATGTCAGTTTTTATGGCAAGGTCTAGTGCCCCTTTGAGTTGGTGGGTCCTGGTCTGTGGGGAGCTTGCTTGATTATTAACATACATGTATGTTGCATACAAGGATTAAAAATATCTTCTTCATAACATGTAATTTGTTACCTTTAAAGCACGTATTTGTGTTTGGTCAAGCTCTTAACATTACCAGTTTATTTTGTTAAAATTCCAAAAGTTGTAACCATATATTATAAAATCTATTTGATCCTGATTTAAGATTGTTTATATTACTGAGTGTTTTCCAGTTCCCTGGATTTGACAAGTTAGAGTACACATTCAACAGTGTTATTTACACATTACTTCCAGTGCAAAAAAGACTCTGGCTAAAAAGTGTTTTCTTCCTCAGTTTGGGTGTGATTTAATAGAAATAACCATATTCATTTCTGGTCAGAATCTTAAATCACTAAATTCATCTTTATTTTCAGTCATCTAAAAAGCTTATTGGTATATTTTAGAATTTATTTTAAAACTGAATTGCAAGCATGCTTCTAGTTCTTATTTTATGTTTTGATGGCGTGAATAATTAAATCAAACCATAAATATTCTAAGCACCAAACCATAAATATTCTAAGCACCACAGGGAGGTGTAATATCCGAGGATAAGTCTGAAATGCATTACTACTGTCATTAATGATGTGCTAGATGTGTGGCTGGAAGAGGAATTTTCAAGACCGCTGTAACAAGTGCAATAATCGATTTAGCTACAGCTTACAGCTGTCCTTCAGACACAACATTTGTGTACTGTATCTGGAAAACTAAAATTTGGCGCACAGATGTGGTTAGAAGAATGCTACAGAATATCTTGAGTCCAGGCAGCACTGAGAACCTTTAGTATAGTAAGGGTCCCTGGAACTAGTCTGGAATTTCAAGGTCAGTATATTTAAGTGGCAGTATAAGCAGTCATTGCAGCCATTCCATATTCTGTAAATATGAATCCCTCAAGGGCCTTTCTAATTTCAAGGAGCCCTGTCTTTTCCAAGTTTCATAACCAAAGAATCCCTCATGGGCAAAGAGAATATTTCCTTTCTGTGTAGTTGTTATACAGCTGAGTGCAGCAACTGGGGCACAGGGCCTGTATTATAGTGACAGCTATGATTATGGTTGAATTCCAGCTTCCATTCTAAACTCCCTTTTTAAACTGCTCATAACTTTCTCACACACCTCTCTTTTGGGCTGAAATTATCAATGCTCTCTGACCCCAGATATTTTTTGGAAAGTTCCAGAAAAATACTTCTAGCCATTTTTTAGTCCTTCATGCCAGGGGAAGAGGGGAAGTCAATGAGGCATTTGGCTCTAGAGCAGTGGAGAGTCAGGTAACTGGAGGAGATAGGAAAAGGGTGTAGTGAAGGCAATGAGTATGGCAGGGGTTGAGATGTGCATAAAATGAGAGAAGCAATGGGCAATACAGGAACTGATATCCCCAGTTCCCACAATTCACTGTAGTGACTTCTGTTACCGGACCATTGTGTGTGTCTTGCCAGGTGTGCAGGCTGGAGCTCCAGTCTCTCGCCTGCTCCAGCTGTGCTGGATGTTCTTAGGCAGGAAGGAAGCAGAGAGAAACAGTGCATGTGCAGCAAAGGAGCTTCTTGCCTATCCCCCCTTCTCTCTTGTGCCTGAGGATGAGACCAGGAGACATTCTGGCTCATGCTGCCTCACACGGAGGCAAGTGTGACTTTAAAGAGAAATGTGTGGCACTTGGGAGGCCTGTGATTATAATTTGTATTGCAGTAGAGCGGAGACCAGTGCCCCATGACAGGTACTGTACAAACACACACTAGACTAGACAGTCCCCGCCCCCAAAGAACTTACAGTTTGGCACTTAATATTCTTTAGTGAGGCCTTGCAACATCCTTATGCGGTAGGCAAAATAAAGTGTGGAGAGGATAAGTGACTTGTCCAAGATCACACAGCAAAGCAGCGGCATTGGGGTCTGTGTTCAGAGGGGTTCATCCCTCTTCTCCCACATGCACACAGTGCTTAGCTCTCAGGACTGGGAAGCACCAAAGCAAGAGGCTGTGACCTCAAATCCACAGTCCTTTGGAAATGCCACGTCTCCTGCATTGGAACGGAATGATGTGCAGTCTGGGGAAAAGGAGGAGAGGAGGCTAAGGATGGGACTGGGTGATGGGTGGGAGGAGGTGTAGGCAGCAGCAGTGGGGGAGAGGGACTGGGAGCAAGCTGCTATGTCACTTATTTGTCCAGTGTCCCTCAATGTCTCTCTCTTGAGCAGTACTCAACACGTGTATTAAGTAAAGTTCTGGGAAACAGAAGACCTGGGTTCTATTATTTTGCTACATTAAGCTAGGTTTTTGCATAGAATAAATTTAAGCAACAGTGCCAAAGGAGGATAAAAAGCACAGAGGCAGAAGCCTGGATTTTTTGGTGGACTATTACTCAACTGAAATAAGTTTAAAACAAACTTCAGACCTTGCATTTTCTCCTTTGCATGCTCAATTATCTCTTCAGATTACTGTTTGACCCTCAGGCAGCAGTATTGTAAACCGTATCACCTATTCCAAAATATAATCCTGATCATCATTTAGGAATTATCAAGTTTTATTCTAATCTCTTATAGTGTGATGGTTCTATGTCTAATTGTGTGTTTCTAAATGCTGGTCAGGTGCATGGGGTATTGCAGATTCTCTAATGTGTGACATCAGATTCCCATTACTGTCAGTGAAAGTTAGTAATCCAGATCCTTTGAGATGCTGACTTGAGGCAGCTGAGGCTTTAGCAGAGAGCACATTTGACTGTTTTATTATTTGAAAATGTATTTGCGGAGAACTTTTTTTTAAACGCCCTTCGTTTGCAGAGCCTTCAGAATTTTTTTGAATCACCCTTTACAGAGACAAATGTTCCAGCATAAATCACTGAGGTGGGAAGTTTATGAAGCTTCATGTGAAATGTAATTAAATATATTGAATTCATCAAGAAGAGCATAAGCCTGAGGCTTTCTCTCTGGCTTTTATTAAAGATAAGTAAGTAGGTCATTGACTATTTTTATCTACCTCATTCATTTCTTTAAAAATTACTTTCTCTTCCAGTACCACGACAGCCTGGAGTGAGCAATAATCTGTTTGAAATATTTGAAATTGAAAAAGGGATTAGTGCAGATGAGGATGAAGCAAACGATGATCCAGGTACTTATCAAGTTTACTATTCAGGATACAGTTATGCTGGTTTCATACTATGTTTGTTTTAACTGTGTCCCTTCAACTAATTGGTCTCATTCTTCCTTTACAAATGTGGGTTTTATTAACACAGGTTTGTGCTCTAAAGAGTATATTAAGTGATACTGTTATTTGCCTAGTACTTGTTAATATTGCTGTAGCTTCTTTTTGTATGGCTTGTAAATCCAGTCAGAAAGTTGGTGAGTGGTCCACCAGCCCTAAGGCTCAAGGACTGTTCTTATGTGTCTTTCTGGTCTGTTCTTTGCAGGTATCCTGGTGCACAGCTGTAACTTCGATAGTGGTCTGTGTGGATGGATCAAAGATAAAGATGATGATTTGCACTGGGAACCACTTAGAGATCCATCAGGTACAATAACTTTGTCCAGTCACACCTGTTTTAGTTTAAGAACCCAAGCCTGCTCCCATTACATTTAATCTGAGCAGAAGGAGATTCTCAAAACTTTGCTAATTGACAGTAGCTTAAGAAATGGCCTACAACTCAATGGTTTTAGGACCTGCTCCCATTAAATGTAGTGGGGGTTTTGCTACTTCAACGTTGATGACAAAATTTAATGGAACTACACCACTATACCTCAACTGGGGAACTGGCTCTTTGTTAGCCTCTATCTTCTAGATAGGAATGCCTATGAAGGAACAGTGTTTTTCCTATTCAATTAAGGAAGATAAGAATAGAACTTGGAATGTGGCCCAATTTATTTATTCCTATTTGAAATAAAATCTATAGTTCAAGGATATGAGGAGATTTTTTAAATTGCCATGCCAACATAATTATTTGTATGGTAATACTAAAATTGTGGGCAAAGCTGGAAATAATTTTGGCTCTACTGTCAAATACAAAGTTCTGTTTCTACCTTAACATTCCCAAGTCAGAGCATAGTTTACAGAAATCCAATATGAAATATTACAAAAGTATGTACACAGGAAAACTGTTTTAGTAAAAAGGGAAGGAGGGTAGATTTTTCAAAATTTACAGCGTACATCTCGGGTAGCAAAAAGGGACCTTGGAATATTGAGTTGAATGGAACAAAAAAGGGCACTAATGAACCATGCCACAAATCACAGGCTCTTTCTGGATCCGAGCTGGTATTCACTCAGGGCAGTGAACCACTGCATACTGATACACCTCAGAGAATCTGCTCTCTCTACAAAAAGAATACACTGAGTTTAGGAAAAAAACAAGGCTGGACGCAAGTCAGTTTTTGCTGCCAAATCTGTCTCCACATAGTACTGAGAGCTATATGGTGAAGTTCTGTTTTAAACATACAGTCCTGACCATGCATTCCCCTTCCGCCCTCTCACCAAAGGGATGGAGATTAGACACACTTCTTTAGCTCTCCATTAGACCCTATGGGATTACATCATAGAAAGAATGCCTCATGTGACCAGACTGTAGACACTGAAAGGAAATGCATTCCCTGGTTGTAAAATACTGTGAGTTAAATCATAGCCCCAATGTGGGTGGGAGGATGGAGGAAGTCCTTTCCTCCAGCACTGCAATAGAGGCATCCTTATCTGATGGAGTCAGGTCAGGGCCATCATCCTTGTACACCAGGGTGGCTGCACTCGGGGCAGTACTGATTAAACCTGTTCAACAGGTGTAGTAAGGAGCATGATCTCCACACACTCTCCTCCCCTCTGCTCCCCCTGTATTGGTATGGTGCCTCTAAGCGCCACTCCTTTCTCCTGTGACTCAGGCTCAGAAAAGACATAATTTAGCATTACATACAGATAACTTTTAAGATGCTTGTGTCCTGGAACAAAGTGTGGCCTACAATGAGTTTTTGATTAGGTGTACTCACTTATAAAGTGCATGAATTTTGTTTACTCCAGGGTTGTTTTGAAAAGCAGTAGTTTCAAAAATATCACTTGGCTAGCTGGCTGGAACTCTTATACATTTTTTTTCCGTTTTTTACCAGTTACATTCTATGTTCCCTGCTACTTACAAATTGTTAAAACCAACCAAACAAAACCCCAATCATTTCACAGATTTATTCTTTGCAGCTGGCCAATTGTTTCTTGGCTTTCAAAGCCCTGATGTTTAGTTGTTTTTTTAAGTGGTTTAAAATGCAGCTTCTGATAAAGGTGCTATGCTATTTCTTTAGGTTTACCTTGTATGTAGAAAACAGGTGAAGGTCTTTACCTATTCTTGTAGGGGCTGGTCTACACACACACTATGAAGTTAATTAAATGTTTTCCTACTTATTTAGATAATCTGTGCAACTCTCTAGAGTGGATGCAGTTCTACTGGTTTAAAGGTGTTTGTACTAGTATAACCAGCATCTTTATCCTGGTATAACTTTGTCCATGCTAGAGGGTCATACTGAACTAACTGAATTTTTTTTTCTACCAATTTAGTTGTACAGTTCCAAAAACGATGTGTAGACAAAGCATAGCCAACTCAGCAATGCATTTAAGCATGTAATTGTCTCATGGAAGTCAGGCAGATGCTTAACTTTAAACATATGCTTAAATGCTTTGCTGAAGTGAAGGCCGAGATTATGGATTTTTTTCTTTTAAATTCAATTGTTGGCTTTGTCTTGGCACATTATTTTGTTAAAATCACATTCATATTTTCTTGCAAAGAGATGATTTTAAAGAAAATCATCATAGCTTTGCTTAGAACAAACATTTATGCAACATTAACGATCAAACTGAACAAGAAACATTCAAATCTAGTTCGACTAAAACTGCGACTAAACTTCAGAGTAAAAGGTTAAACTATTATAATTAAGTAAATTCTGTACATCTCTACAATATGGAAAAAGCATTTTCAGGCTCACTGACTTCAACAGCTCAGATTTCATGGAACCTTTATAACGTAATTAATACTAAGACCTTTAAAGTGAATTTTGATTTTTGACATTCTGCTGTGATATCAAAACTGTTTGTTTTATGGTTAGAACATGGAGTTCTCAGTTGGATATTATTGTTTTGCAATTTTTTTTCTGGTCAGCTCAGATTTGCAAAAAATGAGTTGGGTCTCATTCCAACTTCGAAACGCTGCTCTAGCTTTAATGAGTTCAAAGTTTTTTTTAAAATCCTCTTGGTATGGTTATGGGATTTTTAGAAGACCTAAAGTCTCATTTATCACAGTTTTAGCAGCCTACATAAAAAGGATCACTAGAAGAATTTATTGGGCTTACATGTTTGATTTTGGCTTTTATAAATGTTGCCATGAGGCCCTCTGGTTTTCCTTTATTGCAGTATATTTATATGCAGGTATCTCTCACTAAAGGGATGGGGATATTAATGGGTTTTTGAATGATGTTCACATGTACAGTAACAATCCAACATAAGACACACTGGAGAGTGCAATGAGACTTAGGTTACTAAATGCCTAAGTCACCTCTGAAAATGGGACTTAGTAAAATTTTTGAAAATTCCCATTTGTCCAGAATGTATATGTATTAATGAGTGCCTAAATCTTGTCATTTCATAACTGCTATCTAGAATAATATTTAGAGGCTTAGTTTATTGTTAAAGCTTTTGAGTGAAGTTTCCTATGCAGCAGTGTTATCGAAGAGTCTATGACTTGTAACGGAAATTTAAATCTCCTCTACCACAGTTAATGCAGCACAGCAACACATTTACAACAGTGATTTCTAAGAAATCCTGGAGTTTGAAATCCCCAAGACACAGGAATTTTCAAGATTGATGGCACATTAAGTACGTGTGTCTTTGTACGTGAAAGGTACTGACCATGCTTGGAACATTTAAAAAGAGCTGCCTTTTCTTTTGCAGGTGGACAGTATGTGACTATCTCTGAACCCAAAGGCAAAGAGGGAAAAGTAGCACGTCTGGTCTTGCCACTTGGCCAGTTAGCTCATTCAGGGGACTTGTGTCTGTCCTTTAGGCATAAGGTATCTGGACTACATTCTGGTCTACTCCAAGTGTTTTTAAGAAAAAATGGTGCTCATGGACCAGCAGTTTGGGGAAGAAATGGTGGCCACGGCTGGAGACAAACACAAATAACTTTGCAAGACTCAGGCATCAAAAGTGTAAGTAGAGCTGTCTATACAGTTTTCAGTGTTTTAGTATAGGAGGCTGATACTAGACCTAGGAGATGAATAGCCCATGTTTTATTTCTAATTCATGCCTGACAGTGGACATGTTTTTCCTCCGTCGTATGTAAAAATACTAACTAGTTTTCAGTCAGGCAGAGTATTTTATATTGGTAAACAAATCTAGGAGGTCACTAGAACTTGTGAACAAAGAGGACAGCACCTAGAGATGGATTTATAAACACCTGCTCCTTCGTCTTTTAAAAATAGTCTATAGGCTCTCGGAATAAGGCCACACCATAACTCAGCAAACAGCCCCTCTATCACAGAAAAAACAAATCTAAAAGAACAAGATGCATTTGCAAGATAGCTGATATTTTAAAACATCAGCTATGATTTTCAGTACCCCAGTTTTTGGATGCCCATCTTGAGACACCTATAGGCTCTCCAACACTTTTTGAAAAATCAGGTCTGTTTAAGGTGCCTCCAGTGGGCATCAAAAACTATTTGTTGTTTCTGAAAAATTAAGCCTATATATATATATATATATATACACACACACACTTTCTTTTTGCTCTAACTTCCCTCATTAATCTGAAAAGCCTAAAGGGAATGTAAACATTATTTTACAGAATTGATAGTAGATCTTGCCTTTGTATTGACTTTTTTCTACATCAGTAATAAAGTATTGCAAAATCCTACATGAATTTATCTAAACTCTAGTTTCGACAGGGTCACTGTGTACATATCCTGTTGGGGTTTGTTTGTTTTTAGGGAGCATGTAGGTTCTCCTATCTAATGAGGGAATCTTGCTGGAATGTTTGATTAATTTTCAGACCATGGACAAAATAACATTTGCTCATGTTAAAACAGTCTAGTCTTCGATTTTATCACACCAGTGCAGGTGATTGATACGAGTGATTGTGGATGGATTAAAATAAATATAAAATGGGCTCAGCTAGAGTTTAGTACCCGTTTGGCTTTAGGGATCATTCTACAGCATATTATTCTGCCATGGTCCTCTCACCTTATATTCTCTTCTTCATCCTACTTTAAATCTGTTGAGCTCTCCCTCATTCAAACTAGGTGTATTTTTAGTTCTCTGTTTAAAACGCAGATATGCAGCATTTGCTACATCATGTTGTAGGAAGTCAAAGTTTAGATTAGCACATTTCTCCAGAAGCTTGGGACATGTTATATAGGGGATACTATTTCTAGATCCAGCTTACAATACATTCAGTGTTCAAATTGATAAATTTGCAATGTGGATGTGGAAGGGAAAATCTTTTTAAAATACTACAAAAAATAAGATGGCTCTTTAGAGCAATGGATAAAGTGATTACTGGGAGGAATGATTTAAATATATCTAAAGAGAAGATCACCACCCCTGGAGACAGAGATTCCTCCCTGAAAGCTGAACTCTGCTTCCATCAGCAGAGTAAGCACACTTCTAGAGATCACTGAAAGTGTTTTATCCATTACAAATACCAACATCCAGGGATATGTCTCTAAGTTCCCTGAGGCCGGGACTGACCATGCTCTTGCTGGGACCCTTCAGAACAGGTAGCCATTCTTGTCTTTTTTTTTTTTTAAGTTTACATCTGACTGTGTCTTATTTCCTTCCCCAGGTTATTTTCAAAGGTGAAAAAGGGAAAGGCAGAACCGGGGACATTGGATTAGATGATGTGAGCTTGAGGAAAGGCCGCTGCTCTGAAGAACATTAGCAACACCCACTAGACTGGCAAAGAATATATACAATTTCTCTTTCCCTTCAATCCTATTCCTATCAAGTTAAAAGAAAACTGTGGGCCAAAGTGGAAAATATGGACAGTGATCACCTCGTTAGCCCACTTTTGTGCAAATCCCAGTGAAACTCTACTTAAAATAATGCAAATTGTCTGTAAGGATGCAAACTTCAAGCCAATATTGGGTGTTTTTACTATTATTCCTTGTCCACATACCTTTATCACACACAAAGTATCTTGTACCATGCCTGAAAGATGCTCATATTAAATGGGCAGGGAGGGAGTGGCTAAATGTCATCAGAAGAGATCTCCAGCTCACAGCGGTAGTATTAACTGTTGTTCTGTGTTTTGCTATAGTGCTACCATTACACTGATGATAAGGATATGCTGTACGATTTGTCTGACTTCATAATTTGAAGTTAACTGAGGCCTGGACCTGAACTTTGGCTATTTTACTGCCATTGACTTTTAAAGAAGGGTGTGTTACATATCAAATAGCATTTATTCTGATGTATCTATATTAACAAAAGGCAGTTATGTAGACTAGGCGCTGCATCCCTTAATATTGTGTAAATGTGTGTGGTTACTAATGTATTTATATTTCTTATATTTACAGATTCCAGTTGCAAGGTAAATGGCAGCTGTGCTTTCAAGCTAAAATACAGTATGTGAGCTCAGTGTGTTCTTTGACCCTCTGCTGGTGACCACTGATAGAAAATGTCAGGACACTGCTGATTTATCTTTTGGCCCTAAATACTAGTGTGATATTTTTCATGAGGTTATGACTGAAAACAAAGGGCCAGATCCTCAGCTGGTCTACACTGGTGTGTAACTCAATGGGTTGCCATAGTCCTAAGTTAGTTTACACCAGCTGATTAGCAAGATGCTGCCTACTATCAACTCCCATTGATTTCTCTGGGAGTGTAGGATGCTGAGCACTGCCAAGGAGGTGCTTTTGCACTCTGCAGCATTGAGCTTGTTGAAGTCAGTGGCAGTTTTGCAATTGACAATCAATAGGATGGGCCACAGTCTGTGCTGATAGTAATTGTTACAACCCATCTAAGCAGCACAAGTGAGTCAGTTCTAATGCATTGAAATATAACTGACCATTGAATCTTGCACCTGTACAAGGTCCTTGCCAGACTGCTCAGAAAACTACAACAACAACATTTAGAGCTAAAATGTTAGTTCTAGAGGAAATTAGTATTTGTCAGACTATTGGGCTTTTTCTTTTAGTCATCCATTTTGGATGTGATAAATGTACAGCTCCATGGAGAAATGTTGAATTTCTCCACTTGGCTTGTCTAGCCTTTTTTAAATGAAAAAGCTTTACTATCAGCATTGAGATCAGTTTTAAATTTGACAAACTTATCTTTATATTTAAGAAAGTTAGAAGCAAACTTAATAGGTTGTTGTTTTAGGGCGACAACCTTAAAATTTCAAAAAGGGGTAGAAGACAAAAGGCCTTATGACCTTTTAAAATAATTAAATGTAAATTACTAATGTAAGCGCAATGTATAATTATGTATGATCTTATAAAAGTTATTTCTGGTTTCAACAAAAACCTGTGTCTAGTCTTGCACACCCTGTCCATAAGGATGACATTGCAAGACGTCAAAGGCCTTATTTCAAACTCTCGCTAAGACAAGATATGTCCCAATAAATCTACCATGTTTTTGGATTTAGTAGCTCATCCTAAAAGGATTAAAACATACTTTGTACTAAGATACATTTTAACTGTTTTACCAAATCATATTACAGCCCTTCGAGGTCCTGGTAAAATGGTTAGAATAGGGATCTATTCCATCCACAGAAGAAAGACCCACTCAGGTTTTAATCATTCTGCAATTAGGACTGGGCATATGGAAGTTTTGTTAGTGCAGATGGTATATTACAGGTCAGTGCATTATTTCTGCCCGTTCAACATGCAAATGTACAGGCATGTACCAATAGGAGGAGTTGGGATCTCTGGATTTTGATTAATTTCGTAAGTAGTGAATGGACCTTTCATCAGTATTGCAGTATACAACAATATTATGCCACTGTCTATGCTTGAATGGGTTAAACAAATCCTTACATTTAAACATTACAGCAAGAGGCAAAATTAATACTATAAACAGCTACATTTTCACTTTGTTGGTGTACAGCATGTAATGGCTCAGCTTCCAAACCACCCCTAGTCAAAGATTGCCCCTGGATAGTTCGTCACTCACCTCTAATGATTACTCTGCCTGACTTGATTGATGGAGTCTATTGAATTGTCACCAGCCCCCTGCAAAAGGTTAAAAAAAAAAGTATTTAAGGTGACTGTGAGCTTCTTCAGTCCACTTCCATTTTGGTAGAGAAGACAACATTTAACTTGTTGGGTCATCTTTCCCCCTTTTTGCATGATTCTCAGTCCTCCTGCCAAAGTTCCTGATCTTGCAATGAGCTCTATGCAGGCTCACACCCTGAATCCATGCAGAGAGTCACCAATGTGAGTGGGAGTTAGCAAGGACAGAAGGGTCTGCCCACATGGAGTTCATTAATTGGGGATGTAACTAGCAGAGACTACCATTTTCCAGGCACAATTTCGGGTGTGCAGATGACTGTGAGATCTGAACAGAACCTTAAGACCTTGTTTATAGCTACCCATTTCCTTTATTGTTCAATAACTGCATAGCTGGTTCTAAAGAAAATCCTCCTGAAAAATCCATTCTAAGTGTCAACAAGAAGATATTGTGCTAAACTCTAATGGAAACAGTTATCAAACGTACTGTATATCATTTTAACTGGCTTATAATTTAAGTTTTTGAAGAAATGTTAACTTTCCTCCCAAACTGACTAAAAATAAAGAGTATCTTATAGGCACTGAGTACAACTGAAGTGATAGCTCCCTGGTTTTGTTTTTAATTTCCACTCACATCAAAATGCAATAGGTGGGATTTTCAAAAAACTTTGAGTTGGCCTAAGTCTGTTCCCAGTGCAGAGTTTGTAGCTATTGGTAAAGCTTTAATAGGAGGGAAGGTGGGCCAACGCTGATTGCCACACTTCAAACAATTTGGATGGGATTTTTGAAAGCAAAGCCTCCCTGGGGTTTTCATAGTCAGGTTCCTTAAGAGATGAGTCTAGACAAAGGGACTGAAGATTGTGATAACAAACCATGGCATGCTGGACAGCTGATTGACTCAATTTAGCTCTAAGACAAAACCTTACAGCCACACACAGAAGAGGGCTTTCACCAGCAGAATCTCTCAAAGGGAGAAAACACAATAGTAGTTTTTCCATCCACCTTTGCATCTTATATCACAAACATCAACTCCTCCAGTAGCTATCTGCCACTTGTTCCCCCCTAACTACAATGCTTTTGTATGATAATGGTCTTGGCCCCATCCAAACCCCACTGAAGTCAATGAAAAGACTCCTATTGGCTTTAAGCCACTAGCTGATGAAGTAAACTGTTTTCGAGTTGACACTATGTTTAAAGAGGAGTTAAGTACTTGCAACTTCCAATCAATGCCTGGACAACAGGAATCCTATAATTCTTACAAATTAATTTTTAACATTAATTTTACATCAGGTATGAATCATAACTTACATGGGGCATCAGACTAAATACTTTAGGCTGTATGGTGCCAAGCTGATGAAGTTGACCTTGGAGCTTCTAACGTAACTAGGATGTAACAGACTTTCATTTTGGAAGTGTTTGCCATTGATTAATTTCATCACTTAATGTCCCTACACTTGAACACAAACTGTTCCAAATCTTCCTTTTATGTTTCTCAGATGTCTGAGGGGAATTTTAGTTAACAGAGAGCCCCTGGCTTTCACCAAAACCATCTGTAGCAGAAATCTCCATTTATTATTTCTGTAGGCAAGAAAACCGGACACCAGGTTACTATAAAACTCCCTTGCTCATTAAATCACATTTGCCATTACCCATTGTTGTACGCCTGTGTACTGTAATCACAAGGCTTTTCACTGCAGTCTTTCCAGACCATAAACAGTCAAAATCCACCAAGGTTTGGGTTTGTTTAAATTTGCACATGGGTAGACTGAAAAGTTGCAAGAGGAAAACAAACATGTTAGAAGTCTGCATGATAAACTAAAATGGCTATGGATCACGCAATTCAGTCCGGGTCAAGGTTTGGAATAAATTCTGGGCGTACCATGTATAGACCATACCCCAGAACAGCTGCTATTACTGCAAGGAGGTGCAGCTTTACAAAGTGCATAAGAACGGTCTCTCACTGTGTGTAACACTGCTTCATGCTGTTGTAGTCCTCTGAATATATACTTCATGGAGTCTGGGGGGAGATAACGCCGTTGCACTGTTACTATCACAGTTACAGGCTAACTGCACCTCTACCCCCTTCTCGGGCCTCAGGTCAGCACCTGGGATGGAATCATGCTATTTTCCGACTGGGCTGTAGCTCCCTATATTGCAGCCGTGATTGCCTCAGTAAATCTAACTTGTGTTCAATACCTGCAATTCTCTTCCCTCTGGGGGCAAAGACACTGTGTATCCAGTAACCAAATAGCCCCAAAGAAGAGCTCTGTATAGCTCAAAAGCTTGTCTCTTTCACCAAGTTGGTCTAATATATTACCTTGTCTTAAAGCAAAGTATTTAGAAGAAAAGCCTTTCACAAAAATAGGTCTTAAAAACAGACTATAAGTACATCTGTTTTACCAGGTGTTAATCCATCTTCCACATAGAGATGTAGGTAGGTCTAAGCCCCTATAGGCACTCCAAAATCCTCTAGGGGCTTGGTGGCAAACTCACAACCCACTGCACTCCCCTCTGATTTAGTGGTAGGATCTCCCACTATCTAGATCCATTGTTTTGCTTTCCTGCCTGTTTTACCAACAGCTCCCTATTAAGCTAGATTAATGCATTGATTTGGGAAAGTCATTATCCAATATATAGTAACTTCACCTCACTGACCGGGTCCCATATAGTGTTCATAAGATTACTACAGCAGATCAATATTCTTGGTAGCAGCTCCACATCCACAATGAAAATATTAGCAGTGAAAAGTTAGATTTGCTTAATAATCTTACCCTTCACTCCCATGGTCACTTAAGTGATCTGTAATGGACCACATACAATTTCCATTTCTGTAAGAGTTACCCCTTTGACCTAA
Source organism: Emys orbicularis (assembly GCF_028017835.1). Lineage (NCBI taxonomy): Eukaryota > Metazoa > Chordata > Testudines > Emydidae > Emys > Emys orbicularis. The sequence goes on along the minus strand of NC_088687.1, from coordinate 33,255,119 downwards.
GTGGTTAGCCAAAGCTTAGAGCCCTGTGGCTTGTTTCAGTTATGAGGAGAAATTAATGATGGGACCATGTTCTCATTGTTCCTTCTCCCCAATATCTTCTCAGATAGTCCTTATGTTAACACTGTCTCTGGCTACATCTACACTACAGGGGGGGGTCGATTTAAAATATGCAAATTCAGCTACGCGAATAGCGTAGCTGAATTCGGCATATCGCAGCCGACTTACCCCGCTGTGAGGACGGCGGCAAAATCGACCTCCGCGGCTTCCCGTCGACGGCTCTTACTACCACCTTCGCTGGTGGAGTAAGAGCGTCGATTCGGGGATCGATTGTCGCGTCCTGACGGGACGCGATAAATCGATCCCCGAGAGGTCGATTTCTACCCGCCGATTCCGGCGGGTAGTGTAGACCAGGCCTCTCCCTCTCCCGCCCCCCCATAAGCACTAGCACTTGTGTCCAATATAAAAAGGGCTTCAAAATACAGTTAAGCTAAACCAGGAGCAGTCACAAGGGTCTTTTTGAACTCTAAAAATGCTAAGTCACATTCTGTAGAGGACTCACACGGATTTCCTTTTCCCTTTACAGTTTCCTTCTATAATCAGCATTTACTAGTTCCACTGGTTCACTTTTTGCTATTTGCTGCTTGTCAGAAACATTCAGCAAATAAACATTCCCTGTTCTTGCTTCAGATCCTTAAGAGCTTTAGAGTGGGGCTCACAAGGGTGACTTGGGTGCGTAACTGCCAATTTATATGCCCCTGGCATTCACAACACCCCTGCTCAGCTGCCACCTAACCCTGCAGGCACCTGATGTCCCTATGTTTCTCTTCTAAAGCACCCCAAGGTGCCTAAATTTCAGCAGCTGGCATGTGCACACAGAAGTCTTGCCTAAATCCTGACAACACTAAGCACTTCTTCACCCAATTCATGTCTAAGTCCCAGGGGGGATTCACAATCTACATATTCCCCTGGCTATCACTCCATCCAATAGGTGTCGTTTAAGCACTGGCCCAGAGAGAGGGAATATGACTATCTCCTAGCACTTACCGCACTCACCTGGGCGGTGAGAGACCCAGGTTCCAGTGCTCCTGTTCCAGTGCAGCACCTCAGTCCCCGTCTTGTGAATCCCAGCTTCAACAGCTACGATTCCCCTCCGAGACCTGGGGTATCAAAATAGATTTTGCCTAAAAGTAATTTGTATCACCTGGGACATATTTTTTAAAGGAAATTTCCACAGACTGAATTTGTAAGACATAATTCTTGGCATTTATTACAGATATTAGCCATAATGAAATCCACACAAATTAGTAGCTCATCCATAGAGTGTAAGGCCAGAGGGGACCACCAGCACCAGCCAGCATGTAAACCCCGACAACTGAAACTGGACCAAAGTATTACAACTCTCATGAGACTAAACTATTGGGTGCCAGAAGCAGAGAATAGAAGGGTCCCAAAGCCTGAGGCCCCTGCAATAGCAGGGAATTGATTAAGCAAGATCTACCAACATGATCCTGGCAGGCAACCCATGGCCCCATGCTGCAGAGGAAAGCAAAACCCAACAAAGGTTGCTGTCATTCTGACCTGAGGGAAAATTTCTTCTTGACCCCAACGTACATAGGCTTGGAAGAATTCAAATTATTTTTAATAATTTTGATACTATAGATGTTTATTTTAAGCATTTTTTCAATTTTTATCAATTTAAAATTAATATGCAAAATTATGGGTTTTACTTTTTTTATTTCTAAGCTATTTAAATTATCAAAGTTGTGGGACATTATGGGTGTGTGTGTCAGACAATGACATGTTGAGATACGAAAGGTTAAAACTTTATAACCATTAACACAGAACTGTCAACATCACATGTCAGAATATACAAAGTAAAAATCCTTAAATCAAACTCTAGTAACTTCTCAAGCAGCATTTTTCTTACTTTACCCATCTGTAAATTTCAATGATCATCAATGGAAATACTTTTTGTTGGGCTGTGTGCATATGGTGAAATTTTTGTTTACTGACCTTTGCCAATAAACATTTAATTCTTCCAAGCCTACACATTTGGCAATCTGAGCATGTGAGCAAAAACCAGTCAGCCAAGCACTTGAGAGACATAATTCTCAGTACCACCTCCGAGTACTAGCCTACCCCATCCACTGTTTCTAGTACCTAGACCTTTTGCTTGAATTCCAGAACTCCTATTTTCAAACCCAGTTTTTGGAAAGGTGCATATTCCCCAGTCAATTTCTCCAATTGAGACCAATTAGTTGGTTTATTTTGAGATCCCCTATGCCCTAATCTTGGTATAATAGCTATTATGTTTGAGCCAGTCTCCCTTATTCCCATTCATTTCACAGAGCAGATTATACATTCAATATCAAGACTCCCATTGGTGTTGTTTAACTGCCACATCTAAACAAAAACGGTGGGGCTGAGCCTTGTAGTTCCAAGATTTGCCTTTTCAGCTTGGTGTTCCCCCTTTTCCTGTTAGGTTTTCATTAGACACTTGCGATGTTCTGTACTGGCCAGCCTTATATTTAAAACAGTCCTTTTTATAGCCAACTAGGCGTACGTTGGCTTTTGTGACTCTGTCCTCTCCTAGTTCTCTTCATAGAATATTAGGGTTGGAAGAGACCTCAGGAGGTCATCTAGTCCAATCCCCTGCTCAAAGCAGGACCAACACCAACTAAATCATCCCTGCCAAGGCTTTGTCAAGCCGGGCCTTAAAAACCTCTAAGGATGGAGATTCCACCACCTCCCTAGGTAACCCATTCCAGTGCTTCACCACCCTCCTAGTGAAATAGTTTTTCCTGATATCCAACCTAGACCTCCCCCACTGCAACTGGAGACCATTGCTCCTTGTTCTGTCATCTGCCACCACTGAAAACAGCCTAGCTCCATCCTCTTTGGAACCCCCCTTCAGGTAGTTGAAGGCTGCTATCAAATCCCCTCTCACTCTTGATAGCAGCCTTCCTAACTGCTCCTTCAGGGTGTCCTTCGGAAGATTTTCCTCACCCCACTCCTTTGTGGAGGTTTCTCAGGGCTCTCATTTTGGTCCTCTTCTCTTCTCCCTCTACATCTTACCTCTGGGTATTCTCATCCACAAAACACAAAATTCAACTACCATCTCCATGAGGATGATTCACAGATGAACCTCTCTTCTCCAGACCTGTCTCCTTCTGTCCAAACTAAAATCTCAGCCTGTCTTTCTGATATCTCCTCAACATGGCTAAAAGAGAGCTCAAACTTGCTCCCAAACCCTCTCCATTACCTCCCTTCTTGATCACTGTGGACACCCCCACTATCCTGCCTGTCACTCTAGTTCATAACCTGGGCATCATCTTCGACACAGACCTTTCCTTAAGGCCTCACATCCAGGCTATGTCTGCAGATTCTTTCTGCACCACATCTCTAGAGTTACGGCCTTTTCTATCCATCCAAACTCTTGTCCCAGCTCTCATCATCTCACATCCTGATATCTTTCTCTCTGGTCTTGACAAATGCAGTCTTGCCCTGCTCATATCCATTCAGAATGCTGCTGCAAAGATCATTCTACTAGCCCACGATTATGGCCATATCATTCCTTTCATTGCATCCTCCACTGCGCCCCATTTTCTGTCACAAACGAAGCTGCTTGTATTCACTTTCAAGGCCCTTTACAGAACCCTGCGTACCATTTCTCATTCAATCAACTTGTCTACTCCCACAAATGATACTAGCCTCCATTGGCCACTTGTTAAATTTTCAAACAAATACTTCCAAGCTTTCTCTAATGCTGCCCCTCACGCTCGGGAGGAACTCCCCATAAACATCTGCAAAGCCAGCTCATTATCCTTCTTCAAATCCCTCCTTAAACTCACCTTGGAGTGATGCCCACAAAAAGCTTGACAATGGTTTGGCTGCCCCGGTGCGGATACCATTGCCTTGCTGACCAATATTGTTGGATTGTTTCTTTGCACTCCATCTGTCTGTATCCATCTGCTGTTGCTTGTTGTACAGTTCGATTGTTGGGGCAGGACCCTGTTTTTGTTCTATGTTTGTACAGCACCTAGCAGAGTGGGATCCTAGTCCATGACTGGGGCTCCTAGGTGATACAATAATACAAATAATAAATCTCATAAAGTGGTTAAAAGGACACCTTGAACTTTTAAACCATGCCTCTGTGTGAAACTGTGTTACCTCCAGTTATTACAAGCTACACTGAAGATTACTTTAGCTGAAAGAGATTAGAAGTGGGAATATATTTTTTCTTTTTTTGTCAGTTTACTCTGTGTATTGCAATGTTTATTCTCGCCTCGTATGTCACTTTCCCCTGTTCGTGTGGGTCTTTTACATAGCAACAAGGGAGAGGATTTTTGTTTTGTTTTTTAAATAGGAAAATCACAAAAGTTAGCAGGGAATTAGAGAACAGGTGTTATGTCTGAAAGTACTTGTAACTCATTAAAAAAAAAAGAGTAGATGTCAAAGTTGACAGTGTCCTTTTAATGTACAGTAAGCAGTTGCTGATGTTAATACAAAATTTCCTAACATGGAATATTTCAAAATGCCATGTTCTACAGCAGATGACAATTATAAATAATGTGACTATATAAAGTCTTGTCTTGAATGTGCTCATCTGTGACTGGTCCCAGTGAAGCCAACTGAAGTTTTTCTATTGATTTCACTGGTACAGAATATCAGTTATTATTATTATTTCCTGAGCACCTATTGTCTTGAGTCCTGATTCTGAGATGCAACCAAGCTCAATTGGCTGCAGCATATGGGGGGGGAAAGGGGAATTTATGCTACATTCTAAATTATAGGCGGGGCGGCTCCAGGCACCAGCGCACCAAGCGCGTGCCTGGGGCGGCAAGCCGTGGGGGCGGCCTGCCGGTCGCTGTGAGGTCGGCAGTCAGGCTGCCTTCAGCGGCATGCCTGCAGGAGGTCCGCCGGTCCCGCGGTTTTTGCGGTGGGTACGCCGAAGGCACGGGACTGGCAGACCTCCCACAGGCATGCCGCCGGATCTGCATTACCAGGGGACCTCCCGCAGGCATGCCGCCGAAAGCCGCCTCACTGCCGTGCTTGGGGTGGCAAAATACATAGAGCCGCCCCGCTTATAGGGCTGCTAGCATAAACCTCTGGCACAAACTAGCCTTGCCTTTAATTTACAGTTGGCTGCAACACTCCCAAAGTTGCCATCTGAAAGCCTGGAATAGCTGCAGTGCGGCGTATTCCACACACCACCTTTCACTCATCGCTTGGGCACACCCCTGTCTGAGGGCTGTGTGGGAGGGCAGCTCAAGGTCATTCCTTACAGGGGAAGAGGGCTTCCACAGTGGAGAGATCTAGCTGGTGTCCTGCCCTTTTTGCTGTTAGAGCAGTGTAAAGGGGGGCCAGAAGGCTGCTCAGAATCAGGTCTTGCTATGCAGGCTATTGCCTTCAGGTCAGGTCCTTACAGCTTTGTACGCGCTGTTTGTTTTGAGCTTTTTGAAGTCTTAGAGATAAACTGCTCTGAGGGACTAATTAAATTCTTTGTCCTCAACTGCATATTTTAAAGTTAAGGGCCCAATCTCCCACCTGGACTCAGCCCAATAATAAGCACTGTGCCCGATAGTGTTTTCAGGATCCTGCCCTAAGAATAACAACATTTCCCTGCCTCAGAACCCACAGGAACCCATGAGTGTTTTTTCTGGCACTAGGGACCAATTTACCTCTGAGATAGCTGTTAGGCAAACAGGAATTATCTGACACAAGGAACTGAGATGTCAGGATTTTTTTTCCTACTTCAGCAGTCACACCCTTCGTGCATGGAATGCTAAGGGTTTTTGTTTGTTTGAATAATTCCCAAGGTATTTTCCTAATAGCAGTGAAAGAGCAGGGCAGTCTATCAAACACACTTAGCTATTATTACGCCGCCTATGCCCAAAGCCAAGAAAATTAGCCAGCTGTCAAACACCAGCTCTTCTCTCTGTATCCTTTATATGGTGTTTGTTTTCTCTGGGCAGGGCTGGGGGAAGCATGCAACAGCAGCTCAGATCAGGATCAGGGCCACCTTTTCTGCTTCAAAAAGACCAATCAACTGTGTACAAAGAGATACATGGTGTACAGGTGTCTGTTGCATCTTAGACCCTTTGTGTACTAAAAAAATAAAAATAAAATCCATGTTTACACATGGGTGATAAAATATGGTTATGGCCCAATTATGTTAAAACAATGTTTCTTCTTGTCTGTGAGAACAGCATAAAAACTTGTTACAATAGCCTTTTAAAGTTTCCAAGGTGAGTGAAATATCAGTAATTCTAAAAATGATCATCCCTCAACATAGTAAAGAACATGTGAGTAGATTTTGTGACTGTGCTGGCAAGTTTTAATGAAAAAAATTAAGTCCATGTATGTTAGGAAACCTATGTTTTACCAGTGTTAAAATACAGATCTCTCTATGAGGATAACCGGTATTTTTCTGTGCTCACAGGCAAAACAAAATAATTAAGTTAATTAAGGCAGCTACAAAGAGTGGAAGAAAACAAGTAGTATTATTCCCATTTTACAGATAGGGAACCGAGGCACAAGGAGATTAAGTGACTTGCCCAAGGTCACACAGGAAGTCTTTGGCAGAGCTAGGAACAGAATGCAGATCTGCTCAGTTCCAGCCCAGCACATTAGCCATAATACCATCCCATCTTCCTGAACATATTTTAACACAGTTCAGACACAATTATGTTTACATATTTTTGGGCATTTTTCTTTTCAGAAAAATAGTAAATTTAATTTTCTTTAACTTTCTAAGCTGTAAGGAATGTCCCAAATACAGTCTGTTTCTCCCTATGCCTTGAATATAAAGGTTATATAGAATAAGGTGACACCTCTTTTGGAATGAAATGAGTCCTATAATGCTGGTGTGTCCTCTGTTGTGACTTGTGTGTGAGGGGCTCAGTGTTTCATAATAAAAAATAAACGGATTCAATTAGTCTGGATATTTATGGGCCATGATTAATTGAAATTATTTTAACACATGCAATTTAACTAATCTGCTCTAATTTATTCAGAAAAGATGGAATGATTAGGATCTCGACCGAGATGCCATTGCATGAGAGCCTGCACTGACGAAATATAAGTAGGTCTTTGCAAGTTATTGCTTAACTGATTTGGGATATTTCCATATATTTTCTTCTCTTTCTACACTTAGGCTCTTATTTAGAACGTGTAACAATCTTTATGTAAGTTGCCTAATGACCATCAGATTAAACATATCCCAAGAATTAGTGCAAGAACCCACCTCCATTGATTTCACTGATCAAATTCTCATTAAAATTCGATGGGAGTAGGACTGGACCCTGCCTATCTTTTATTTGTAGTCAGTTTAATTCTATTAGCTCAGGCTGTACATTTGGGCACAACACATCAGAGCAATTATTTCTCACTATTATGGCCTTTGATCAACATTCTCAGGTCCAATCACTCTACACCTTTGCTCACTCTTCCTGTTCATACCTCCTCCCTCCGCTCCCAGCTTCCCTTCTTCTCTTTAAAGGAAAAAACAAAGCTGGGAACAGGGCAGGGTTGTCATGCCAGTGAGGCACTGGGTGGGGGTGGGAGAAGGAGCCTCTCTCAGTTACCTGGCCCAAGCAATTACAGATCCACTCTCCGCTTAATCCCATGTCATAGTCCTCTGCCATTAGAGCTGGGCAAATAACTGATTTTTTCAGTGTGGTGATTAAAACAATAACAAAAATTGTTTCAGGTAAACCTAAAATGAAAATATTTCAGGTTTTTCAGTGAAACTAAAAAGTTGAAAATTTCATTTGGGGTCAAACTATATATTTCTTTCGACCCAAAACATTTTTTTTCATTTGAGGGGTTTATTATTATTAGTTAAAAACAAAAATAAAATTCAAAGTGAAAAGTGAAAAGTGAATAGTACTTTCAATAAAAAAATCAAAATATTGAATTTAGAAAATGTCAAACTGAAATATTTAGATTTGGATTTTTTTTTTTAATATAAAAACCACTGAAACAAATCAGTGCATTTGATAGCAACATGGAGTGAGGACCAAACTGAACAAAGCAACTTGACCTTAATGAAATCCCAAAAGATTAAGATACAGATTTTTTCTTTAATTTCTGTGATCTACCTTACCTTTATTTCTCTTTCTGACCCCTCTGCTTGAACTCTGACTGCAGGAAAAATTGTGCACCGTAGGCCAACAACCTTAACTGAGCTTTTATTAACTGACTTAGCTGAGCCTGTGACCATGCTGAAACTCAACAGAGAACAAATTGCACAGATCTATGTAGGAAGCCCACTTCCAATATCACAGCCCCATCTACAAAATGATGCAGTCATATGGGGAGCAGTAACTAAGTCAATTTACCTATTTATAAATTTAGCTAAATATGTAACTAAATCATCTTTGTGAAGTGCTGCATATGTGCAAAATATTATTAAGGCCATTCAGCAGTGACAGTGGAACCAGAATGCAGGACCTCCAAAGTCCCAGCTCTGCGGTCTCCCTTTAGCTCATATATTTTGGGGAATTTGTTTTGGTGTATGTGCAGGGAATAGGAATACCACTTTCTCCAGCAGCATGGTTTTCAAATTTCACAGGCAGCTTGCCAAGTTTTCTCACAGTTAATTTAAAAAAAAAAAAAAGTGTTCAGTCTTCTCAAATTTCTGGAGGTTTGAAACCATGTGAAATGAACCATCAATAAATTTAACATGACTGTCCATAAATGTTTTGCCCAGTTCTAACCCAGAATCATAGAAATTAGAGACTGCAAAGACCTACTAGATCATCTTGTCTATTCCTCTTTCAGTGAGTCTGCTCCAAACTAAAAATTCTATGCTGCTTTCTCTAATACACTTTAAAAGGACACAGACAATAGAGCTTCCACCACCTCCCTTCACAGACACTTCAGGGCCCTGCTCCTAATTGGGCTTCTGGCACTACTGAATATAGTGTATATATAAGCACTCTAACAGATCTCTCTTTTAGGAAGTTTTTGTTGACATTAAGTTTGTTTGTTTTGGTTAACTACAAATTATTCCTTTCCTTGAAACCATCCAAGATACCTTTATATGGTTCATATTACACCGTAATCATCACTGGCCATGCATGAGCATTTAGTTCTTTTAATCTTTCCTCTTTAATTAATCCCTTCTGCCCCCTGACCATTTTTATTGCTTTTCTTGGTAATTCCCTCCTATTTAATGACAACTTCCTGGTTTTGAGGTGTCCAGAAACTGAATGTTGAATTCTAGACACCATTATAATCACAGATGGGAGCGAGTTGCTAAGGTTGTCACTGGAGAATAAAAGCAGATATCAGACTATGATTTTTTAAAAATTTAATAGCAGCACTAGGTTAAAAGCCTTCCCTGCATGACTTTGTGGCCACCAATAACTCTGCCTCCTACAACTCACCAAGGAACATTAGGTTTCTGCCACTGTTATTCCCAGTATTGGTGCTCCATTGGTGCCATCACCAGCTGGGCACAAGTTATACATACATACTCTCTCTCTCTCTCTGTCTCTCTCTCTCGAGATCTCTATATATATATCCTCAAGTTTATGTTGGGGTCTGGACCAGTGAACAGCTGGTCCAAAATCAGGAAAGTGCAGAGGTGTGGAACAGGAAGGAGCTGAGTCAACAACTGCCTGTGTTTTGGAAACCCATTTTTGGAATATGATGGGTTGACTGCCAATTTGTAGTAGACAAAAAGACACGGTACTGGAGCAGGCTTAATTCAGTTAGCAGAGTCTCACTGTATGGTGACTGGAGTCTGTGTGCGCGCAGTCAGGACCTGAACTAGAGCTCTTGCAGTTGGCAGGCACACGGTTCTAAAATGTCACTCAGCACTCTGGTAACAGCAGCAGATACTGTGCTAAATTTGTCTGAGCTGGAAGCTGCCCGTTGCAGATGCTGCTCTGTGCCTCCCCCCAAGGTGTTTTGAGGTTTCATTAGTTATTTGTAGTGTGCTTTGTGATCCTCTGATGAATGGAGCTATTTAAAGGCAAAGCATTTGTAATAGGAGGTGCAAGGACAGTGATTACCTCTCTAGAACAGAGACTGCTTTATTATTACTTTTTTTTTTGTACAGCAACTAGCATAAAGGAGCCCTGATCCTTGATTTGGGGCCATAGGCACAATCTAAAATGATTAATAATAATAATAAATTATAGTTATTGCCTATGTGATAACTGCTGACTTTTCAATGGCAGCCACTGTAAATGGGGTGTACAACAGTGACATGTTTTTCTCCCTCAATATTTTGAATATTTTCAAAACTAAGGGCCTGATTCATTATTGCCCTGCCTCTTGAGCAATCATTTACCCCAGTGCAAAGTGAGTGTGAAACATGGTTTAACCTAAATGGTAGCATTTGACATCCATGTTGCACTGATGTAAAAACTATGTAAAGTCCTGGGCAGTGAGGTATCGGGACCTAAGTGCACAGAATGTAGAGTTACCCAGGAACATTATTAATATCTTGCTAACTCAGGGCCTCAGTCACATCCCAATTTATGTCCCTACCTCTGAAACCCCTCTTCTTACCTCTTCACCCATCCCTGCCTCTGCTTCCCCTTACAGAGTTAATTTGTAAGTATAGGTTGTGGGAAACAGACTGATTATGCGCTGAAAGTGGAAAGAGGGCAACTGAACTGGTCAGCAGGGGGTGGGACAGGACCTCTGTGTGCTTAAGCTGGCCCTGGAGAATCACACCTTCAGTTGAACAAAGACTCTCATACTAACCTCCTCTGAAAGGGACCTCATTAACTGCTAAAGTTACAGGAGCTAGAGAGAGAGGAAATTATTCATTTCCATAATTTTCTCCCTCCTCCCCAGAGAATTACAAGAATTTTGTATAAAACTGATTTATTGGACACTTAAGACAGTACCACTCTGAGCCATTTCAAATATCTAATCCTTTCTCCAAACTGACATTTTTAGGGCTTTTACAGTTTTTAGAATGAATTTGGACCTGATATACAGAAAACAAGCTGAATATCTTATTGATACATGGCTGTCACATGGTTCACTTGGCAAGAGTAGAATCTGTCCTGTGGAATCCTGTTTATTTTGTTTATAATTCAATAATCTACGCATTCCTCAAGATGTCTCTATTACTCACCTAAGGGTTCACAATTCCCAAGTGAACCAAGTCATACAGGCAAAATAATCTCTAACACAAAGCAGAAATTTCATATATGCAAGAAAAAAATGAATAGATTATGTGGATTTTATGCACATTGGACTAGATCCTCAGCTCATATAAATTGACATATCTCTATTGACTTAAATAGAGATATACTGATTTACACCAGCTGGGGATCTGGCCCATAGTGTCTTATTGAAGTCTTGCATAGGAATTACTGTGCTGGAGCAGACCAGTTAGTTCAACTAATTCAATATCCTGTCTCCAACAATGGACCATACCAAGAAACCCCACACTGAACAATTATGGAATAATTTGCCCAAAGGACAAATATTAGTCACCCTATCAAAAATTATGATATATAATATGCTTTTTAGAACATTTTCCAAGAAAATTTATGTTTTGACTCTCATTACACCTCCTAAATTTATGAAGCATGCAATGTTCTGCTAGATTCCACTTCCCGATTACACAGCAAGTCAATGTCAGAGCTGAACCCATGGGTCTTGGTTCCATTTCTCTACTCTAACCACTAAATGCCACCTCCGGAAGACAAGTACAAAATGCTATGCACTGCAAGGGCATCATGTTGCAACTCTTACATCACAGAGATGGTTAAAGAGTGCATAGAAGTCACCAATCTTATAGTTATGAGGTTTTCTGGAAAGCCTATTTAGCCAACATTCAGAGAGCTCCTCAGTTAGGAGCCTACATTATCTCTCAGTTATAAAAGAGCTTCAATACTTTTTGTTTTGCAGTAATTAAGACTTCTTCTGAATACATTTAATAAGGAAGTTTGATCCTGCAGGGAAAAGATTTCATAAGCGTAGAAGGGTGGACCTCCTTGGCAGTTTGCTTCTCATGAGAAAGCAGACAAAACAGAAAACAATACATGTTTAACAAAGTAGCAATACACGGTCCTCAAAGAAAACTAGAAATACTCCAACATCTTGACAAATCTGATGTTTTTGTTGTTCTTGGGACTGACTGTCTCTCTCTTCTTTACCATGTACATCAAAAGATTAAAGGTGTTTCCTAATGTGGAGTGATCTCTCTCACATAGGAAGGTTTTCTGCTTTTAATAAGACTATTGCATCTCATCTCCCAACCAAATTAAACTCCATTAGATTTACTCTTATAACCTGGCTACATTATGTCTCCCAAAGTGCTTTGTTTACACAAATGCTCTTAACATCAGGGTGGTGTCTTTTTCCATCAGGAAGCACTGGCAGAACTACAGTGGAAATCAGCTTATCACTTTCCCACCCTAACACCTCATTAAAGCAAAAGCTGAATAAATCAGTCATCCCCAAATTTGGGAAATCAGAAGGTCAGGGGTAATTCTTTTATATCCAAAGAGCTTTTAACATTCTCTCTACTTGCCATCAGAATGCCTGGCCATTCATTGAAAGAGCAGTCCTTCAGCACTACACTGGGATAAAAAGAGAGAGAACATTGTTCTTGGTTGGTCAGTGCGCGAATGATGTATATAGTAGCCTCTCTTTTTGAAAAATCAAATGTAATTAACATTTAAAAACAGGAAAGCTGGAAGAGGGAAATCTGGGAAGGCGGCCAGTTTGTACAGTATGATTCCCCTCATTTACTTTTGCCTCTGGTAGACTGTCAGAGGTTAAAGAGCTGTAACAGTGTGGTCCTGATACTGACCCCTTTTCAAACACATCAGCTGTGTATTATTGCTTAACTATACAGGGATATTCTTTTTCACCTCCCTGTAATTTAAATAAGTCACTGGCCATTAGTCCTAGTCACAATAGGATACCTGTAACACACTATATAGATAAAATATGTATCTCATACTTTTGCTCTGTTCAGAATCTGGCTCTCCTCATTCCTCAACTTCTCCTTTCTTACAGAAGTTATACAGTAGACTGATAGTTCATCAAGTGGGCAGGCACCACGTCATTATGGACTGTATTATGCATATGTTACTGAGAACATTTTCAGTTATTACTTACTTTGAGCTGGAGTATTTCATCTCAGCATATTCACATTGTGGGATCAAGGCATCTACGCCATGAGCTTCTGGAACCTTCTAGAAAGCAGTGTCCACTGGGCCCTCTTGTCCCTCCCGCCCCCACATTCTTGTGGGTTCTGAGGGTCTAAAAGGGGAAGTGGCCCCAATGAACTCTCTCTGCTCTGTTCCTTTCTAGCTGCTGACGGTGCAGCGAGCTCAGATCGCCGTGTCCTTGATGCTTCCCTTGTCTGTTTTTTTTTCTCTCTCCTTTTTGAGGCAAATTTTGTTGATAGTCAGGATTTTCTTTTAAAAGATGAGAGGAGTTGCCCAGACAGCATCGGCTCTGTTTGGACCCACAGGAGGGCCACCTCATACACTGCTGCTGGTGGGGGAAGCTCTTCAGGCTCAATTGATTAAGCTGGCACTGAATAAGGGCAGCACTGGCTTTGAAGAAAATCAGGATGGTGATGGTTAAAGTACATTACAAATACACACAGAACGCTTCCTTTACACAAAGGCATGCAAAAACACTGGATCAATTAGGGTTGCCAACTTTCTAATCACACAAAACCGAATACCCCAGCCTAATCCCCTTCCCCGATGCCCCATGCCTGCTCGCTCCATCCCCCCTCCTTACATGCTCGCTCTCCCCCACCCTCATTCACTTTCACTGGGCTGGGGCAGGGGGTTGGGGGTGCAGGCTCTGGGGTTTGGGGTACAGGAGGGGGCTCCAGGCTGGGGCATGGGCTCCATCTGGGGGTGTGGACTGTGGGGTGGGGCCAGGGATGAGAGGGGTTTAGGGTGCAGGGGGGTGAGGCTCCGGCTGAGGGTGTGGCCGGGGTTGAGGGGCTTGGGGTGCAGGAGGGGGCTCAGGACTGGGACAGGGGGTTGGGGGAGTACAGATTCTGGGAGGGAGTTTGGGTGCAAGAGGGGACTCCGGGCTAGGGCAGAAGGTGGGGGTCCGGGAGAAGGTTCAAGGTCCCAGCGGCACTTACTGGAAGTGGCTGCCAGGTCGCTGCAGTGCAGCCTTTAGGTGCATGGGCAGCCAGGGATGCTCCATGCACTGCCCTTGCACGTGCAGGCACCACCCCCGCAGCTCCCATTGGTTGCGGTTCCTGGCCAGTGGGAGCTGCAGAGCCGTACCTCAAGGCAGGGGCAGCGCGCGGAGCCTCCCTGACTGCCCATGTGCCTAGGGGCCGCAAGGACCAGGTGGCCACTTCCAGGAGCCGCACGGAGCTAGGGCAGGAAGGGAGCCTGCCTAGCCCAAGCCCCTCGCTGTGCTGCCGACCGGATTTTTAACGGCTATCTTGGTATCATTATCAAGTATCTTCGAGAACTCCTCAAGGGTTGGCTAAGTCTCAGAGGACTGGAAACATAGCACCTAGCTTTAAAAAGGAGAACAAAGAGAACCTGGGAATTATAGACCAGCCAGCCTAACTTTGATACCTGCAAGATACTAGCACAAACTATTGATCAATCTGTAAGCACCTACAGGATAACAGGGTTATAAGGAATAGCCAGAATGGACTTGTCAAGAAGAAATCATGTCAAACCAACCTATTTTTTTTTTATTTGAAAGGATTACTGGCCTAATGGATGGGGGAAGCAGTAGATGTGATGTATCTTGATTTTAGTAAAGCTTTTGAAACAGTTCCACATGCCAATCTCATAGGCAAACTCGGGAAATGTAATCTGGATGAAATTACTATAATATGGGTGCACAACTGGTTGAAAGACCATACTCAAAGAATAGTTATCAATGATTCACTGTCAAACTGGGAGGATGTATCTAGAAGGATTTCACAGGGGTCAGTCTTGGGATCAATACTAGTCAATATTTTCCTTAATGACTTGGATAACGGAGTGGACAGTATGCTTACAAAATCTGTGGATGACACCAAGCTGGGAGGGGTTGCAAGCACTTTGGAGGATTAGAATTCAAAATGACCTTGACAAATAGGAGAATAGGTCTGAAATCAACAAGATGACATTCAATTAAGACAAGTGCAAAGTATTACACTTAGGAACTACCCACTGGGGAATAACTGGCTAGGTGGTAGTACTGCTGAAAAGGATCTGGAGATTATAGTGGGTCACACATTGAATATGAGTCAGCACTATGATGCAGTTGAGACACAGGCTAATATCATTCTGGGCTGTATTAACAAGATTGTCATATGTAAGACACAGGAAGTAATTGTCCCTTTCCACTCACCATTTGGTAAGCCTGAAATGGAGTAGTGTGTCCAATTCTGGCCACCAAACTTTAGGAAAGATGTGGAGAAATTGGAGCGAGCCCAGAGGAGAGCAACACAAATGATAAAAGATTTAGAAAAATCTGACTTTTGAGGAAAGATTTAAAAAACTGGGCATGTTTAGTCTCGAGAAAAAAAGATTGAAAGGGGACCTGATAACAGTCCTCAAATATGGTAAGGGCTGTTATAAAGGGGATGGAGATTGATTGTTCTCCATGTCCACTAAAAGTAGAACAAGAAGTAATTGACTAAGGCTAGGTCTACACTACTCGCCTGAATCGGCGGGTAGAAATCGACCTCTCGGGGATCGATTTATCGCGTCCCATCGGGACACGACAATCGATCCCCGAATCGACGCTCTTACTCCACCAGCGAAGGTGGGAGTAAGCGCCGTCGACAGGAAGCCGCAGAGGTCGATTTTGCCATCGTCCCTACAGCAGGATATGTCGGCTGCGATACGTCGAATTCAGCTACGCTATTCGCGTAGCTGAATTTGCGTATCTTAAATCGACCCCCCCCCCTGTAGTGAAGACGTAGCCTTAATCAGCAGCAAGGGAGATTTAGGTTAGATATTAGGGAAAACTTTCTAACTATAAGGGTAGTTAAACTCTGGAATAGGCTTCCAAGGAAGGTTGTGGAATCTGGATCATTGGAGATTTTTAAGAACAGGTTGGACAAACACCTCTCAGGGATGGTCTAGGTTTACTTGGTCCTGCCTCAGCACAGGAAGCTGGACTTGATGACTTTTTCAGGTCCTTTCCAGTTCTACATTTTTATGATCCTGTAATTCTTGAACTAATTCTAACAACTGCGGCAGGAACAACCCTTCCATAGTTTGTGGATTACTAACACTGGGCTATTCTTGGAGTCCTAATTTTTCTACGTTTGATCATTACATTCTTTGAGCCAATAATGGATTGACTCTATGTGAGCGATACTGGTCTGAGTTTGCAGCCAGAAGAGACCACCCTTTTGACTTCCTGTATATCACAGGCCACCAATACCACCCAGAGCACAAACACGCACCTTAAACTCAACAACTGAAATTAGACCGAAGTATTGCAGTCCCCAAGAGACTAAACTGCTATGTGCTACAGGCAGAGAATAGGAGGGACTGAGGTGTATGAGCGTCCAAGGTCCCTGCAAAGGCAGGGAAATGATTAAGTGAAATATCCCCCCGATGATCCTCGCAAGTGACCCAGACCCACACACGCAGAGGAAGGTGAAAAATCTCCTATTGTTACTGACATTCTGACCTGGGGGGAAATTCCTTCCCGACTGTACATACAGCGATCAGTTAGACCTTAAACATGTCAGCAAGAACCAGCCAGCCAGGCAGTGAGAAAGAAAATGCTCAATGCCGTCTCAGAGTCCTGGCCCACCCCTTTCAGTGTCCTATCTCCATCTGTGGCCATCCCTGATGCTTCAGAGGAAGAAGATAAAAAACCCAGAACACATATTAGGTTTAGTTATGATTATTTATAGGTCCCAATCAGGGGTCAGAGCCCCAGTGCGCTGGGTGTTAAACACACAAGTAAAATAAAGACAGTCCCTTCTGCAGAGAGCTCACAATCTTGGATTATGACAAAAAGCAGATAAACAGACAAACATGGGCAGGGTACTCAACTAGGACCACCTATTACATTGGATTGGTGTCCCCCTAAACTATCTTTCAGGGCCTCTATAGCCATGATGAGAGTTACTACGGGGATTATATTTTGGATATACTGTATCTTACAGATCAACTTTTAGTTTCAGACAGAGGAGCAAATAACCATCTTTAGCTAGCTTATCTGCAGCATCCTACCAAATGGACTCTAAATAGAAAGTGTGAATGTTGATAACCTGCCACTGATATTGGAACATGACAGCAATCATCCCCATCCCCATCTGCAGAAGTCATTACAGTCCTACCAGTTTACCACAAGACAGAATGCAACGGAACAACTCACTGGACAAGAGAGAGCAAATAAACTGGAGGTGGAAACTCAATAACTATTTCAAAAAATGAATATTAAATAATAAACAAACGTAAATGTTGAGTTATTTGAATTACTATAGTGGCTAGAAATCCCAGTGGAGACCGGGTTCCACTGCATTAAGCTCTGTACAAACACACAGTAAGAGACAATCCCTGCCGCAGAGAGCTTACAGTCTAAATAGACAAGACAGACACAGTGTGAAAGGGACTGTGATGTGACTTGCCCACATCACATAGCAGGGCAGTGCAGAGCCAGGAAGAGACCCCATGTCTCCTGAGTGTGAATCCAGTACCCTACCCATTGAGATATGGTGTGTCCCACATTCCTGGAAATTCAAATAGTGTGTATTGCCCCCATCCCCAGCACTCCTTGAGGAAAAGGAACCTCACAGCGCACACAGCAACAACAACATGCTAAACATCTCAGCTGACAGCACAGAAAGAGGTGCTGGCATGCCTTATTAATGCCTAAACTAAAGCAACACGATCAACTCAAATACCACTGCACAAAAGTCATAGTATCAAATGGCAAACAGCATCCTACTTACTGTACCTAGAATATACACTGCCTGCTGCATCCAAGCAACTTTATAACATACCGCCAGAACTCTTAAAAATAATAGTTTAGGGCACCAAACCAAAAGGAAACAATAGCAGAGTTAATCACAGCAGCAGCATATCAAAACAGTGACAGAAAATCAAGCCCTAACATGTACAAGCAGCCATGCAGAACAAACAAATAAAACTAACATGACAGACATTGTTATATTAATTAATGAAAAACCAAGAGATAACCTGAACAGTGGGGCTCATTGTCACATCTCCAACATCCGTTCAAACTTGAAGATTTTGAACAAGATGATGCAGATGATGCTGGAGATTATTATCCAGCTGCTATGTCTTGTTTAGTGGCCAGTTTGATTTCAAGGGATTTTTTTGATTGAAAAAAGTAAATAGTTTTACTCACCCCCTCATGCTGGTATAAATTTAAGGCAGCAGCAGAGTTACAAAAAAAAATCACCAAACACAAGCCCTTCATTCTAGTGTTCGACATTTGGGTCCAAATGATTCACCTCATCACTCCTGGCAGCAGCGTGTGCCAAAGGGTCAGTGGGTCACTTTCCCAAGCTAATCATTAGAATGTGGAGTGAGCTTAACTGGTTGAGGTCATCAGTTTTGCCCACTTCTTGTTCTGAGTCACGCTTCCACAGCAGCTCCCTCTCTTTCTATTTCACGTCCTTTATTCAGGTCATTTCAGGTTTAAGACTCTTTGCAGCTACACGGCTGCCAAGAGCGCTGTTCTCATGTCAGAATATTCTCTGAGCACAATCTATGTTCTAGATTCTTAGAGAACTGATATGGCCCACATTACTGCAATAGCAGAGCACTTCACAATCTTTAATGTACTTATCCTCACAACACTCCTGTGAGGTAGCGAAGTGCTATTATCCTCATTTTGGAACTGAGGCAGAGAAATTAAATTACTTATGGTAAAATAGGATGTCTGTAGTGGAGCAGGGAAATGAACTAGGACTTGGAGACCCAGGTCTTCTGAGTCCCAAGTTATCACCTTAACCACTGGATCATCTTTCCTCATTACATTTCTCTCTCTCTATCGACCATGTTGTCACTGGACAAGATTGAGACAGACATTAACCAGGGCCCTGGCTAATTACAGATATTTGAAGGAGATTAAAAGGCCTGGTTCTGGATCTTTATTAGGTGTTACAGAATAAGTGGGTCATAAAGAACAAGGCTGATCTAGCATTCTTACTCTGTGGCTATTCAAATAAGGAAAAGATTGACCGTCAACGATCAGAAGAACATTGTGAAAGGGAGTCACTGGGAATAAAAGTAATGTTGAGTGATGATTCTAAAAATACTACAATAAGGGTGCTGTCTAAAGTATACCAGGAATGTCATATAGTCTATGTGGGAACAACTGACACCAAGAAAGACAGACTTGCTGTGACAGTGCTTCACCTGAGGGATCTGGGAAGAGAAGTGAAGAGGGAAGTGCTTCTTGTGCAAGCAAAGAAAGGAGAGGAATGATCACTGAAGACCAGCTGCGTGGTGGGTTGGTAAAGAAGAGTCCATACATACAGCATCAGAACAACTTCTGTTTTGAAAAGCGGTTTGGATTAGATGTCTCCACTGAAATAGAAGAGGCACTCACCACCTAGGTTTAAAGATGGCAGGACTTGTTAAGTGGCCTTTAAACCGCGTGTATAAAGAAAAAGGAAACTTTTGCCTAACTCAAAAGATCTGGTATGTATTTCCAACATACAAATAAAGCAGAAGATGGAACTGGTTCTTGAAACATCAGGAAGGAAAAGCTAAAATGTCTTTACACAAATGCAAGCTACATGAGAAAGTAGCCTTACTAGTGGACTGATATTATCCAGTGCATATAACAGAGATGGTGGGATGATTCTCATAGCTGAAATGTAAATAAAGATATATAAGAAAAGAAGAAGAGGTGGAGGAATAGTGCTACTGGTCAGAAATAATTATATTTGAAAAGTTGTGGCCAATTAGGGAGGTATTGGAAGATGGAAGAAAAACAAAAAACTTTAAAAAAGGAAAGACTATTATCAATGATCTATATAACAGGGAGCGTCTAACACAATATTGAAATCTGCAGATGAAATTAAATTGGAAGGAGATGCAGATACCAATCAAGACTCGGGAATAATACTACAACAGTGCCTAAAGAGATTAGAAACCTGGGAAGGAAATAATTAGATGCAACTTCTAAAAATGAAAGGTAATTCATCTGGGGAAAAATAATAAAAAAACCTAACATAGTTGGGTGGGAGAAACCTGGGAAGCAACCATGTTGGACGAGATCTTTAGGCAATAGTGTACAGCAAATTAGATATGAATCTACAATGCACCAAGCACTAAATGGCTGGTCCTGGGGATCTGGCCCATTAGCTCCATCAGATAGCTCAGATGTGCATCTCAATCTATTATTATGGCTGAGATTTAGGGGGAAAAACCCTGTTCACCTGTTCTGTATAAAACTCAGGTCATCATGGATGATGTGCACAAATTAATATTTTCTGAAACAAACATTATACTAGTGTAGTACAGTTAGAATGGATACATTTCAGGCTTACTTAAACTCGTCACTGGTTGCCAGTCAACAAAATTGCCTTGCATCACTTTTGACATTAATATGTTACCTCTTGTTTTGTTCTTTGTGTACATGTTAAATTACTTCCATATGTTTTCCATATTTAAATAAATACATCATAGGATTCTTATTGTCACTTTAAACTACTTGGCACTTAGGAGAAAGAGTAGAAATTCTATATTTTTTTTATTGTATGAAACATTTTGTATTGTATGGTTTGAATGCTGCCCAAACTCTTTATTTGGCTTTGCAGGATTCAACTTTTTTTAACAGGAGGAAAGGGAGTTGCCAACATATGGGAGCTGGTACTGAGAACTGATGGAGCCTTTGCCGGAGACACCATGGCATGGTGTGCTGCTTCCAGTGGAAATATCTAGAAAAGGCTCAGATTTGCCACTGAGAACCAACAACAGGAGCCACCTCCACTACATTGAGATATCACCTCAGGAGAGAACCATTTCCACCAGAGGAAGACAGTTGAAGACGCCACTGCTACTGGAGGGAGCCACCAGAGGAGCAAGAATAGGGGTAAGAGTTACATCAGGGGAAGCAGACTTACCCAATGACTCTGAGGGGATGGGCAGAAAGAGGATGAAGTTGAGATTGGGGACAAAGCTCTGGAGCCATGAATGGCATAGGAGATTGGGGGAGAAAGATTGGCTGTAGCTCCATTTGGTTCCCAGCTCAGAAAAAGGTTGCTGAAGGAGGCAGAGGGAAGGAGGAGGCTGAGCCCTGTAAGATGCCTCAGGCAGCAGCCAAGCAGCTTAGAGGAGAAATGGAATATAGGAAGGGATTGAGGAGAACTGATTTTGACTGTGGGCAAGAAAATGATCTTATTTGTCTGGGTGTGAGGGGATGTGACTGAATTGGTTGGAAACAAGATCAGTGAGCAAAAGGGAAGGGGAATTAATTTTGTGTGGGTGGGAAACTGAGGACAAAGATGATGGGAGAAGGGGGGAAAAGAAGAAGCCAGTGTGACTGAAAAGAAGCCAGTGTGACTGGGAGAGCTGGCTGTCTTTGAGAAAGCCTTCCTCATAAGAGGTGGCCCGCCCTCTGAAGAGGTCTGAGAACCACTGCTGTATTTTAATCACCCTGAACTTCATAAAGAGAGGATTGGAGACTGAAAAGGAGAATTCAGATAGCAGCAGAGTCTAGCTTTGTTTCTAAAAGCCAAATCTGGTTTTGTGGATACTGACAATACTAATGGCCAAATTCTGTCAGCAGAAATGTATTTGATCGTAATTTTAAACTGCACTTGCAGTGCTTGTGGAGAGTAGAGAGGCCCAGTTGGGATTCTGCAGGCCCAGGGATCTTTGGATTAAGCTGCAGTAAAGCATTCCTTCTAATTAAGTGTAATTCAGTATAATTAATCTGCCCAGAAACCATTTATTTACCATGCCATCTCAGGTTTCTCTGGAGAACAGTTTTACAGTGAACATGGCGCCTGCCTCTATCATATAAATCATCACACATTAATAAACCCAGTCTGCAAGTACAAAGGACTTCTCCCACACTTGTTCTAATCAAAAGAGAGCTGCTGCCATATACACAATACATGCATGAATTCCAGCCTAAGAGACAATCCACACACAAAATTCTGTGCACAGCCCATTTGTCAGCATCACCGATATTTCTCCATTCATAACCATTCTTGCTTTCCATTAGTCAGAGGGTTGCTAGTCACATGTTCAAGCCAACCGCTCTCTAGATCTCGTGACCAGACATCCTGGTTTCCCAGGTTTGCTCCCTTTGGAAGGACAGTCCTAGTGTCCTATGCTGTACTAATGAAAGGAGTTTCCCCGCAAGTTCACTAAGACCCCATGAGGTTTGGTCCCTTGCACTTGCCTAGCTGCCCTTTTCTGCCACACTCTTGTTGCTGTACTCTCCTGCACCTGGGAGAGAGGGGGACATGGAAGAAAAGGACAGAGGAGAGAAACAGGGATGAATAAATAAATAAAAAGGGAACATTAAAAAGAAGACAAAAGGAAAGAGAAACCTCAGGCCCTGGCCCTGTGTTGAGAACTGTGCAGGGCAACACATGAACATGTGCAGAGTCTCAGTGACTTCAGTGGAGCTTTGCTTGGGCCAGGGTTCTGCCTGTGCTCCCTGCATTGCAGAATCAGGTCCTGTTTTGTAGAATGAAGTGGGGGTGTTTGAAAAGACAGCTGGAAATAAGCTATTTTCTGACAAAGATATTTTCTCTTCATTACAATTTTAAAAGTTCTATTTTTTTTTAAAGTTGGGTTTCCCATTAGAATTCAGAATCCCAAAGCCTTCAAAATTCCACTTGCATTAAGGGGAGTGAATAACATTGAGCTATAAAGACACTCCCTTCCTGCAGGAAAGATGGAACATTAAGGCTGCATGGCTGTAGATGGCAGAGAGCTTGTAGAACAGGTCACATATTAACCTGCAAAATGGCTTGAATTCTTGAGACACAGACTAAAACCCATCCTCTTGCTAAGCCCCCAGTCAAAAAAGTGAAGTGTAAAGCTTTAACGGCGCTGTCTGTGTTTGCACATCTGTCCAAGCTCAGCTATCAGGATGGCCAGAAATTGTGTCCCACCAACAAAACTCTTTCATCTAAGAAAGACCTACCAAAATAAAGGCAAGTACTGACCATGTCCATTAATTTGGGATCTACTGTTCAAGACAAGTCTTCAGTTGTGCAACTGACAGTGTTTATTGCTATTCTCAGCTAGTTAAATTGGCATAGATCTATTGACTTCAGGGGAGCTTATGCTTATTTGCCCCAGCTGAAGACCTGATGTCTGAATGTCCAGCTAAAGCTAGAGCTGGGAAAATATATTAAAAAACAGTCACAATATTTGTTGAAATAAAAAATTGAATGTGCTTTGCCTATGTTCAGGCACAATGTGTGTTCACTATCCATGAATATTCATGCACATGGGTTTAGTAGCAGGAATGTTTGTTGAAATAATGAACATGAAGGCATAATCTTAGACAGAAAAGGATGCATTGAAAACATGACTATTTGCACCAGAACTGGATTCCAAAAGTGATGTTCATTCACTTAGGGAAGACTAAAAGCAGCAGGAACAGAAGCCCTGTGCTCACTCTCCACCTAGTTTGGTCTGTGTGTGCACGCGTGCACCTGTGTTATGAGGCACAGATGGAAAGAAAATGGAAGGAGTCAGGGGATGTAATTTGCTGTGGGAGTCTCCTCCGCCAAGCCCGTGTGGGAATTAATACTGACCACGTCCAACTTAATTCTTATGGGCTGCCCCTCCACACACATGAAGCCTCTGAGGGGGGCGAGTTACGGATAGCTGCTGCTAGGGAGACTGGGACATCATCACTCTGTATGGAGCTTTACTGCCATAGGTGGATGGGGAAGGTGGAGCCTGGGGAGTAGCACTGAAATACTGAGCCTCTGGCATAAATATCCGGGCTCTCAAAGGATGTTGCGACATGACAGATTAAGAGGTTTGCAATCCATTTGGAGGGGAAGGAAAACCTCAACTCCCAAGGCAGGGAAAAATGAGTGGAGGGAAACACCATGAGTTTGCAATTCAGTTTCCTGCTCTCCTCCTGCTCAGGCAGCAGTTGAGTTCAAAATGACAGCGTGAACTCAGAATATTTGTCACTTAAGGCCCACTCATGTGACTGGGCTTGTACATGTCAATACACGGCTTACATTATTATTTTTTCATTGTTTGCAGTAGCACCCGAATGTACTAGGCGCTTTCCAGACATTCAAGAAGGGAACGCCCTGGCCCCAGGAGCTTACAATCTAAGGACAGACAGAGACATGTCAGGGAAAGGGAATTAAAAAACAAAGTGTGTGCGTGTGCAGAAAACCAAGAGTTATTGTGGTGAGATGGAAAGGCCGCTGAGGAAAGAGTCTGAGCACTCACCACTCAAATGATATTCTTTCTTCAAGTGATGATAGACTGACAGATCTGTATTACGCTCAATATTCCAATCTTCTGCCATACTGACTCTTCTTCACTGACGGGCTTTCCAAGCCTAAAATAATCAATGATGAAAAGGCAAATTATTTCACTTTACTTGTCATTCACACTTAAAAAAATAAGCTCAAAAAGCTACCTTTTGTACAGATATTGTTTTCTGCTTGACATTTCGCTGTATAATAAGGATTATGGTTAGTTCTGGGGAGTAAACACAAAGCTACAATATATGCAGCTATAAATGAGAAATCCCATTGTTTCTGGAAATTCTTGGTTTTCTGCAAAAAGGGGAACTTAAATTATAGGCATATTATTGTGTGTGAACTCCAGTAAGCTCGCTTATAAACATAAAAGTTACAGCTAACAGTTCCCATTACTTCCTCTCAAAATTCTACCAGAATCAAGCCAGTCAAAATTTGGATTCGGGGAGGGGTGACAAACACAACACTTCTGAAAAGTATTAGAGCACACAAAGAAAGTCAGAATCTAACCACAGGATGATCAGTCAGGATTTAAATCTACGTTTCGTGAGAGCTCTAGATGACTCAAACCCACTGAACCTCTCTCTACCAGTAGCTTTGCTTGAACATACGAATAGCTTTTCAGCGGCTCTTGTGCTGAACTAGACTGGATAAAGGTTACTTACTGTTTTACACTTTAGATTGTGATTGGCAGCTTGGCAGGCTTTCAACATCAGCCTAGAAGCATTCAGCAATTACAAGCTGTATTGTATGATGGGGAATGTGCTGTGTGTACATAGAGTGTTCTGGCTGCATATCGTCCCCTGGCCAAGAGCTAATGAGATTCTTTTCCCTTGTGGTTTTCACCAAGAGTAGAGACATCCTCGGCACTGCCTCCCATCGACCTCGCTCCTGAAACAAAACATTACATAACTGTAAACTGCAGCTCAGCAAACAGTCACGAAGGACCCCTTCTCTCTCTGACACTAACTACACACAAGTTCAATGGGTAATTTGATCATGAGAGATTCCAGGAAATGTGTGCACATGCTCACATTGCTTGCAATGTTTTTTGCTGTTTTAATGTAAATGACATTGCTTCTGCTGACACACAGGGTTGGTGGGTGGGCTTTTGTTTTTGTTTTACTTTCCAAAAAAGAGGACAGTGGTGGCAACTGCTGCTCCTTAGCCTGATCAAAAGCTAGTGAAAATGATAAAAGTGAGAGACAGAAAGGAATAGCTCAGCTCCTTTGGCAGGCTCAAACACAAGTTGGGTTTTTGATCTTCTTTTGCTTTAGTTCAGGGGTTCTCAAACTGGGGGTTGGGACCCTTCAGGGGGTCACGAGCTGTTAACCTCCACCCCAAACCCCACTTTGCTTTCAGCATTTATAATGGTGTTAAATATATAAAAAGTGTTTTTAATTTATAAGGGGGGGTCGCACTCAGAGGCTTGCTATGTGAAAGGGGTCACCAGTAAAAAAAGTTTGAGAGCCACTGCTGTAGTTTGTCTTCAAGTCACTGCAGACAGAACAAGATAAAGGCCCTGATGCTGCAAGTTATTTAAACACACACCTAATTTTGGCGTACGTATAGCTCCATTGACTTCAACTTGCCATCATCCTTGGGATTAATCACATGCTTAGCACATGCTGAATCAGGGCCAAAATGTGTAAAGTTAATTTCAAGTCTCTAGCATTAGAATGTATTAAACTCCATTATTCTTAAAAGCATTACCTTGAGAGTGAAGTCGGAAGGGAGCAGAGCACAAACCCTCAGAGGATTTTTCAGATATCCTAAAAGGCTACTAGCAAGGTAAATGCATTAGGGGACCTCTTTTTACCTGCTTTGAGACTACAGCAAGGTCATCTTTCAGCACTGAATGGTTCATTCAGGGACCAGATTCACTTTATTTTGCAGGCAGAACATATAGACAACTAGAGCTGCAAAATACTAGGGAAGCAACAGGTTAGTAATGATTATTGATTGGAGTGACTGCACTGCTAGCATTTCCCATTGAAACCATTTACAACTGGCACCCTAAAAATTCTGAGCCCTTTGAGGCAGATTTTCATGTGCTCAGCAATCACTATTGGGGCCAGATTTTCAAAAGATCTTGAGTCCCATTTAGGCATTTAAATAAGAGTCAGATCTTCAAAAAGTGCTTTATTCAAACTGCTGAGCTCTTTTGAAAAATCTGGCACTTAGTGATGTCCTTTCTGCTGCAGGAAAGGAGAACCGAAGCTGACATATTCCCAACTGCACTGGTATTTTATTATTATTGTATTAGCTAGCCTCCTAATGTTACTCTGGACTTGTTATGAGAAGAACAGAAGTGGTAACATTGCTGGAGCCTGCAATTCTGGTCCTTTAAAAACATAGCCAGTAGTTAGTTGGAGGATCCCTGGTAATTGTTTTGTTTTCAGGACACAAAGTTGCTTGAGAAGCTGAGGCTGTACACTGTATGAATGGATCTTAAATCAAGGACTGGGCTGAACAGTAGGACAATACACTACTACATCAAATGAAAAGGTGGACAATGTAGGTTGGAGTCATATGAACCTATAAGATATAGGTACAGAGGACTTTGATACACTAGATCAGGTCACAAATCCATTTTCTTTCATTCTACCTTTAAAAGTGGCCAAATACTTGAAAATTCAGAGTAAGGCAAAAGTCCTCCATGCAATGAAAACAACAAGCATGCTCCAAGCTAAAAATGCAAGCAAGGAACATGATTCCTTCCCGATCACTGGGGCAGTCAGTTTATTTACTGAAGTACTATATTAGATTCTCCTTACCTGTATCATGTTGCTTGTTACATACTTCATTACTGGTCAAAATGATCAACTCCCTTTTAAAATTCAGCCACAGTACAATACAGCTACAGCAGATATGTATTTCTGATCTGACATTCTAAATTCTCTCTCCTTTGCCTCTAATTTTTTTCAACTACTTAAAACTTACTAATTAGGTTCCTTTGTAAACTGTAATTTTGAATTGATTAAAATTTTTGTTTTATATTACAGTAGCAACTGGAGGCCACAACGAGAGATCAGGACCCTATTGTGTTACTGTAGCGATGTGGGACTCACCCCTGCGGCGCCTCCTGCTGGTCGTCTCGGGAATTAGCTCTCCATCCGTTGGAGCGCCCTCTGCAGGCGGGTGATCTACCTTACCGCTGGCCCTATGTCCCTCCCAGGACTCAGGTGCCCCGTCATCTGGGATGCTGCCCCCTGGCAGTACACCCCTCAGTCTCGGGGTCTCCCCTCCGGGGGGAACCCCCAACCCCTATCCCCACCTCGCCTCAGTCTTGGCTACTGCCAGTCACCACTTAGCCCCCATTCACTGGGGAAGACTGCAGTGGATCAGCCACTCATCACAGGCAAGGGGGGTTGGACCTGCTGCCTCTGCCTTGCCTACCCGTGGGTTGCCTCCTGCAACCCAAGTGCCCCGTTGGCCTTACCCTAGGCCTGCAGCCTGGGGCTTTCCTAGGCTGGAGCTCCCCGGCTCCCTTGGCCTTTCCCCAGCCCTGCTCCACTCTAGGCACTAGATTAAGCTCCCTGCAGCCAGGCCCTTCTCTCTCTCTCTCTGAATGCAGAGAGAGACTGTTTGCTTGAGCTCCTGGCTCAAGCCTTTATAGGGCCAGAGGGACCCTGATTGGGGCGGGGCCCCAGCTGAGCCTGCTTCCCACTCAGCCTGGGCTGTTCTCCCAGCTCTCCAGCCCTCTCCCAGGGCTGGTTTTAACCCTGTCAGCCCGTTACAGTTACCTACTGTACAAAGATCCCTAAAGAATTTACAGTTGTGGTTAGCATCAAGGGAAGTGTAGGTGGATGAAACAAGTGGATGAGGAAAGGGGAAGGCTGAATTATCAATGTTACTCACAAATAGAGACCTCTTCGTCTATGACATACTAGATTTGGTTAATTAGTCTGTAGTTTAACTGAGCTGTAACCAGGGCCGGCTCCAGGCACCAGCTTGCCAAGCAGGTGCTTGGGGTGGCCACTCCAGAGAGGGGCGGCAGGTCCAACTATTCGGCGGCAATTCGGCGGACGGTCCCTCACTCCCGCTTGAAGCGAAGGACCTTCCGCTGAATTGCCGCCGCAGATCGCGATCACGGCTTTTTTTTTTTTTTTTTTTTTTGGGCTGCTTGGGGCGGCCAAAACCCTGGAGCCAGCCCTGGCTGTAACAATGACTCATGCCCACTTAAGACAATGGTTAGCAACCAGCTTGTGTTCTAATTGCTACATTTGTCCTTGTTTTGCTTGTCAGTGTCTCATAAATTCTTAAAACAAACACAAACAGGAATTAGATAGAAGTTAATTATCTCTGCTGATTTATCATGACCTGGCCCCTCCTCGTTTTTACAGCTTGACCCTTGTTTGTACGGTAATGTAAAAACATGGTACTTAGAAAGATCCTCACCTGACCCCTATAGCTGAACAACCATGTACTTTGGGAGAGTGTAGGTGTTGAAGTGTTGAGTTATGTATATTATATATGTATATTAATACACACACACACAAACCATGGTC
Source organism: Emys orbicularis (assembly GCF_028017835.1). Taxonomy (NCBI): domain Eukaryota; kingdom Metazoa; phylum Chordata; order Testudines; family Emydidae; genus Emys; species Emys orbicularis. The sequence continues at coordinate 33,226,220 of NC_088687.1, read as the reverse complement.
AAAATGTTCAGATTTGGGTTAGGCACCTAAATCCTTAGGGGTGTGTGTGTGTATATATATATATATATATATACACCCCCCCCCCAAGTTTGCTGAGTGTCTGAGGTGCACACGCACACAGAACAAAGTTTGAGACCTTCACTGCTGGAACTTTGACTAGGTCAGGGCTCAGTTCTGGATACTTGGATGGGAGTGGAGGGGGGGGGGGGGAGAGAGAGAGAGAGAGAGAGAGAGTCTCTCTGTGTGTGGTCCTGAATAGAGACGGAAGAGTCAGGATTTACAGGACAAGGGTTGAGATTTTCTTTCCTCTTCTCTGAAGAGGACATCCAAAGAAATAAAACACAAGAAATATATATAAATGCAACATTTTCATCACAATATAAATACCAGAAAATCAGGAAATGCACAAGTTAAGGGCAAGCTTAATAAATTCCTATTGCCCTCATGTTTCTATTACTATGCAACTGAGACTGTTTAATGCAAAACTTTTATGTACAGCACATGAAATGTGGGCACTTTAACTTTTAATTCCTTGCTTATTAGAAAAAAAATAAAGGCAAGCCCATCCCTGCTGGAATGGGAGGTGACAGCACACGCTGCTGTCTTAGGAATCTAATAACTCTTGAGACGCCCCAGTCCACGAGGGTGGTCTGTGTCCCTATAACAAGTGATGAGCCAAGTTTGAAGCACAGACATCAGTGTCAATTATTCTATCTTGTCAGGAAGAAATAATGAGAGAATAACTCCTTGCTGCCTTCAACTGCCTCCCACCACCCCCACAGTTCTCCATCCATCATTGGGAGACTCCTCTTGACGACTCATTATGAAAGTGATGCCTTTCAGAATGGAATTTTCCACCTCTCTCCATCCCACCCACCCCTTGTACAACAGCTGTCTCATCTCACTACTAATCCTAATGTCATTGGCTCCAGGCATGTGCTAATAAGAAATGAATTACTCAGAGGAGGAGACAGCTCAAAAGACGCATTAAAAAAAAAACCCTCAAAACCACACATTTTCTGGGAAGGAGAGCACATGGGAAGGGGACTCTAGGCGTGTGAAAGAGGAGAGAGGAAGGTGCCAGGAACTGCAGTAAAATCAGAGTGAAAAGGTAAGGGAGCACTGGGCAGACATTGGATTATTTAAGGGGTCAGTAGAGGAAATCTGTGGCAAGTTTTTAGTAGCGTATGCACTTGCAGTGCAGACTAGCTGTGAGGAAGCAATGCAAGGTGGTCAAGAGAAATGAGAATGACCTGTGTAGATGAAGGAGACAGTGTTAGAATAGTTAGAACTCAGGCTTATTACAAGAGTTGGGCTCTACTCCCATATCTGCCACTGACTCAGCTGTGTTACCAAGTCACTTCAGCTCCCTATGGCTCAGTTTCCCCATGTGTGTGAAATGTGGATAACACTTATATGCCTCTGTAAAGCACTTTGAAATTCATGGATGAAAAAGCACTAGATAAGTGCAAAGCATTATGGGTAAATCTAAAACACTCCTGTGGAGGAATTTCTAGAGACACAACACCCTCGACTGGTACGGGGTGCAACTCCTCACAATACCCTCCATTTGACTTGAAAGTTCTTAACCTCCTTTTCAAGAAAACTATTTGTTAGCTATATTACAGTAACGGCTACTAAAATCTCAATATTCCCTGCTCCAAATACCTGCAGAAACTACGGTATCTTCCTACATTTAGAACAGGATCCATAATAGTACATTAATCAATGTAGAGTTACAACTGTAGAATTTTAACTGGTTCTGCTGTGAAAATCTGTAGCACCCAGAGTCAATAAGTTCCAACATGAACATCCAGCTCCCATTTTCATTCAATGAACTGGGATTGCAGAAACAACTTTGCTTGAAGTAGAATTCTAAAGTGCCAGAAACATAATGGGATCATTAAAGCTTCAGAGGATTAAGAGGGAGAGGTATTTAGAGTGGTGAACAGGGCTGGGGGCAGATCAAATTATGCAATGTAATGGCTGGAAATCTAAAACTTCTCAAATACCTTGCATACACTAATAGAATGTGTTCCTGAAGCCCCAGATAGTTATACGTTTGTTATTTTAAGTAATAACAATTACACAGCATGATAAATCTTTCTTCTGCTACTTTTGTGTTCAGTGGTGCCAGAATTATGTATTTACCCCAGAAGCAAGATAAAATTCCCCTTACAGAGATGCCTGAAAAGAGGTGTAACCATGACTCACTTTGGAGTCAGCTTGCTGTGATAATGCCAGGTGAATAAATATTAAGGACAAAAACCTGTCTTCAGACAGCTGATGGATGGAACATGTTGGGAATACCTGGAGAATGAACAGGGATCCCAGCTCTGCTGTTCAAGCGCATTCATTTTGTATAATAACATGAGAGTATGGAAGCTAAGAAAACCAGAATAGCATCTACAACTATAATAACTGCAACATGTCACATACTATTTTGTTTAAACACTAAGTACCAGAAAAATAGATCCAAGTCTCAAAGTTTGGATCCAGATCTCAACTTTCCCAAAGTTTACAAGGCATTCAGATCCTAAGTTTTGGTTCTGGTACATTTCTGGTAAAATACAAGATTTGCTCTACACCGACTCCTGTTGTTGATACAGACATAAAGGTGAGGAGGGGAAAACAGAGATATGCACCAAAAATATGTAGCTTCCCACTTATTAGTTATTGGTATCATAGTACTACCTACAGACCCCAGTTGAGATAAGGGCACCCTTGTGCTAGGTCCTGTACGTATACCTGGTATGCATCTCTTTTCCCCAAATGAGCTTACAGAGGGAGAGAAAGGAAGTACTATTATCCCCATTTTATAGATGGGAAACTGAGGCATTCTTTCATCAGAAAATGCCAGTTTGTCAAAATAATTCTCTGGTCCAGGATAGAATTTTTGGTCAAAACCAGAGAAACACCCACCCCAGAACAGCCAATAGCCTGGTTAGGACACACACCTAGACTATAGGAAACCCAGGTTCAAGTCCCTGCTCTGTCTGATTCAGAGCATAGACTTGAACTTAGGTCTCTGACATCCCAAGCAAGTGCCCTAACAACTGGGATACAGAGTCAGTTTCTCTCTCTTTCCTTTTGGAGCAGTTCCTCTTTATATAAATTATTAAATATTAATTGGGCTAGAAAAGTGAGTACCCTAACCACCAGGCTATTGAATATTCTGGAGGGGGTGTCTCCCTCCCTCCCTCTCTCTCTCTCTCTCTCTCTCGTTTTTTCATGAAAACTTTCAAAAGGTCTCATTTTCATTCCACCACAGAACAAAAACAAATTCTGAAACCTCAAATTTTTTCATGAAACAGAAATCTTGTTTTCCAGCCAGCCTCACTAGCCACAGAACTGGAGTCAAACCATATTGGCTAGAAGCATATTTAAATGAGATTGTTGCTAGCAGGGCTCTAGCACAATTTCTGAGGCCATGTTATTTATGTATTAAGGAAAACCATGATAGTAAAACAATGCTATAGGCTAGCCTCCTATATAGTATGTAGTGTGTTTTTGAACATGGTTCCGACACAATTCTGAGACAAAAAATACAGTGTACTCTGGTTAGGGATGCCATGAGAGAACTCTGCTAGCCCTCTCCTGTGTTTCAACAAGCTCAGAGCTAGCACAGTTCTGATCCCAATGTGGACAAGCCATGACAAACCACAGTTGCTCTTTAAGAGCATGATATACAGGAGCCATGCAAACTTTAAAGACATTCAGGTCTGCTTCTCATCTTCCACACATCACTTTCCTACAATGCAAACCACAAGGCTACTTTGAAGTCCCAAAAAAAGAGATTGGAAGGAAAATAGAACAAAAGGACAAAGTTTTTTAAAAATGTACGAAGACAATTTCTGCCTTGTAGATGGTTATTGGCAAAGCTATGATCTGATTTTATTACAGGAGAGCTAGACTGTAAAGTTTTGTATTTATTTTTACAGCATGTGCTAATCTAAATTAGTATTTGACACCACTGCCAGTATTTTAATCAATGCAAACTGCACCATATTTCATTATTGCTTAACTGTAGTAGGAGCTACATGCAGTTTTTCATATATGCACCACAAAGACGACTGAAGGATTTAGCAAGTAGACATCTACAACTCCAAACTTCACCATTGGAGAGGGTTCAAAGAAAAGCAATGAGAATGATTAAAGGATTGGAAAACATGCCTTAAAAGTGATATACTGAAGGAGCTCAATCTGTTTAGATGAACAAAAAGAAGGTTACGGGTTGACTTGATCACGGTTTATTGGTACCTACTTGGGGAACAAAAATTTGATAATAGAGGGCTCTTCAATCTAGCAAAGGCATAGCAAGATTCAATGGTTGGAAGTTGAAGTTAGACTAATTCAGTCTAGAAATAAGGTTCACATTTTAATTACGAGGGTAATTAACCTTTGGAACAATTTACTAAGTATTAAGGTAGGTTCTCCCTGACCAGAAATTTTTTAATCAAGATGGGAATTTTTCTAAAGCTATGCTCTAGTTCAAGCACATCAGTTGGACTTGAGGCAGGAATTAATTCACAGAGTCTGACGGCCTGTGTTATGCAGGAGGTTAGACTAGACAATTACTATAGTCACTTCCAGCCTTAAAAATCTATTAATCTAACCTCTCCAGTTTCTTCATCACAAATATGTTTTGGAATATGTTTGTGTGAATGAAAATTCAGGTCTTTTTTTCTAATTAACATCCTGTGATAGGGACTCAGTCGGGGCGGTGGAATCTACAGGGCTGGGGAGGGATGATCTATGTTTCTGCCCCTGCATCTAGAAACACCCCTCGCTCAGCTTTGCTTCCCCTCCAACTCCACCCAATGCCACCTAGCTCCAGTTACTGTCTCTCCATTGGCTGATTGGGAGCTGAGAGCCCAAGAGATTCTGGTCAGATCTCAATCCAGCAGCGAGAGGGGGCAAGGACCACCTTTGCTAATTGGCAGACAATAATTGTGGCAATTATGGAGGGTGGAGGTGAGAGCAAGACCTGGAGGGGGCAGGAGCAGCTACCGTGGCACCTGGAGAGTGGGTAGGAGCTGGGGTGATTGCTCCCTCATCCAAGGTGCAGCTTTGTAACCTCTGGATTCAGTGGGTGCCACTCTTCCCTCTGAGCTAATGCTGGCCCTTGCTTAAGGTTTGCTGTTAAAGCACTGGACTACTGGAGGTGCTTTAACTTGTAGTCATCTACAATCCAATGGCACTTATGTTAAGAGCAGGGATGTAAACACTAGTGTCGACCAAATTCCAGCCTTTGTAATTACAAATCTTCTGCCTACCTAAATGGCTTCCGAAGCTTCATTTAGATACAGTATTATTCACATTTTTACGGTGTTGTGCCATGTTTCATCTTAGAGGTGGCTGTATTTCAACTGTGAAGTGAGGCTTCTGTATATGAGTTTGTGTAATCTTTTGAGCTGAAACCTAACATCAGCTCTTATAATCAATAATGATGATGATAATCCTTCAGTACTGATGACGACTAAATGTTTATTCCTTGCTGTCTGAGCAAACCTAGCTAGAGATTATGGGCATGTGAATACATAACTGACCTCTGGATGAATAATAAGAAGGTTGACACAAATGGTAACTTTTTCAGTACTGTGAACTTAAAAGAGTCTCGAAAAAGTTTGTAACCCTTGTAACCATGAACACTCAAGAAATGCAAATCAGAGTTTACCAGATATTCCCCTTCTTGTTCCAGACTTCTGAAACCTGGAAGATTTCTTACCGATAATCTGCTTTCTGCTACCAGCGTCTCCCACAATTCTGAGACATCTGGGCTGCTCCTCTCCAAACTGCAGCTCACGGAGGTGGTCCAAAGATGCAATACTGTGTGCACTGGCCACTCATCTCTGTTCCTTCTTGCTGCCAGCTGAGTCATTCCCAAACGGTGTAAAACTCAGAAGAATATCAGTAACTTCAATGGGAACACTACAACTATGTATAATAATTGGCATATGGCCTGCATCTTTATGATCCAACACAAATAAAATATCTGACCCTTTGGCATAATGCCATCCAGCGTGGGTAGAATCGAGTCACTGCTAGCGGAAAGGAGATTAGTGGAGAAAACTTCCATTCTGCATCCCAGCATCTCCACAACAGAGACAGCTGGGAAGTAGTGAGCAGTGAACAGAGATTTGGAATATGAGGTAATAAATCCAGAAATAAAATAGATAAAAGGCCCCCCCCACACACACCCTTTGTTGTAAGAATTTCTCAAATGGCAACATCCTTTTTGGACGACCACCTATAGTACCTTCCTGCCAAAGAAGGCCTCTGCTTTTGATAGAAAGCCAACCTAGTAGTGTTTGATGAAGATGCTGGCTGAAAACCAAGTGGCTGCTCTGCACAAGTCAGCTAGAGAACTTGAGTGTGCCTTGAAAACCTCCAGAGCAGGGGTTTCTCATGCCTTCTAGGCCTCAACAATACAGAGCCCAATCCACCTAGTGATGGATGACTCGGAAACTCGGAATCCTGGACATTTAGACTGGAAGGACATGAACAGGGCATCCTGACCTCCTCATGGATTCTGTGTGCTTGATGAAAGCAACAGAGGGTCCTGTGGCACCTTTAAGACTAACAGAAGTATTGGGAGCATAAGCTTTCGTGGGTAAGAACCTCACTTCTTCAGATGCAAGTCACTTCTTCACTTGCATCTGAAGAAGTGAGGTTCTTACCCACGAAAGCTTATGCTCCCAATACTTCTGTTAGTCTTAAAGGTGCCACAGGACCCTCTGTTGCTTTTTACAGATTCAGACTAACACGGCTACCCCTCTGATACTTGTGTGCTTGATGTAGATTTTCAGCGTTCTCATGACATCTAAGGTTTGCCACTTCTTTGTCAGATGTTGAAGCTTCGAACAGAATGAATGGAGGGTGATTTCTTAGTAAGTATGAAAGGGAGAATTTACTTTAGGAAGAAAAGAGTTCTCAGTACCACCATCTTGTGGAACACACAATGAGTTCTTGCATAGACAATGCCACCAGCTTGGATACCCATTTAGCAGACGTCATAGCTACCAGAAAACAAGTTTTTATGAACAGGTAAAAGGCAGTCACTGAAGTGAGTGGCTAGAAGGGATGATCTATTAGATCCTTCAAAACTAGTGGTAGATCCCATTGAGCCAATCTGGCAGCTCATAGGAAGGTGGAGATTTAGGGATTCTATTGCACAAATTCCAGACACCATGGAAAGGATGCTGCTGAGAGCAGAAACTTGATGCTATGGTGCTGGATTGAAGGCCCTTGTCTATGCCTTCCAGTAGAAAGTCCAAAAGGACTGCAAACCCTGGATTCCTGGAGTCCATATCATGCTCTTGGCACCAGACACTGAACCTGGACCAGATGCAAAAGCATGTAAGGACCTGGGGACTAGAACCTGGATCTACAGAGCCTGGGCTGGCTAATATTCCAACGGTGCCCCCTGGAAGCCATGCAAAGGCACAGCCAGGGAGCCACATGGAGAGTAGGCGCTGCAGGAAATACCACCCATGTGACCCAGAATGACAGTATCCTATGGCCCTCTGATTGGCCAAATGCCCCTACTTAACCCCAGAAGTTGCTCCAGGAAGTTGTCTGAGCAACCACACAGACTTTGGCCTGCTGCAACACCAGACTTCACCCTGTCTCCTGATCTCTAGTCTCTGTCCAGCCTGACTACGACTCCAGTTCCAGCCTCTCAAATTCTAAACTGGTACTGCGCCTGTGATCTCTGATCCCGGCCTGACTCTGACCCTGATTCTTCTTTACGGGACCTGGCCTTGCGATTCCTCCAACTCCTGCCCAGTGACTCCCGTCGCTGATGGGCAGACCTCAGCCCAACTGTGACCGCTAGGCAAGAGTGCCTATGCCTTGGTCCCTTACAGAATATGCCTTTAAAGTCATGTCTCTCCTGGAAGCTAGCAAATTCTTGATTATGTTGGAAGACAGACCCGGCTTTGCTAAAGCTTTCCTTTCAATAACCAGGCTGTCAGCTAACACTGGTCTGGATCTGGATGGAGAAACTGCCCTTGCAAGATGATATCTGGTCTCCATGGTAACTGTAGTGGAGACTACTGTCAGGTCTATCAGGTCGGAAAACCAGGTCTCTTTGCACAATAGGGAGTTATCAATATGACCGTCTCCTGCTCCCGTCTTATTTTCTGAATCACTTTCCCCAGGAAAGGAAAGGTGGGAACACGAAGTAGGCACGGGGGCCATCTGGGCCATGGAGTCGGAATCTATCTCCCTGGAGAAGTACCTTGGCTTCTTTGTATTCTTGCGGCTTGCAAACAAAATCGGCTGAAAGAACAAATGTCCTTGATAGCAGACTGAAGACCTCCTGATTCAGGCATTACTCCAGATTGTTGAACTTGCACCTGCTGAGCCGGTCCACCTTCTGGTACAGTTCCCCTTTTATGTGCATCGCGCTGAGAGATAGGAGAGACTGCTCTGCCATTTCATTATTTTCATCGCTTCTACATGTAGCTTTGGGCTCCTGGTCCCTCCTTGGTTGTTTATGTACGTTACTGTAGTTGTGTTGTCTGCCTGAATTGGGATGTGATTTCCCTTCAGAGAGATCCAGAACTTTCGTACAAGGGTGTACAAACTTTTTCGAGAATCTTTAAGTTCACCGTACTGAAAAAGTTACTAGCTTGACTGCTCTCAGTTTCAAAAGATTTATGCTTCCTCTAGGTTCCAGGTTCCCCTGGGTGGTTTGAAAACCCAGATGAGCACCCTAGCTCTCCAGGCTCGTATGAGTAGTGAGGACAAGAGGATCTGGAAGGCATAGGAGCAGGCCTTTGTGGATATTCTTATGCAATGGTTCTCTACCAGGGGTATGCGTACCCTGGGGGTACATCAACTTATCTAGATATTTGCCTAGTTTTACAATAGGCTAGATAAAAAGCACTAGCGAAGTCAGTGCAAACTAAAATTTCATACAGACAAATGAGAAAGTAAGCAATTTTTCAGTAATAGTGGGCGGAGACACTTTTGTATTTTTATGTCGGATATTGTAAGGAAGTAGTCTTTAAGTGAGGTGAAACTTGGGGTACGCAAGACAAATCAGACTCCTGAAAGGGGTACAAGTCTGGAAAAGTTGAGGGAGCTGAGTGCCTGGATTGGGACTTGCACTTGGGTCTTTCATGAGTTCTGGGGAGTGATTCCAGGAGAAAGGATTGAAGGTACCTGTTGTGCGATCTTCACAATTGAGTGATTCCTATACATGATACCAGAAGGCCAAAAAGCTGAAGACAATGCGCTCTAGTATGACTTCCACAGGTGACAAGATCCTGTATCTTCTAGAACCTTTCAAGTGACGGATAGATTTTTCTATCTATGTCCACTCCTAGGTGAGAGATGATGGTTGAAGGGATCAGGGAGCTCTTTTTTAATGTTGAAGACAAAGCCATTTGCTTTCAGGAGGTCCAGAGTCTTAGCTGTGGCTTGGGACGGGGCTCTTATCAGGATGTCGTCGAGACAGGGTGTACCCTGTGCCTTGAGCCTGGCTATGATCACTACCTTACTTTTGTAAAGTCCCTGGTGACCGAACACAGTCCAAAAAGGCAGATTTAGGTACCGGTAATGCTTCCTGCCATAAAGGAATCTCAGGAGTCTGCAGTGACATGACCTTACAATCCACTGATGTCAGGAAATCTCCTTGAAATAACAAGGCACTGTCAAGGCCATGGTTACCATTTGAAACTGTTTTCAGAGTAGCAGCCGTGTTAGTCTGTATCTGCAAAAAGAACAGGAGTACTTGTGGCACCTTAGAGACTAACAAATTTATTAGAGCATAAGCTTTCGTGGGCTACAGCCCACTTCTTCGGATGCAAATAGAATGGAACATATATTGAGAAGATATATATACACATACAGAGAGCATGAACAGGTGGGAACAACTCCCACCTGTTCATGCTCTCTGTATGTGTGTATATATATCTCCTCAATATATGTTCCATTCTATATGCATCCGAAGAAGTGGGCTGTAGCCCACGAAAGCTTATGCTCTGATAAATTTGTTAGTCTTTAAGGTGCCACAAGTACTCCTGTTCTTTTTATTTGGAACTGTGTCCTTGTCAGCAGCTGCTGAGCCTCTTAGGTCGAGGATGGCTCTAACTCCCCCACCTCAAGCTTCTGGACCATAAAGAAGATGGAGTAAAACCCTAAGAATGTTTCTTCTGAAGGCAGGCTTTCTAATTCTCCTCTATCCAGAAGATGAGAAATCTTGTTCTGGGTTGGCTCATGTTTTTCAGGGCGGTTGGAAATGAGTGACTTGATGAAGAAAGGATAAGGTGGAGCCCTCAAGTTTGAGGGAGTACTCCTGGCTCACTGTGTCCTCCACCCATGTGTCCATTGTGGATGCATACCTCCGCTCTCTGAAGTGGGAAATTCTGCCTCCTAGCTTCAGCTCTGGGAGTAGGCACACCTGATCATTGTCATAAGGTGGTCTTGGAAGCTGCGGGGCCACCTCTGGGCTTTTCCCCCCAAACCTTGATTTCAGGGCTTACCTGTAGAGAATCTGCTTTCCCTTCACTGGTACTTCTGCGAGATAGAGAGGGGAAAGGAGCATCTCTGTCTGAACATCAGCTTGTATTCTTTCCTGAGGGCACTTAACAAGGACAGGAGGAACTGCTTGTATTTCGCTGAATTTTCCACCACCACTTCTTCTAGCTTTGGTCCAAAGAGAATGGAGCCTGTACATTTTGCTGAGCACACAACCTGTTTAGAATGGGAATCCACCTTCCAAGGGTTGAGCTGCATGTGGATGCCATGGCACTGGCTGAAAACTTCATTGTATTCAGTGAAGTTTTGGCTATAAACACTGTTGCTATGGATATTTTTTTTTAAAAGAGTAGGGCTGAAATCGGTGGGATCTCTGTCCCTTAGTATCCTGAGATCCTCCAGCCAGGAGACATGCTCTAGCAAAGCATGTTGCTGTGAGACACCCTCAAGGTAGGCAAAGAGGCCTCAAAGACTTTTTATGAGAGTGGCCTCCACTTTCCTGTCTGGTCCTTAGGGAAGAATTCCCCTTCTGAGGGGATAACCATATCACTTGCTAGGGATGCAACAGCAGCAGTGACCTTTGGGACCTCAGCAAGAGAGTTCTTTGGCTCCTGTAGCCTGTAGACCTGAGGAGATTTTTACTGATATATTTGCCTTCGTCAGGCTTGTCCCACCCCTCCATGATCACATTCTCAAAGGAAATTCCGGGGAATTGAAGCCTTAGGAGAGGATTCTGAGGGTATAAACTTGCATTGAGGCTTGCTCTCTGAAGCCTGTTGAGCTGGATCTGTACGGTAGATACAACCTTTCTGTACATGGCCTCAAACTGTGTGGGCGGGGACGAGGGGAGAATCTATGTTGTGTCTTCCCCTGAGCCTGCTCAGATACGAAGCCCAATAGCACATTCCTCCCTGCCCCCCCCCCCATTCTTTTTCTCTTTTTGCTCTTTGTTGGTCTCTGCCCTTGTAGCCCGACTCACAGGCGAAGGTGCCCTACAGTGACTCTGATGAGGTATTTTACAGCTTGCCTTCCACAGTGCCTGAAGCCCTCTAGGGAATTCTCCGATTCCTCCCCTGCAGGGTCCCAATCCTCTAGAGCAAGGAGACATGTTTGCTGCCTGCATCCTCCTGCTCAATTGGGAGGGAGGGGGGCTGTTTATGGGCTCCTACCCCCAGGACATTTAGGAGTCATTTTAAGATTTGGGGGTGAGGAGGGGAACCTGTAGCCCCACCAGACTCTTTTCTTTAGAGTCCAGGACATACCCCATGACCCAGCTGGATGAGGTCCTCCCTGTACTTCAAGCTTCTCTCTGCTCTGTTCCGTAGCTCCAGGTCCATTTTCCCTACATTGGGGTGGTGGAGTCAGGTTGTCACATGCTTCTGACTGCTTGATATGTTAGAAAAGCAAAGGACTCACTTGTTCCAAAGAACGAAGTATTTACCTTATCTTATGTATCTATATGGTTCCCATCACTATAGTATCTGAGTGTACCACAATCTTTAATGTATTTCTCCTCACAGAACCCCTGAGAGATAGAGCAGTGCTATTAATCTAATTTTACAGATGGGGAACTGAGGCACAGAGAGACTAAGTGACTTGCCTAAGGTCACACAGGAAGTCTATAGAAGGGAATTGAGTACAGGCCTCCCAACAGCCAAGCTAGCACCCTAAACAATGGACCTCCCAAAAAACAAATTATGCCATATTCTTGTTCTGTAGACTTCTACGACTTCTGTTCTAAGACTTTATTCCCCTGATCCATCAAACTGGCACCTTTCACCAGAACTAAAACCATGAAGACTTCTTTTTAAGAGTATGTTGTGCTAGATACCATATCTGGCACACACAAAAAAGATTTTTGGCCCCCTTCAGTTCAAGACTGTTGTAGTCAGTAATTCATAATCTAATCACTTTGAAGCTGGCTCTCTAACGTCTGGCTATGCTCATCTCATTTAACATAATGATTACTGCATAAATCCATGTGTTTATGTACTTTATCTGTTCCCTCAGACAGGTTACTGTGTCCTGGGCATCGTTATGTATCAGTGCATCATGGAATATGGCTGCTAAAGTGTACAATAAAATTTTAATCTAGAAATAAAATAACTGAATTACAAGTGTGTACTGTCTGAGGTCATCCTGTAGTAATAACACCAAGAGATTACAACAGGTTGATTTAGAACAAAACCATCATAGTGATTTACAGTATGATTGAACAGGTTTTGGAAGGAGGCCAAAAGCTTTGCAAGCAATATATTACGTCTAATCTAAACTCATCCAGTGCATGACACCAAAAATACAGTGTAATCACTGTAAACAGATCCTTGCACTTTGCCAGTCATATTTTTTAAACTGTGCATAATAGATGTTGGATTATTTCACACTGACAGCTGGGACGGCCCCCTGCAATATTAACTTTTGTTCAGTAATGTGATTATGATGGTACTAAATGGGTTTGTTAAGATAATGAATAGACTACAGATTTAGTTGTCCTACTGATATTACAGCGATATCACTTAGGGCATTGTTCACCACAAAATTAATAGCCTAATACTTACCTGGGAGACTATATAGACTTCTTCCAAAATAGATAGTCATCTCTGACATCAATTTGCTTCACAAGCTGCAAATCAAAAAGGATGATGATGCTGGCATTAGAAAAGTGGGATCAGTTAAGGAAAATAATATGTTTTTTCTAGCCAAACACACAAGCCTGATGTCAAATCTGTCTTCACAGATTAAAAGGAGTTGGTTCCTCCTGGATAGAAATAATCTTCTGGAAGAGACAATAGTTCATTAAGCACTCTTAGTGGATCTGTGCAGGGTGTACCCAGGGAAAAGTAGTATGGAAACACAGTATGGTGACTCAAAAGGTGTTGGAACAAGGCTTACAAGAGCAAATTAAGTTTTCAACTTCATACAGGAGAGTGGTAGGCCTGTCTAATCCTTTTGATAGGAAAAGATATTTAGAAATGTGGGGATAACGAGGCCATAGTGATTCTCATAGCTCCTGATACCAACATATGAACTCATGCCTTTGTGAAAACCAGGTAAGAGAAAATATAAACATTCTCTGATTGAAGAAGCTTCATTAGGGCTTATACCCAGGTTGCAAATGTAGACCAAATATAATGGCATGCCTTTGTTGTATGTTATAGTCTGCATTTCTGGAGACTACACATAATATCTATTGTTTAGGCCAAGAATCCTGATCACTGATCGAAGACAGGAGCTCAGTGTGTCTCACTCTATGACAATGTAAGGCACAGCCGTCTGGTTGATGAAGTTCTGTTTTCCTGGGAAGGGATCAACTCCTTCAATGTATACTCCATGGCTTTAAATTCCAGCTAACAGATGCCCCAAAGAGCATCCTTCTTGTGTCACCAGTATTCACATGAGGGAGATTTGGGTGGTTGACTCTGCCATTCAAGCCCACGTCCAGACACATATACAACCATATAATCTGCAAAATCTAAATCTTGCATCTTTTCTCTTGCTCAAACAAAACATCACTATCCCCTCAGCAGCCACTTTTCTCATTACAAGGTAGAAGAAAATTGCCTTATGCCAGTAACAATCTTAAACCATTGTGGGTCTCTGCTCTCTGTCCTGATGCAGCACACAGACTTGGCATACAAAGCTTTTACCAAATTAACAATCCTTGCTGGAATTCCTTAGTGTCTCAGGATCTTCCAGAGGGCTTCTGTGTGGACACTATCAAATGATTTTGTGAAATCAAGGAAATTATCTTCTGCTGGTATTTTAAGCCTCGCTCAATGAGTCTTCTCAAATGCGAAAATCTGGTCTGAACACAACCTTCTGGATCGAAATCCAGCCTATTCCTCTCAGAGTACTTTGTCAACAGAAATTTTCATCCTATTCAAAATAATACAAAACACTGTTTCTAGGCGAAGCATCATTTGATATCCATGTCAGTTTACGGCTTTCCTTGTGTGGAAAAGTGTAATCCCAAAGCAAAGATAGCTTAGGATGCAGAGTTCAACAAAACATTCACCATTGTCATCTGTCTTGGGAATGCCACATCTGCCCATAATGTATTCATATCAATATTAACACCACCAACCCGTGCATTTTGATCTTCCATGAGACAATGACATATTAACGGATCTGGTAAAGGAGGCTCTGCAATCAATAGAAACGGTCTTTGAACCATTCTTTTCTGTTGTTTGTTGGCACATACTACTGAACAACTGTGACTTTTGCGAGGTTCGTCACAAAGTGAGTAGTCGTTATTCTTGAGTTTACAGGTTTCCATTCTTTCAGTGCTTTAGTAGCTTTCTTGCTCAATAATAAGCCTACATATTCCCGGTGTGCATCATCCTCTCTTCCAGCATATAAAACAATCACACCTTCCGACAATAATTTGTCTTATCCAGTATCAGAGGGGTAGCCATGTTAGTCTGGATCTGTAAAAAGCAACAGAGAGTTCTGTGGCACCTTTAAGACTAACAGATGTATTGGAGCATAAGCTTTCGTGGGTGAATACCCACTTTGTCAGACGCATGTCTTATCCAGTTTACCTCCTCTTACTCAAAGTATACTTAGGCCAAATTTTCATTTCTCTGATAACTTGTATCAGTCTACCTGTGCTCCAAAGCGATATAACATTCCAACACCCAATTCTTGTCTTAACCTTAATGCCATTTCAGATTAAGTTCCCTGCAACTTTCATTTTCCATCATCATCATCATCGTTTCAGCTGGATTGGTATTATCTTGTCTTTCGTCTAACAGACTGTGGTTCTCCACTGTCAATGCCTGCATTGTCAAATCTGTGGCAGACTTGTCTTCTCTTTGCATTGTTTCCATACCAGAAAGTATTTTTGCATAGGTTGTTAGCCTGAGTCAAAACTCCTTACCAGGAGGACTGGTGGACTGCCTTTAAACTGGCTCCTACTCTTTGACCTGTCTGATTTGGATGGCCCTTCCAGGAATTCTGCTCCCTCCAGCACAGCTCTCAGGGTCATCGGAGCATGCAAGCCTCCCACCAACTCAAGGTGTAGTCCGTGGGGGGAAAAGGATTGATTGGAACCTGGCCTGCATCTGCCTTGAGGTGAGTGGCACATAATAGTCATTTCTGGCAACTCCTTAGATGAGTAGGGACCACCCTGAATTGGCAACATTTGACAGGACCACGGAGAACTTGCTCTGGAATCAGAGGAATGAGGTTGAGGAAGGGACAAAGTTATAGCCAGAAAGGAAGGGCCCTGCCAAGCATAAAGGCAGGAGGGAGATCAAGGATGTGAGAACTAACTGCCTTTGCCCAAAAAACTCACTACACAAATACCTTTGGGTGCCAGAAAAACCTTTGGAAGAAGAACATAATGAAAATATCAGAGGACAGTGCTGGGCTGGGTACTGGGGCTGTCGAGAATGTACTGGCAGAACAGCAATTACATAATGGCCTGTAAAGGCCAAGGGGGAATGGGATTGCTAGAAGAAGGGCACAGCTGATGTCTTCTTTCTATGCTTTCATTGGACATCCTGGCAGTCTGGCATACCTCCATGCCAACAGCAGGACTTCCCAGCAGTGCTGGAGCTGGTGGAATAGAGGTAGTGTGAGAATATCAATGACCAAAACACAGGTCTACTTTTCTCCTTTAAACTAGATAGCATAAAAACAGAATTTTGTAGCGAGAACAAGTTACCAAACAATTGCAAGAATCTCACACTTCTAAGAGGAAAAGATAAAAATCAAATTGTCACTGAGTGTTGGAACTGGCATAACAACAGAATCCAGACACACAAAGATTTTCATGCAGAGTTTTCAGACTGACAAGACCCATTGTGCGTGGTGGTGCCTTTTAGTTGTAACAAAAACATATCTGAGACACACCAATAAAAGTGGAGTCTAGAAATGAGGTGCAATTCCTTTCTTTAAAAGTCTGAAGTTTTCTACATCCTCATTCCTTCTATTCATCCTTTTAAAATGTCAATAACAAAGTAATAAGTAGTGCTACACATTAGCAACTCAATCTGGTCCGGTTTAAGTTATGCAAGTGTTAATGTAAATGGCATAACACATTTCTAATTGCTTCACTGTAATTAGATGTTGCTCAATGATTCTGTGCATTTTCTGGTCTTGCACGTTTCTTTTTTTGTGACTCCTGTCCACGTAAAGATTTATTATAAACAAGAACTTGCAACGCAAACTATCACCCAACACCACCCCCTTAATTGAGCCTCTTTTCAACAACTTGCCCTGTATAGAAGAGATTACAAAGGTTGTAATTATTAGTTAATTCAACTTGATCTCATTTTTAACATAGAAAATTGTCAATAAATGTTTTACATTTCAAAGATCGTAAACTAGTTGAATGAGTCAACAGAAGAAAACACAGGGGCTGTGAGCTATTTCCTCAAAAAGTAATTTGCTTTCTTGTTCTAAAACTTAAGTTAACGTACCTGGAAAAAGAAACAGGGAAAACTTCCTAGAGCTTAAGGTTCAGATGAGTCCTAGATGATACTAGTCGTGGAGCCCTACCTTCCAAAAGGAATTCTCTCCCCTTTGCCACCCATCCTTCTGAGCACCTGTATAAATGGAGGGAGACACTGAGTTGTGGTCAACTCCTTGTTCACGTGGGACCAGACAATGTGCCACCACCTTGTCACATATATAAAGCACTGCCATTGTGTAGTCTCTACCATAAGTTAGAGCACTCCTCAGACAAAGGGTGTCAGAATAATTTTTTTTTCTTGACATATATTTCCAGTATGAAGAATAATGCAGTATGTAGGGCTACTAAGATCACAGTCACTTGGTGGTATCAAGAATTGCTAATGGTGTGCCACAAGTGAGCCTCTGAATCATCTTCAGAATAAAACCTGCTCATTGAGCAGTCCAGATCCAATGCTCTGGTGGAACAGCTCCCTCTATGACGCTGATCTTCCACAGTTTCAGTGTAAGGAGTTATGAGATAATCTTGTCGGCGATCTACAGAAGACCACATGGTCTGTGTTTAGCCTTTCTTCAAATGGCTTAATATTGGAAATTAATCTTTTATGACATAAGGAAAGAAAAATGTAAATATACTGAGCTGCTGCAATGCTCTATTTGCAAAGTTAAAACTAAATCATCACATGAATTCCCAAACTAGGGCAAGCACTAGTTTTAGTCACTTTTTCCAGAGTAAGTCCTTGTATACTAACACTGTACTTTTATTGTAAACCTTTATATTTCATGGACCACTCTAAAAAAAAGGAACACTGTGTCAACTCAAATGACAAACTCCCATCTGCTCACACTAACAAATCTTTAATGCTTTTTATTTTACAAGCTACTTTAATATCTACAACCACATTTTAAAAGCAGATAATACCCTGAAGAATGCATAAGAAAGTTTTCTTATTTTAAAGTTAAAGGAATATTCTTAGTACCATCTCAAAGTTTTTTCCCTTTAAACATCAGCTCTCCCTCACTGGCTCTTGCTCTCAGGGCATTAGAGCACAATACATTTATTTTAATGCCATTGATTTAGGGAGCCTACAGCCTGCATCGCATCTTTTTGGATTAAAAATATTATACTTTTATCAGTGATGTACCGGAAGATATAGATTATTGTATATTTTTAGAGGGTTTTTTTTAAAAATTTACTTAGAAAAATGAATTTTTGGAACCATAGCAAAGCTGGGGCTAACCTGGGGTTAAGCTAGAATTGTGAGGTATAGAATTCAGGTATTTTTCACCATATCCAAAAAAGTGAGCTTCACACAAATAAAGCCAAAACAACATAACAAAAAATAAAGTCACCCTCCTTTTTAGCTCCTTGGCAGCAGACAGACCCCATTTCCTGCTCCTATCTCTGTTTTCGACACTCTTGGCTTCTGATTGCAAAAAAAGGTCATTTCCAAACTCTCTTTACCCAAAACCATCTCATCCCACTTGTGGTACTTGCTTTCACTCAACTGCAGCACTGGGATATATTATATTTTAGAGATATTATTGCTGTCTCAGTGTGTCAATTTTAAAGTTCAGACTCAAGAAGTGGTCCTTCAAAAAGTGACTACATTGGCAGGTGGAATAAAGTAGATCACCCAATACACCTTTTCCACCTTCAATTAGAATGTAAATTTCTATGAAAGGTTGGGGAGTCCTATGGTGTGAAAAAACAGAACTGCTTTTTTTCTTTATAAGTGTTTCAAATATGGACCACTATTATTTTTCTCATGTTTCGGGAAATTATTTGCACATGATGAGGCCTACTATGAAACAGCTACAGTAATAACAAAGAGTAAATGAAAGCTGAATGAACAATTCTCTAAAAGAAGGTATATATTTGGATATATTCAGCAGCACTCTGAACATTGATTTCCAGTTTGGGATTTATTTATTTTCATTTCCTGTCCAGATTAGAAAACAGCTGCCCAGAACAAAAGTGGATCACTAAATGCAGCATTTATTCTTTAAAGATTTGATAGGGAAAAATGTTATTTGTAGTAAGATGTGTGTGATACAATTTCAGCCTATTACTTTCAATGTTCACGCTCTAAAATATTTCTCAAAAATAATCTATTTAATGCAACTGTGATCTCTCTGGCAATGGTTTCTCCTGTTTTGCTGAAATATGTATAGACCCTAAATATTTACCTTAGCTACACTGCTTTTATACTGGAACCTGACAATGCTTGATGCAGATTTCATTGCTGCTGAAGGAAGTCCCTTGCAAGATTTAAGGCTTCACATTTTTCATCCAGTCCAACTGAAGTTCCATGTCAAATGATAAAATCAAAGCTCCTTCACTCCAGATCCACATGGAAAGACACTGATCATTTGGATTTCTTGTATACCGCAGATGTCATAATGCCCTTACGGTTTATGATGCTCACACACAGTCGACAGAACCCTTTAACTTTAAATTCTCTCAAAATTTGTAGTTGCTTATATCTGTGGAGAAGGAACTGTCAGAAGACCAGTTGGCTTGATCTTGTTTATGCCTCCATCCAGAATGCAGACTCTTGGATATTTGATTTGCACTAGATGAGCTGCAAACTGAAACAGATACACATCGTTAGTATGCTGTGTATTGTACTCCTTTTTCTGAGCTAAGAAAGCAAAGTGAAACAGAGGATAACCTTAATAATATCCCCATATAATATCTGCATTCATCTGTGAACCCCACAACAGAATTGCTTTCCTACTAACTACTATGGCATAGAAGCCCATAATGATTTGTTTGTATGCATTGCATTGAATTTGGTGGTCGTGAAAAGTGTCACATTGGTAGCTCTGAATTCTCTTTACAGATGATGTATTGTACTGGCATCTGCAGGTCCAGTTTCCTCACCCATCGCTATTAGGATTCCTTAACATCTGATCCAGAGGGACCATCTTCTAGTGGTGTAAAAGAGGAGATAAAATTCTCCATAGCCATCCAATTCCCAGCATCTGTCATTACAATCAGTGCTTTACCTTGACATTCAATTTCCCAACCAAACAGCCATCTCCCACCCCCACAATTTAAAAAGTCTGTACAACGTTTGTTTCCTTCCTGATTTATCATCAATTACTATCCATTTGCACAACTCACAGGAAGTATAAAGTACTAAGAATTACTTCTGTGCAGCCAACTAAATTACCAACTCCAACAGGGCAATAGCTTCCATTCAAGTGCCACCACGTGAACTGAGTTTGGCACAGTAAACCGTGGCTGGAAGAATTTTTTTGTCTACTTCCCATTTAAATGACCATGACACTACAATAGCTACCAAGGCTTAAGATGATGTGGTTCAACGTTACCTGCTCAATCCTAAAACAGAAAGACAGGGGCATTTCCTTTAAGGGCGACAAACAACAACAATTAATAGTAGCAAAGTATTAAACTTCTTCCCCAGCTGGAATTTTCACCTTGTAATGAGTTTTATGACATCCTTGCTGTAAAGGCATTTTAAATATGCACATATTTCATTTTTGTACATCTGTATGTCAAACAAAGTTATTGCATTTCTGTCCAAGTGATTCAGGTTAGACTTGAATAGGGAGTGAGAATTCAGCACATGATCTGTGATCACTGAAGACTTGTTCAGACAATATAAGGGGTCACAGCTGATCACAGTCAGGGAATTCCCAGGGTCATGTCTCATGGAGGTACTACCCTACGGAAGACCAAAGGTAAGTTACATTGGTGTGTCTTTCTCCTTCCTCATTGGCTTCTGTCAGTCAATGGAAGATTCAAAGGATTAAAAAAAAAAAAAAAAAAAAAAACCCATTACAGGCTATTAAGCAAGATGGGATATGTAACTGCCAAGTGATGCCAGCTTGCAACAGAGGAATAAATACCATGCATCCATGGAAAGCTCTCTGAACCAGAGCTGCTTGCGATATGCATTGAACTATTACTGAGGCATATTCAGACTCCCCCGCTATCTTTACAGTCACTAACTACACACAAACACGTATATGGATGATATATGAATGTGTTTCTTTTTAAAAAAAAGAAGTACTGTGCTATATTCATCAACAATATGCTGGAAAAATTACCATACGTTCTTAATGACATATATTTATCTCATGTCATATCTATACCTCATCATACCTACATCATATATCTATCACATTTTACGCATTAATAACTCTTCAAAAGCTACATACAGTGTCTATTAATATTTTAAATTTTAACTATAAATAGGGATTTAGCACACATAATTGCTTCTCATTTAGGATTTGTACATCATACATCTTGTGCTACACAGTACTTTTGCCATGCCCCAGTAACCAGGGTATAGTTAGAAATGAGCTTTCGTTGCATATTTGACAAATGGCCCATGTAAATCCTGCTGGTGTGCTGAGGGAGCTCCACGGCAATCAGACTGGAGAGGCCTGTGACAACTCGGAAACAGCAGTTGGAGTGGGGAGACCATCAGAGAAACAGAGAAAGAGAGTCTGCTAGCTGGGTGGTCTGAGGAGAGGAGTGATATTGTAGAGCGAGGAGAAGCAAGTATCCAAATAGTTAGGAGAGAGGCAGGACAGGAAAACTAACAGTGAGATGGGGACAAAGTGGCAGAGTAAGAGCTCTTGCAAGTAAAGAGTGACAGGACTTTGAGAAGGAGGCACTGATTCTAATGAAAAATTAAGTAAGAGAGTATGTGCTTGTTCTGGGGGAGAGGCTGAAGGGGTCACAGGAAGCATTTGGGAGAACTGTAGAGACCATTCATCAGGAAACTCAAAGAAATCCATTGACAGGACTTATCAAAGACCACCAGGGACAAACACCTAGGACAATATCATCACGATCATAAACTGAAGCAGCTAGATCAGGGGTCAGCAACCTATGGCACACGTGCCAAAGGCGGCACTCGAGATGATTCTGAGTGGCACTCACATTGCCTGAGTCCCGGCCACCAGTCCCAGGCGCTCTGCTGCCATCCTGGGGTCCTGGCCCCCGGCCTGGGGCTCTGCAGCCATCCCCAGCTGTGGCCCACTGCAGCTCAGCACCCCCACCTTAAAAATTGTTCCAGCACCACTGTACTGGGATATTTTTAAGTCCTGATTTGCTGCCTACATCACTATCACGTCATGTGGAACAGCACATTTGCGTTTGATGTTGTGCATGCCGTCTGTTGAGATTTTTTTCCCCACTGTAAGTTGAGGGGTACATTTGACAAAATGTCAGCTCCTAAGAAAGCAAAGTTAGATGTCTGTTCATTTCACTTCACAGCAACATTTGGTGGCTAAGTCGCGGCAAGGTTTTGGTGCACTTTGTAAACTGTTTTGATGCAATCAAGGCCTTTTTATCGGAAAAAGGACAAAATTACCCCAAACTGGATGATGACAAATAGCTGTGTAAGCTCATGTTTCTAACTGACATCACCGCTCACCTAAACAAACTCAACCTGTGTCTCCAGGGTGCAGGGCAAATGGTTCTGGATCTTTATGAAATCTGGATGGCATTTGTTGTAAAACTAGCAGTTTTTTCTTGGGATATTCGAACTTCAACTTTCTGCTACTTCTAACACATAAAAGAGCTATCAACATGTTGCACTGTCAGTGTCGATGAGATTGGAATGTACATGCAAGAACTGGAATCAGAATTTTCTGACAGATTTCAAGATTTCCAGCGATTTGGCCCAATACTTACTTTTCTAATTAAACCTGAAAAGTTCAATGAAAGTGACTTGGATTTGTCTGTATTTAAGTGGATGGGTGTTGAAGATTTCAAAATGCAGCTTATTCCATTAAAAAGCTCAGAATTGTGGGCATCAAAGATTGGAGATCTGCGGAGTGCACTTAAAGCTACCGAGAGAGATCATGGGCCCTCTATTGTGATCTGCTGGACGTCCCTGCCAGTGAAATTTAACTGTTTGAAGAAAATTCCATTTGCAATGCTTTAGGCATTTGGATCCACATACCTGTATGAACAGGTATTTTCACACATGAAATCTGTCCTCTGTCCCTCTCAGAGCCGGTTAACAACTGATCTCTCAGAAGCCTGTGTGCAGCTTAAACTATCCAAATACGTGCCAGACATTGGAAAACTCAGCAAGGAAAAGCAAGGGCAAGGATCACACTAAACTGATAAGATCTGCATTTTAATTTAATTTTAAATGAAGCTTCTTAAACAATTTAAAAACCTTATTTACTTTACATACAACAATAGTTTAGTTATATATTATAGACAGAGACCTTCTAAAAACATTAAAGTGTATTACTGGCACGCGAAACCTTAAATTCGAGTGAATAAATGAAGACTTGGCACACCACTTCTGAAAGGTTGCCGACCCCTGAGCTAGATCACGTCAACCACCTCACTGTCATGTGTATACTGTCAGCTGGTAGTAGGTCTGGCCAGAAAAAGGACACCCTGGTCAAAGCCTAAATCATAGCTCAGTCAGACAGGAGTAATACATGTATTAGACTTCTACCTGCATGTAATCAAGCTCCTCATAAGTCAGCCAACGGAGGACAGTTGTTCCCAGTGTAGAAAGGTGATAGAGAGGCTTTGTATTCCGTCTGCCAGAGCAAGGTACAGAATCTTTCAGGTTGGGGACTTAGACAGTGACATTCCCACACCCTAACTGCTCTCTGTGGTCCATTGTCCCCATTATTCCATGTTTTGCCCGTGGAGGTTATTGCAACTCTAGGACAGTAGTAACTCTTCCAGTACTGCCACAGGGGAGAGCAGGGACCATAATCCTTAAGTAGTATTTAAAGTAAAACACACACATACACACACAGAATTTTGAATGACCGTGCATGTGTTTTTCAACTCCTGATAAGCATAAAGGGAAGTGTTTGCTCTGCCAGACTATACCATTATAGAGTGGTCAACCAGGAGCTTGCTTTAGGTGCTGTTCAACCTATCTCATTTAATCTCCAGCAGTCAGAGAGAACCCATCCTCTTCTTCTGGGAGACTGGAGATGTACTGTCTTCCCTGGATGTCATCCCCAGCACCCTCAACGTTGTGGGTGACAACTGGAGGAGAGGGGCACAGACATTACTATGAGGGAGCTACCTGGCTGCCATACAAGCTCCCTCTCTCATTCCTAATCCCAGCACACCAAGAGAACTCTGCAGCCCTTTGTGCTGCACAGCATCAGATGGCTTCATGCTGCAGAGCTGGAGTGTGCCAGGGTTTGACCCTAATTTAACAACTACCTGGTCTGATTACGGAGGGGGGAGAGAGGACACTGCCAATTTCACGTTCTGTTATTGGTATGTTGTGTCCTGAAAGGGGAAACAGCTGTAGGATTCAGCATTAGATTATATTTAGAAGTGTTTTGTTGGCATTATCTAAAACTTCCTTCAGTCTCCCTAATTAAAATATTAACTTTTTATATTTCTCTTCTTGTATGCATTGGTACCTGCTTCTTGCAGATAGGCAAGTCGGCCAGAGAGAAAAGAAAAGGAGCTTGTGCATCCCACACCACATTCATTATAAGATTGGAGATTGAATTGTACAGAAAAATGTTCTAATGCCACCTGGAATCTTATCCTGCCAAGGTACACTGTATGCAGCTTGCATTATCAACAAAGGTGAAAGGGTTATTTCTGGCATGTGTACTGCTTGAGGGAAAGGGGAGGAAAGATTATTTCAAATATTTACATCAACTTCAAGCCTTTTTCACAACCTAACAGTTATGTACAAACATCACGTAGTAAAACTTTAAATACATGAGAAAATAAACAACACAAAGAGAAAATTAATGTTGGTCAAACACTGACTAAGAATTAACAGTCTAAAGAGTAAAATTCCTGACATACAAATACTATGAAGTAGTGTGACCTTCTGAGCCACCAATAGATTTCTTCTATGGTGTCAGCAGCAGAAACTCTAATTTCAGAATACTAAAAATTAGTCTCCCCCATGTCCTCAGACCATTGTGTCATTCTACCACATTAACCATTGTGTATGGGCTCATATTTTCTTTTTCAAATACTTTGACAAACTATCAAACTAGGGGCCTAAAGTTAGGCACCTAAACAGTTTATTTTGCAACTAAATAAAAGTGACCTGATTTACAGAGAACTGTGAGCACAGAAGCCAAAAACTGGGGATGCTTAGTTTGGAATAACCTGTAAAACTTTTTTTA
The DNA here is from genome assembly GCF_028017835.1 of Emys orbicularis. Lineage (NCBI taxonomy): Eukaryota > Metazoa > Chordata > Testudines > Emydidae > Emys > Emys orbicularis. The sequence goes on along the minus strand of NC_088687.1, from coordinate 33,201,185 downwards.
AAATGATGCAAGCATTATTCAAATCTCCATTCCAACGATCCTTGTAACACGTACAATTCTTGTGTCCCCCGCCCCCGTTCTTATAAAACTCAATCTTCACAAACAGATCATGGTTTCCTCAAATGTATCAATTACTCAGATTTACATTTTTTATCTATTATGGACAGATAAAACAGTTATTTGCAAGAATTCACTAGTTAATATTCAAAATTAGAGTTGTGTTTATTTGTCATTGTCAGAGAAAAACAGAGTTCTCATTCTTTTGGTTGGGTGCAGCAAAGTCAGATACTTTATTATCTCAATTCTCGCTTCTACAAGTCTCGCGTTATTAGGGTTACAGCTAGCCTGACTCTTGCTCACAGAAGAGACTGTTTGCATTGAAATCCCCTTCCAATCCCTGTCAGGCCTTGCTCTACTTCCACATCATTGAACAACAAAAGTTGAATGGCATTGTTTTTATTCCTTGATTGGAGAAGTGTAACTTCATGAAGAGGGCTTTAAGTCTCTCAAAGAGAGGCAGCAGATAAATGGGATTAGGGAATACTAAGAAATACCAGAAAAATTGAATCTCTCTCTTTTCTGGGTCACATAGGCTTTGCTCAAGACATTATTCCAAAAATGTTAGGGCGCTATGAAATTTACTAGCTGCATGCAGAGTTAAATTTAATTTCCTCATGTCACGTTCACAGCAAATATTTGAGAGTGTGGAGGGTGCATGGAGATCTTTGAATGGCTTGTTTAACCACTACCATCCCAGGTTTCTGGGGACGGATTTGGGAACCCTGCCCCTTTTCTGGGTTAAGCACCAATTAATTCCACATAAAATATGCCCTTTTCAATGTGAACTACTGAGCCTGCAAATATTTAATATTTAAGCATTCTTGTGAATAAAACTCCTTTACTCAAATACTCAAAAAGAGGCATAAGCATAGTTGAAGCAAATTCTTTTTAACCTAGTGTTGGATGCCATATTTCAGCAGCTCTACATACAAATATACACAGTAGGTTTGACCCTTCTTTCCATCATTTAAGTACCATCATGTATCAGGAGCCATAATGATCTCCATGGTTTAACTGGGAACCTTAGATGCCCCTATGGCTCATTTATCAAACTGTGTTTATACCAGACTACTCAAAGCACTCAACCACACAGCTTTCAAGGGTACCAGTTGTATTACACTAGATGCATCATGATTTCAGAATATATATAGTGAAGATTTCTGTGACAGAATGCAGTTTGAGCCATAATGGATTGCAGTCAGTTCCCAACTCTCTGCAGGCTGGCCATCAGGGTAATGTTTAAATTTCTCGCTTTCACATACATTCCTGTGGCAAGGGAAAATGAAAGGGTGCGTGGGGAAGGAAGGAGGAATAGCATACTGTACCAGAATACTAAGTGAAAGAATGCTGTGACCAATAATCAGTACAAGGAAGCAAAGCCATACAAAGAATCAGAAGGCAATGAGATACTCACATTAGAGATCTCTCTCATCCAAACTTTGTACTACCTGTAGATTGTTACAAGATTCCTCAAATGTTCATTTCTTTCTATTGCTTTGTAAACATACATTACAAAAGCTTCAGCTGGGGGACTGCAGGCTGTTTTACTGTAAAACAGAACCAGTAGGTTGCCCTTGATTCTAGTAAAGGAGAGTAGACATGAACTAAGCAAAGAAATTAGGCAGACACTGAATCTCACTGATTCAGAGAAGGTATTTTTAGTTCAACTACTTCTAATACTAAGGGCTTGTCTACCTGGAGACTTAGTGAGTTCAAGACAGGGTGCACACCAGCTTACCATGCACGAACTGGCCATGTGAATCCTGCTCCGCACATTAAGTTCTGCAGTTTGCTTTGACCTATTGCTGTCAAGACACTCCAGATAAATGCCATTGCACTCTGAGATTCAGGTGATGGACACATTAAAAGAAAACAATTAGCTAGGCACTGTTACTTGATAACTATTAAAACAGCACCATATACTGAAAAGGAAGAAAGGGAAGGAGTTAAGGTAAAACTTTAGCTGTAAACACACAGTATGTTAAAAATGCACTTATTGTTCTAACAAGATCAAGGAAGAATTCTTTGCATACTGAAGAAGGTACACTTTCCATTCCATAACTTCAGCTACAAAGTGATAAGTGAAAGGTGCTACACACAAGAATTTGAAACTATCCCATTCATCTACATAGATGGACAGCTATTATCTGGAATCAGATGAGGTTATATGAGCACCAACGTACATGAAAGAGAATGGCGCTGACCTAAGCGTTGAATCTTCAATTTAGGAATGTGAAAATGCAATAGCAAACACAAACATTCCTGAGAACAGCTGAAAGTGAAAAGTAACCTAATTCCTGAGACTGTTCTTATAACACAGCTAATTTGTACCAACCAAAGCACTTCCGTGAAATCTAACTCCCCACATCAATATGGCTGAGTGGGCTATGAAACAATAATGGGGGAAAATACCATTTTAGGATTCAACAGAAAATTATCAATTGATGATAAAGTGGGTGGGTGTTTTTTATTATTATTATTATTATTATTATTTTATTTTTAAAAGGCCCTTAGTCATCCAGGATTTCCAAGAAGTTTAGTTCAGCCCAAAAGTCAGACGTATGTTGGTATAATTTTAACTTCAGCTATTTTCTTTTTTTGCCTAAGAATTGCTTTATTTGTTTAAAAATGTTTAAAAATTGCTCAGAGACAGCCCATCCAGGGCTTAAAGGTCCTGCCCAGAGATCATGTAGTAACTCAAGTCTCCTTTTTCTGGACCATATGGATAGTGGAAGGCAAGGCCCAAATGGAGCTTCCCAGTTCCAAAACAACCTGCAAGGTTGACATCTCTGAAGGAACCCTTCAAGCATGGCATCTCCAGATCAAACTACTGGCTCAGCCCCATCCATCTTTCATGCCTTCAAATAGGGCTCGGGGGAGGTGAAGCACCAAGCTCTCTTCCCTCATGTCAGTGTTTCCCCCAAAATTCATGGGAATTTCTGGGAAGGTAAACGTGACGGCTCCACAACTCCCCATTAGTGCCTCCTAGAACCAGAAACAGCTAAGTGTAATAAAACAGATAGACAGATCAAACTCCTCCTTAAATAACCCAAACTTTCTAATAACTGTCAGAGGCATTAACCTCATCAAAGATAACAAAATAATACACATTTGAGGTTTCTGGGATGGGCTGCTTTTGATTTATGAGCTGGCAAAGGAACAGCGTGAAACTTCTCCTGAATCTGTTTCTTTTTTAACTTTATTTTTTTAACCTACTTACTAGGGGCAATGTAAGGCCTAACTAAATAATGTCTGTGTAGTACTGCAAACTGTAAGTACAAAGTAATTAAGGCCAGTTGTAGGGGTTAGATAACAACTCAGGATGACCTCCTGGCTTACAGCCCTGTATCACTCTCCTGTGATCCTGTGGCGTTTGGAAGTGTAGACTAGTGATGACAGCAGCTCTCTTTTTCTCAACTTCATAAAATGTCCACTGGGAATCATATGGACTTTTATCATGTTTGCACTGGGACCATGCACATTTTATTATGTATTTGCCCCAGGGCCAGATTTACAAGGGTATTTAGGTGCGGCAATATGCAGATAGGTGCCGACGGGTATGTCTACACATTCAGCTGGAATTTACACCTCCAACTCGAGGAGACAGCTAAAACCAGAGGTGGTGTAAATGACATGAGGGGCCAGCCATCTTGAGTGTGTACCTAGTGTCTTGGATAGATATGCCCTCAGGGCAGCTAGTCCCTCCCCTATCACTCACGGTGCCCGGCTACATTCTACATTTAGCAAGCTAATAGGATCATAGCTAGTGCAGATAGGTCTCTTCAAGCTGGAACTGACATCTCCAGCTCAAAGTGTAGACGTACCCTAAGATGCTTAGGCACTTTTGTAAATCCAGCTAGGTGCCTACTTGCATATTAAGGCACTTAAATACACTTGTAAATCTGGCTCTCGGTGTTTAAAAAAAAAATAGGACCCTTGGTTAATATTTTACCCATGTGAAAGTTCAGGGATTTCTGTTTGTTTTTTAATTAAGTTAGTAGGGTGTTCATGTATCAAAATATGGGTTTATAAACAGGAAAGTAGCACCAACCTTTACCCTGCGGAGACTAGCCTCTTTGGCTGGGGTTTTCAAGAGAGCGTAAAGGAGTTAGGCATCAAAATCCCATTGCAATTCAGTGGAAGTTGGGCACTTAACACCCTTAGGTTCCTTTGAAAATCCCCAGCCTCCATATAATCAAAACCATCAAACTTTTCAGTACGAAATTCAATACTTTAAATACACAATGCAACGTCTTTAGTGCAGTACTAAGATAATTAGGAACAAGAACATTCATTAACATTGGTAATTATACACTGACTACCTTACCTGCTGACTTGAACATCGATTTTAAATGTGATTTAATTATTTAAAAATAATTATTTTAAAATTTAAATGTAACAGCTAGATGCTTATGTTTTAAACTTTGTTGATTTTCAGAAGTGTGGCAAGCAATTATCGAACAGTACTATGCAACACTCTGTCTTCAGTCATATAAAGAATGTAGCCAGCAAAAATGCACTCTGATAATTGTCTCTCAATGCCATAAAATAATCTGTTTTTAGTTGCTACCTATTTCCTCCCCACCTCACTTTTTTTTTTAAAGCAAAAGGAAAGGTTCCCATGTGAAAGCTTCACCATGCAGACTCAGACAATATGTCATTTTCATAAGGTAAAAGACATTTTCTTGGGCCAGGAATAGGTCATACTAAAGAGAGGTTGAACTTAAATCTTTCTTTGTGCTTTGTAAAGAGGCAAGAAGACCTATACAAAACCCAGATTATTTGTCTTTGCTTTGGAGATAATTCATAGATCTTATCTCATAGCTACTCCTGACTGAGGAGAATTATTACAGTATTATGGTACAACAGCTTGCAAGAGGAATTTAAAAAATGATCTACATAATGGATTAATAATAAAGCAATGACTTTACCAGGTCAAAATAATCAATGTAACAATCAAAAGTTCAAACACCATGACTCACCAGCCATAGTGAGATCCTACACTATTCCCAGCGTTCTATCCAACAATATTTTCCCACAGTAAGAAAAAGGTAAGGTCTAATTATTATCAACAACAGATTAAGAACATTACTATACTAAATCTGCCTTCTTGTTAAAGAGATTGCTTCACTGCTGAGAAATGATCGGCTGGTGATTGAAGATTACAGGGCTAGGCTAGTATAATCTGTAGTATTACTATCAGGGCAAAAATGGTCTGAAAACATTTTTTCCAATTAAATATTTAACTAAAAATAAGAAATGCATTAAATAATCTGGGCAAGTCAGGAAAATGGTAAACTTTCTCCAAGAACACCAGTCCAGGTAGTAGTGTATGTCATTATTAAGGCTAAGCCACTAACTCACTCTCTGACATTGGTCAAGTCACTTGATCTCTTCTAACTACAGTCAACCTGGCTGTAACACAGATAAAAGCAGGACTTCGTTAAAAATAAACACCCACCCACAGGTAATGCATCAGAATTGATATTTTTGGGTAAATAAATGGTGCACTCCTTCCCACAAAACTAGCCCCTCGCCACATTTCTGTGACTAAAACCACTGATCCATCTTTAGCTCACTGACTCTCAAACTTTGATCAATGATTTAAATATGCATTGAAATTCCATCAGCCACAAATTAAGCAAGAGCTGCTGTTGTGCATATCCAAAATCAGCTTAACCATTATACGCTCCACTTCAGTTATCCAGTATCCATGCTGGAATTTAAGAGTCCATTTCCCATGTACAAATGTAGGGAGGGGATGTTTAGGACATTAATTAGCATGAGAGTGTAAGGCATTGTCATTTCAGTCATTTAAAGGTTGTTTGCTCAGTCTCAATTCAGACTGTTTAACTCTCTCCCATCATCCTTTTTTCTTAGTGGTTTCCTGCTGTTCCTAGATATAGGCCATTATTTGGCCATTAAGGAAGGCTCAGTATTCACCCAGAAGTTGCAAAACGGACATCAAATTACAGCCATCCTCAAGGCCACAAACATTCCAGGGGGCCAGAACTCAGTGCATTGCATTAAACTACACTCAGCTTCAACCTCAATTTCTCTCCATGCTAATAGCACATTCAGTCAGGCTCTCATACATCAGCCAACCTATTTGTTTAATCTTTAGGGTGAGTTAAATTAAGGGGTTATTGACAAGTAGGATTTAGCATGGCTTAATCCTGGCCTACGGAAGTGTTTAAATGAAGCCAAAACAGAACTAGTTTCTTTACCATTGCTGTGTTCCTGCTTCTCCTGCTGAAAGCAATGTTTTTGTCTATATGGAAAGAAAGCACTTTCTAAAGCCAGTCTAAGTGTTTCATCATGGGGAAGCTAAACCAAGAACAAAGGATGCAAATAGAAAAGGAAGAAATCTATTCAGAGACAGTCAACTTTGGATGCATTGTACTGATATAAAGCAAGATATTAAAAAAATTAAAATGAGATCTTCCACTTTCTAATTACAGTTATTCAGTCACATTGTTCAGCAGCATTTTTCATATCCATTCCTTCTGTCCTGTATATATTTAATCAATACATCTAAACTACCTGATCATTTTAGAGCCTTTTTTGGATTAGGCACTAACAAAAACTGTAGGTGCTCACATCAAAGGATTAAACAATTAGTGGCCAATTCATTTTTACTTGGAATAGTTTGCCACTTGACACTTAAAAATTAAGAGCTTATTACAACTTTTCATTCAAATTTTGTTTGGTTTTACACTTTTATTTGCTGTTTTTCATATTAGTGACTTGAACATGGAACAATGAGCTAGTTAAACAACAAAATAATAGCTACTATTTTGGACAAGTCCAGTCCCATGCCCCCAATTTCAACGTGGTGAAATACATCTTCAAACATTTGAATTGAATGAAGTTGGTATTGCCATGTTTTTATAGAGAGATGCAGAAACACATGCTATGGATTTATGAACCTTCTGAGCAGAGGCAATCTGATACATGTACCAGCCATAAAGAGCTAATAGAGATAGTTTTAATGAGTCTCTACAAGTGAGGTTCCAGTACTTGATTGATTTGTGGGGCAAAGATATTGGTCAGTGCAAGTATTTTATGAAAATCCTTTTCTTTGGTCAGTTTCTCTGTTGCTTTTAAGAACTCCATGGGAAGCAGTAAGGTTATCAAGAATCATAAAACAAAATCAATATGAACAAAGTTACATTTTTCAAAATATATTAAATAGATTATTGACAATGTTACAGATAACCACAAACACTGTTTCCTTAGATTGCAGAGCGCATGTCTTTGGGGATGGGGTAGCACAGGTACCTTTCATGCTGGTTAGTGGGTTTAGTTCTCAGTCTAGTAGGGGTGGGGTAAATTTTTCAAGCCCTGCCTAGGGCAGAGTGGACAATAAATAAAAACTTGAGTTTGAAATCTGATATGGCAGCAAGGCGGCCAAGGTGACTCTGGGTAGTATACAAAGTGGCATCACATCATGCAAAAAGGGAAGTACAGGACCCTTCAGACAGATGACTGGTGGAGAGGCCAAATCCTTAAGTCTTTACTCAGTCTTTACTTAAGACAACTCCCATTGGTAGTTTGCTCAGTTTTTTCTTTGATCTATTGTTTAATTAGTACCCATGTTGCTTTTATGTTTCAAATAAAGTGTTTCCAAAAATGATCCTTCAAGACAACTGCTGAGAACTGATTTACAAATGTGTGGGATGTCTTCAATAATGAGACTCATCATTGATACACCAGGGCATTTTTTCTTCTCTGTCCCCTTTTCCCAGGAAGTCGTTGAATGGTAAAGCTCTTATTAAGATAGATGATGATGTTTAGTGGTTTAAAATGTAATTGTTGAAAGCTGCTGCGTAACCCACCATCAAATACTTAAAACATCCATTAAATCATCTCCACTTGGCATTTAACATTTTATGCATTTTGCACTTGTTCCTCTGGGGAAGGATTTATGTATTCAGTCATTTAGTGAGCTATTGTGATTATTTAAATTGATTTTCACATTGAAATATTTATCATAGACTTACTCAGTTCTAATGCATATAACTGCACATGCCAAAATACTTACCGATCTGAGACTATTCTAGATCTGCTGCATAGTCAGCCCACATATTACCTCTGTTTGGTACCATCCAAGTGAATAGATATTTATCACTGAATTTATTCTGTAAGTGACCAACACGGACATTTCTATTTATATTCCCCCTCCTTTAGGGATATAGTGAAGTGCTTCAAACAAATCCAAAAAACAGATGCATTCTGTTGCTATTAGCCATATGAAGAGTCACCGGTAGTTCACAGCATTCTAATCTTCCCTATCAGGTCTTTAACTCATGTCCTTTCTAAGGGCACAGACTTAGAGATTTTGATGAAATTAAGTTATACTGTTTCCCAGAAAGGAATTTTGAGAGGTAAGATAATTTGTCAAAGACCTTTACTAACAAAAGGAAAGTTTCCAATTTAATTTCCCTTCAGAAGAAAAATGTCAAGAGAAGCACTTCCACTCCTCATTGGCTTGTAAAGTCATTAACGTCCAGCCACAGAAATAAAGAGGCAAGTCTGACGACTGCCTCCACATGCTTAAAAAAAATGGTTACTCACCTTTGTAACTGATGTTCTTCGAGATGTGTTGCTCATCTGCGTGCACGGCTGTCGAAGAATTTTTACCCTAGCACCACCCAGTGGGTCAGCTGTGGAGCCCCCTGAAGTGGCGCTCGATATATACCCCAGTCGACCCAGCGCCTCCTCAGTTCCTTCTTGCCGGCTACTCCAACAGAGGGGAAGGTGGGCGGGTTTGGAATGGATATGAGCAACACATCTCGAAGAACAACAGTTACAAAGGTGAGTAACCGTTTTTTCTTCTTCGAGTGCTTGCTCATATCGATTCCAATTAGGTGACTCCCAAGCCTTACCAAGGCAGTGGGGTCAGAGTGAAGCACCGTGGATTGTAGGACTGCTCTACCAAACGCCACATCGTTTCTGGCGTGCCAGACGATAGCATAGTGCGAAGCAAAAGTGTGTACCGAGGACCATGCTGTGCTCTGCAGATCTCCTGGATCGGCACCTGGGCCAGAAAAGCCACTGACGAGGCCTGGGCCCTTGTGGAGTGAGCAGGGAGGGGCAGGGTCAGTACACCGGCCAGATCATAGCGAGCGCAGATGCAGGACGCGATCCATGAAGAGATCTGCTGAGAGGAGACCGGGCGGCCTTTCATCCGGTACACCACTGCAACGAAGAGCTGGGTCGTCTTCCTGAACGGCTTCGTACGCTCAATGTAATGTAGAAGGCAAGGGCCCTACGGACATCGAGGGAGTGCAGCCGCTGTTTCTGGCGACTGGCATGTGATTTTGGATTAAAAAACGGGAGAAAAATGTCCTGGCTGATATGGAAGGCCAATACTACCTTGGGAAGAAAGGCCAGGTGAGGCCGAAGCTGCAACTTATCTTTATGGAAGATCGTGTAGGGTAGTTCAGAGGTAAGGGCTCTGAGCTCAGAGACAGGCCATACCGACGTGATAGCGACAAGGAGAGGTAGAGGAGGGAGCAGGTGGCCAGCAGCTCGAACGGGGGCCCCATAAGTCTGGAGAGGACTAGGTTAAGGTCCCATGTGGGGACTGGCTGTCGAACCTGGCTGTTGAACCTGCCAACCATGGGACTGGTGAAGACAGAGCAGCCATTTGCACCCGGGTGAAAAGCCGAGATGGCCGCAAGGTGAACTCTGACAGAGGATGCCACCAGGCCCTGCTGTTTTAGGTCCAAGAGATACTCCAAAATGAGAGGCACAGACGCCTGGAGAGGTGGCGTGTTGTGCTGAGTGCACCAGCACGAAAACCACTTAGCCGTATATGTGGCCCGAATGGAGGGCTTCCTGCTGCCCATCAGTACTTGCTGTACAGATTCTGAACAGAGAAGTTCTGAAGGGTTTAGCCACACAGCATCCATGCTGTGAGGTGGAGAGATCATAGGTCGGGATGGCAGAGGCGACCGTGATCCTGAGTAATCAGGTCTGGAAGAAGAGGCAATGGGACTGGAGCGTCCACAGAGAGCTCCAATAGCATGGTGTACAAATGCTGTCTGGGCCACGCCGGAGCCACCAGAATCACTCGCGCCCTGTCCCTGCGCACTTTGAGCAGGACCTTGTGCACAAGGGGGAACGGGGGAAAGGCGTAAAATAGTCGACTCATTCACAGGAGCAGGAAGGCATCTGTGAGAGAGCCCGGGGAACGGCCTTGGAGGGAGCAGAAAGCCGGGCATTTCCGATTGCTGAGGGAGGCAAACAGGTCGACCTGAGGAAACCCCCACCTTTGGAAGATCGGGTGGATGACATCTGGTCGAAGCGACCACTCATGGGAGTGGAAGGACCTGCTCAGGTGGTTCACCAGCGAGTTCTGGACCCCGGGTAGAAAGGACACCACCAGGTGAATGGAGTGGGCTATGCAGAATTCTCACAGTCGAACGGCTTCCTGACAGAGGGGGGAGGAACGGGCCCCACCCTTGTTTGTTGATGTAGAACATGGCCATGGTGTTGTCTGTGAGGACCGCCACACAATGACCCTGCAGCCACTCCTGGAAGGCTTGACAGGCAAGGCGCACTGCCATCAGCTCCCGGACGTTGATATGAAGGGAGAGCACGGACGGGGGCCATAGGCCCTGCGTCTGAATGTCCCTGAGGTGGGCACCCCATCCCAGGGCTGACGCATCCGTGACCAGGAACAAGGAGGGCTGTGGGCTGCGAAAAGGGACTCGTTCACATACCATCCGGGGATTTACCACCAGCGGAGGGAGGCCAGGACCTGCTCCAGGACAGTGACCATCAAGTTCAGGCTGTCTCAACCTGGGCGATACACTGATGCTAGCCAGGCTTGTAACGGGCGGAGTCGAAGTCTGGCGTGCCTGGTCATGTATGTGCAGAAAGTCATGTGGCTGAGAAGACGCATTGCCGACAAGGTTGGGAAGCTCTGAAGGCTCCGGACAAGGCCCACTATAGCCTGGAAATGAGCGTCCGGCAGGAGGGCTCGTGCCAGCACGGAGTCCAGAACTACCCCAATGAATTCTATTCTCTGGGTCGGTTCTAGTGTCAACTTTGCCACGTTGAGAAGGAGGCCTAACCGACTAAACGTGTCCGTGACCAAGCAGAGGTGGGACTGCACCTGTTCTCTGGTGCGTCCCCGGATAAGCCAGTCGTCGAGGTAAGGGTATATCTGCTCCCGCCGTCAACAAAGGAAGGCCGCCACGACTGCCATACATTTGGTGAACACTCGGGGGGCCGTGGAGAAACCGAAGGGAAGGGCCGTGAACTGATAGTGTTTGTGGTTGACCACAAAGCGGAGGAGGCGTCTGTGTGCCGGATGAATCGCTATGTGGAAATACGCGTTCTTCATGTTGAGGGTTGCGTACCAGTCTCCAGGGAAGGTATAATGGTGCCCAAGAAGACCACGCGGAACTTCAACTTTACCATGAACTTGTTGAGTCCACGCAGGTCCAGAATGGGCCAAAGCCCACCCTTTGCCTTGGGGATTAGGAAGTATTGAGAGTAAAACCTACTGCCCCTTAGCTCCCTCAGAACCTCCTCGATCGCCCCCATGGCGAGGAGCATCTGAACCTCCTGAATAAGGAGTTCCTCGTGAGAAGGGTCCCTGAAGAGGGACAGGGAGAAAGAAAATTGGAGAAAGTATCCCACTTCCGCCGTGCAGAGGACCCAACAGTCTGTGATTATGTGAGACCAAGCATGGTGGAAATGGGATAAACAATTCAAGAAAGATGGGGTAGGATCCTGAACAAAGTCCGGTACACCGTCCTCGGGCATCCTTTCAAAAGGCCTGTTTTGAGCCCGACAAAGACTTGGACGGACCCTGGCCTTGCCCAGACTGGGGGTTGGAGGGCTTCCTCCTGCCATTATGCCCCCGCCTCCTATAGAAATCCTGACTCAGCCGAGGAGGAGGATAGGAGCGTTGTTGCGGCTGCTGGGGTTTGAAGGATTTCCGCTGGGTAGCCGGTGTGTGCATGCCCAGGGACTTCATTATCGCCCTTGAGTCCTTAAGGCTTTGTAGCCTTGAATGGGTCTTTTCCGAAAACAGGCCCTCTCCATCAAAGGGGAGGTCCTGCAGTGTTTGCTGAAGTTCCGGTAGCAGGCCGGAGGCTTGCAGCCAGGAGATTGTCCTCAGGGATCGCGATGAGGTGTAAGTACGTGCGGCGGAGTCCGCAGCATACAGCGAGGCCTGCAAGGAGGTCCGTGCCACTGTTTTGCCGTCTTCCGCCAAAGCCCCAAACTCTTCTCTGGACTCTGGAGGTACTAACTCCTTAAACTTCAGCATGGAGTTCCAGGAGTTAAAATTGTAACGACTCAGGAGCGCCTGCTGATTAGCGATCCTGAGCTGAAGTCCCCCTGAGGAATAAACTTTGCGCCCAAATAAATCAAGGTGCTTGGCATCCTTTGATTTGGGCGCTGGGGCCTGCTGGCCATGCCGTTCTTTTTTGTTCGTTCACAGCGAACAGGGCTGTGGGTGGTTGAACAGATAATCATACCCCTTCGAGGGGACAAAGTATTTTCCGCTCCACTCCCTTAGCAGTCTGCCAGATTGTCCTGGTGGTGGTTTGGATGGTCCGAATAAGGGGTAGGGCCACCCTTGATGGAGCTTCCGCAGACAGAATATCCACCACAGGGTCCTCCACCTCTATCACCTCCTCCGCCTGCAGGTTCATATTCCATGCCACCCTGTGCAGGAGGTCCTGGTGGGCACGGAGGTCTATTGGAGGGGGACCCGAGACTGTAGCGCCTGCCACCGCCTCATCCCCTTGCGGAGCCGGGGCCGGCTGTCCTGTGCCAGCGACCTCAGGGCCCGGACTAGGAATCGGTGTTGGAGAAGATCCTGCAGCGGGGAGAAAAGCCGCCACAGTCTCCATGCCCACCGGGGTGGGCTGACTGACGGTAGCCTCTGGCACTCGTGGCTCAGACGGGGCTGATCGAGAAGCCCCAGATGGAGCACCCTGGGCCTGGTGGTACGCCCAGGGCATCCAGAATGGCCAGAATGGGCCCTTGAGCGGGACCCTGCTCCTGCGCCTGCCAAGGCCCAGCCCCTGACTCTAGACGGCTATGATCCAAATGGCGACGGTCTGAGAAATGTGACCGAAGAACAAGAAGCAGAACGTGAGGGCCACGGTGGAGCCGAGCAGATCTGCACTGGGTCATGTCGACGAGGCGATGGGGAATGGTGCCGCGATGCTGGGGAGCGGCGCCGGGACCTGGAACGGCACCTGGATCTGGGCCCAGATGATGACCAGACGAGAGCGGCGTCAGGTCCGGGATCTGCTCCTCGACGACGACTGCTGGGCAGAGCGGTACCGGGACTGGCAACGGGAGTCGGAGCCGTGCCGCGAGTACAACCGGCGCCGCCAAGGATGACCGGACGAGAGCGGCGTCAGGTCCGGGATCTGCTCCTCGATGACGACCGGTGGGCAGAGCGGTACCGGGACTGGCGATGGGAGTCGGAGCGGTGTCGCGAGTACAACCGGCGCCGCCAAGGAGAGCGGCGCCGGGACTGCGAGTGGTGGCGGGAGCAGGAACGATGTTGAGAACGGGATCGTTGCCGCAGCTTGACTGATGGTGCCGATGGGTGGATTAGGGCCAGCTTGCCCCGGGACAGTGCCGCACATACAGGCACTGGTGCCTTGGCATGTAGCTGAGGGGATGTCGATGCCATCATGGCAATAAGATCCCTTGCAGCTGCAAAAGTATCCGGGGTAGACAGCAACTGGACCTTAACCACGCTGCGTGTCGGGGAGTCCAGGGATACCAGACTCAACGGCTCTCCCCTCGGGGCCGGAGTCAACGGTGCTGAAGCCGTAAGCTGTGCCCCTAGATGCCTCCCCTGTGGGATGCGTCTCCATGGGCAGTTCCAGGGAGGCTGGTCTCTGTGGAGGTGGGCCATCATTTTCCGGTGTCGCTTCTGGCCAGGAGAATGGGAGCAGTGCTGGGACGATGATGTCGGTTGCGGTGCCGGGGTGCGGTGCCAGATCTTGGCGCGCCGCAGGAGGCTGAGGGCTAAGAGCTGCCTCCATGAGGAGCAGCTTTAAACGAAAGTCCCACTCCTCCTTAGTCTGGGTCAAAACCCTTTGCAGATCCTGCACTTCTCTTGCCTGAAGTGACTCCCCCAGACACTTCAGGCAAGAGAGGCATGGGGGTCGCCTGTTGGCATGGGCTTAGAGCAGGAACTGCAGGTCTTGAATCCCGGAGCCTTGGCATGAGCCCAAGAGAAGAATTGGGGAGGAGGGGAAAGACCCCCCAACCCCACTAACACTAAGTAAACCAACTAAACTATAACTATCAACTATTAGGCATACGCTAGGGAGAGTGGAGAACAGCGAAGCAGGACTCCACAGTTCCAACGACCGTCACGGGTGGTAAGAAGGAACTGAGGGGGCGCTGGGTCGGCTGCGGTATATATCGAGCACCATGAAGGCGCCACTCCAGGGGGCTCCACAGCTGACCCACCAGGTGTTGCTAGGGTAAAAATTCTCCGACACCTAATTGGAATCCATATGAGCAAGCACTCAAAGAAGAACAGAGACACTTCACCACTGTCAGCGACAGCAGCATATTTAAAGGGATGTGCCTTTTTCTCCTTAGCGCTTGGGGCAGACTGACCCAAGGATGCCCAGAATATTGAAAGCCTGATCAGTAAGTGCCAGTATTCTTCCTGGCTGGGTATAATTTTTCATTTTCTTTAGACTTGAAACCGTTCTTCTTTATTCCCCCTTTTCATGGATGTTCCATTTTATAATTCTACACAGATGGCAAGAAGACCAAGCCATTTCACAAAACTAGCTCTCTCTATTACAAATTCAGAAACTGGCCATTTTGAAAATGCACTTTTTAAAGCTGTGAGACAATTACCTCTTTTTTAGCAATCCCTTTTCATCAAACACTGACATTTTCCAGACACTGAATGTTTAAAAGAAATACAAATCCTTTTCTCTTTAACTGGAAAGAGGCAAAAAAACCACCAAACCACCCTACACAAATCAGGGCTTCCCAAAACGTGTGTTTGGCATCAATTTCCCAAGTAACAGACAGGGATATTTATTTTTTGGTGCCTGAAAATTAACATTCAGACCCTGGACATTATTTAAGAAAGGCCATACTGGGTCAGACCAAAGGTCCATCTAGCTCAGTGTCCTGTCTTCCAACAGTGGCCAATGCCAGGTGCCCCAGAGGGAATGAACAGAACAGGTAAGCACCAAGTGATCCATCCCCTGCCGCCCACTCCCAGACTCTGGCAAACAGAGGCTAGGGACACCATCCCTGCCCACCTTGGTTAGTAGCCACTGATGGACTTATCCTCCATAAATGTATTTAGAGTTAGTATATGTTATAGCTATAAACTTACAGAAGCCGTGTTCTTCACCACATGTCCTACAATCACAACAACTCTTCCTTTGAAGCTCTGGAGCGTGGCAGTAGCAGGGCACTGGACGAGCTCTCCTTCCGTGGTGAATGCTGAGCCAAATGGAATGTTGATGCTGCCTGAAATGTGGCCACGATTAAAGCTGATGGGCAACACAGTTAAGGGAAACATGAAAAAAGAAACTGGATACACCCACACCTGCTGAACAGGACGTAGCCCAGTGGGGCTGGGGTCTCTAAGTGCTACCACAATACAAACAAACAACCAAGAGTGAACCCAGCTCTCAGATTTGTATTTACGCACCACTCCCATTGAAGTCAATGTGACTTTCAATTTTAGCACAGAATTTGGATAATATAGTTTTAACTCATACCTGTAAAAGATGAACTTTTTTTGGTATTTTTTTCTCTTCATTTCTAATACCAATGATATATGTAAATGAAACAAACTGTCTAATGTATAAGCAGCTCCCGCCTCCTCCCCCCTGGCTGATGTGACACAGGCTAATTTGTTCTTACTGGATTAGTATATATCAAGAACCTCATTTATTGTTTACCCATATTGAAAACAACAGCTGCCACATCACAGGAAAACTAATAGCATGAAGATTTATTTGCTGTTTAAAAAGTGACAGATGGAATCATTTCGAATTCTGCAGTGGTCAATGAGTACTTAGTTTCACAGGAGGAAGCAGAGATTTATGCTCAGGGACACATCATTCTGTCTGTTTTATCAGCATGCAGCCTTGTAAAGGTTTAACTTACCCTTAAACAGCCATGAAACGCTTCCAAAATAACTACTTTGCCCTCACTACAGTAGTTAACCCTTTAGATATCAAGTACTATGAACTCAAAGCTTCTACCACAAATTAAAGTGTCAGCAATTGCTCCTTGTGAAGTTCATGTGTGTGAGTGTCAGTCTTTGATACGGTGCTGGAGATGGCTTTTTCATAAAACCAACTCAAGAGTCCCATTTTGTTTTTTACTAATTCCTTTTAAAACAGGTTTTATCCATAGCATACAATTATATCAATGCAGTGATATGTTTCTCTCTCAGAGAAACTGAAGTGCACAGAAATAGAACCCCAAACCAATCTCAAATGGATTGTTGAGCATCTCTCAAAAATCTACACATTTCTGCATTGTTTTACGTTAGTCCTACCATTCCGAAATTGCCCTCATTTAAACGCTAAGATATGAAGTATGAACAAAATCTCAGCTAACTAAAAATGGAAGAACATTTCCCAAACTGAAATTGAACTCAAAACTGAAGTTTGAAAGAGTTTGTTTAATTTATTATTTGCTTATTCTTAAAATTTTCACAAGCATCTGCATCTCTTAGTTTCAACAGAAACTTAAGCACTGCAAGAAGTTCCAGTGAAATGTAGGACTGTTCTGGGGTTAATACACTGAACTGGGAATCAGATGATTGGGGTTCTATTCTTGGCTCCACTACTGACTCAATGAGAAGCATTTACTCTGTTTACTTCAGTTTCCACATCTTTAAAATTGGGATATTACTTGCCTACTTCACAGAGGTTTTGAGAGTGTTATTTAATATTTTAAAATTCTTATAGGTTTTCAGACAAAAGGTGCTAGACAATTTCTTATTTACAGCCTTATTAAAATCAAGAAATTCTGTGTATCGTATGGGACACCTATGAAAGGGTTAGTATGTAAAAGCCAACAACTCCTAGAAGTTGTTAGGTAAAGTCTGGATGCACAAAAGGAGCTAAGTCCCTAAGTGCCAGTTCTGGCACCACTATGATGCACAAAACTTCTGCTGAAGCTTGCAGGTGCTTACACTCAGTTGGCTCCTAAGTTTTTGTAGTACAAGTTCCCTAGCCACGTATGTTCCTGTCTCTGCAGGATATGTGTACTGCTTCCTCTCTCTGGGTCTCCAGACACCTATCATCCACCTAAGCCCCAGAGTGATTCACAAACCACTGGAAGACAGGTGTTCAGCCATCTAAGTTGCCTGATATGGTAGGTACACCTCTACCCCAATATAACACGACCCGATATAACACAAATTCGGATATAACGTGGTAAAGCAGCGCTCTGGGGGGCGGGGTGGGGTTGCGCGCTCTGGCGGATCAGCGCGTCAGGCTCCAACACGCTGCTCTGAGTGGCGTGTTAAGGGTGCCGGGCCAAGGGTTTGGATAAGGGGCAGAGGGTCTCAGGGGGCGGTCAGGGGACAGGGAGCAGGGTGGGGGTGAATGGTTCGGAGATTCTGGGGGCAGGGCGGTCAGGGGGCGGGGGCATTGGATAGGGTGTTGGAGTTGTAATTAAAGAAAGGAGATACAATTTAACCATTGTAGAACAGATTTAAAGGGGAGCTCCGGGCCCTTTAAATCCCCGCCCGAGCCTGGCTGCCAGAGCGCTGGGGCTCCGGCAGCCGGGCTCAGGCAGGGATTTAAAGGGCCAGAGGCTCCGGCCGCTGCGGGGAGCCCCGGGCCCTTTAAAGCACCGCCTGAGCCCCACTGCCAGAGCTCCGGCAGTGATTTAAAAGGCCTGGGGCTCCCCACAGCAGCTGGAGCCCTGGGCCCTTTAAATCACCGCCGGGGAAGTCAGTCCAGTCCAGTCCAGCACGGCATACCGGCTTACTTTCACCTCTGGATATAACACGTTTTCACCTATAACGCGGTGAGATTTTTTGGCTCCAGAGGACCGCGTTATATCGGGGTAGAGGTGTACAATCTGAGCATGCCTGCCAGATCAGTCCTCTCAGGTGAGTTCATGAAAAACAGCTGGGGAGAAAAAGGAGAACCTCCCACATAAAACTTTTAGTCCAGTGATTAGGCTACTCATCTGGGATGTGGAAGAAACCTGGTTCAAGTCCACACTTCATCTGAGGGGGAGAAGGGATTTCAATCAGGATCTTCTACCTCTCAGGTGAATGAATGCCTTAACTATTGGGCTATGGGATGTTCTAGTGCTAACATACAGTGAGTGGGCAACATTATGCAATACCATATATCAAGCCGCTCTCGTCACCTTGATGAGCAAAATGTCATCGAGATCGGTTTGATGAGAATGACGCAATAATTCAACAGCTACTCACTAAAAAACTTGAGATGTATAATCACATTTTTGTATCCCTGTAGGCACAGTTTTAACATATAGGAATCTGTGTTGTGATATCCAATCTCAGCTCAGAAACATGCAAGATCAATGATGGAATGCCAAGGCAGATGAAATCCAGGGCTATGCTGACCCTCGGGAGCCCAAAGACTTCTATGCTGCTTCAACCGATGCATATGGTCCAATACAGCATTATAGTCTCTTTGAAGAGTGCAGATGGCCTAACACTGATGTCTGATAAAGGAGAAATCCTTCAGAGGTGGCGCAAGCATTTCAGTGATCTTTTGAACACACTGTCCAACATCACGGACGATGCACCAATAAGAGCAATGGATCAGCCACCTTTTAATGACAACATGGATGCAGCCCCATCCCTTGACTAAGTCAGCACTGCTATCAGTACCATGAAGAACTACAGAGTTCCCAGATCTGATGGCATTCCTACAGAAATATTCAAATATGGTGGCTAATCCTGCTGAGGTGATTACATGGACTATTTCTCAATATATGGAGCAATGAAGATTTACTGTAAGACTTCAAAGACTCTACTTTGTCACCATATACAGAAGAAAGGTGAAAAGTCTGACAATGGCAACTATCACGGTATCTCATTACTCTCCATCACTGGAAAGGTTCTGACTAGAACACTCTTTGATTGTCTGCTATGCAAAATCACTAAATGCGTGTTACTGGAGTTGCAATGTGATTTTAGGCCCACAGACGGAATGGAAGACAAGATATTTGTAGCCCATGAGATGGAGGAGAAATGCAGAGAACAGCAACCTGACCTTTACACTGTCTTTATTGAACTGGCTGAAGTATCTGACACCGTCAATAGATGTGGGTTTGGCAATTATTACATAAGTTTGGTTGTCCAGAAAAATTCACCAACATTCTAAGGCTATTTCATGATGGAATGCTCGGAAAAGTCTGTGTAGATGGTGTTCTGTCTGACCCATTTCCTGTCACTAAAGGTTTTAAGCAGGCTGCATAATTGGTCCACTCTTGTTTATTATCTTCTATACAGCAATGCTTGATTATGCTACAAGAGCCCTGAATGCTGGTATCAGGATATGTTTCCAATTCTCTGGAACAGGCTGCGATCTTCCACGAAGGTCTTCGGGCAGTTGTTCATGAGCTGCTGTGTGTCAATGACTGTGCTCTAGACACAATTGAATATGAATGGATCTGCAAAGTGTGCAAAAAGATACAGGCTGATATTCTGAAAAAGACAGAGGCCATGTATCAACCTGCACCAGGGAAACTCCACATGAAATCAAAAGTCACCATCAGAAACACTGCTAAATGTTGTTACAGACTTTTACTATCACGGTAGTATATTGTAGATTTATGTTAGTATACACAAGGAACTGACCAATCATATCAACAAAACCAGGTCATCATTTGGCTGACTATCAGGAAGAGTTTGGTGGCAACATGGTATTAAACTTCAAACCAAGTCTATAAATCAGTTGTGCTGTCCAACTTATTGTATGGGTGTGAGACCTGGACCCGCTACAGGCATCATATTAAGTTTCTAGATAAGTTCCATTTGCAACATCTGCATTCCAGACTCTGCATCAAATGGCAGGATAAAGTTACCAATAATGAAGTTCTAGAATGTAGTTACTCCACAGGGATTGAAGCCAGGCTTATCACAACACAGTTATGCTGGGCTGGTCATGTGCTGAGGATGGACGACACCAGAAAGTCAAAGCAGTTGCTATATGGCAAACGGAGAGTGGGCAATCACATAGGAGGTGGCCAAAAGAAATGCTTCAAAAAGACACACTGAAGCATAACTTGAAACAGTGCGACATTGAGACTAACAGCTGTGAGTCATCAGCAACTGACAGACCACACTGGCAAACAGTAGTCAATGATGGGGTTACCCTATACGAGGTAAACTGTCGTATGGATCTTGAGGCACAGAGGCCGAGTTGTAAACAGTGGCAGATTCAGCAGGCACAGACTGTAATCCCTTCCTCGGCATCAAGCTATGCACTTCATGTGGAAAGGACTGCCACTTGCGCATCGGTCTGTTTAGCCACAACTGTACAGTACTCATAAGCCATAATACTGTCATCAGCATCATCTTCCATCATGAAGGCCAACATCATGCTGTGTTCTGATGTCTCTCTCTCAATCTCTTCTCTTAAAGCTGTTCCACTTTGGATAAATAATCCAAGAGTTATTTGGTCCAGAGAGCGAAACCCAGCAATGACTTTAGAGCCTGGTGGTTAGAGCTTTCACCCAGGATGTAGGACACCCATAATCCAGTCCTCCTGCTCCAAAGTCACAACAACAAACTCCTTTTATACATCCAGACCTAAATGTCCTGCTCCCAAGGTACGATAGTCTAATAAGATTTTATGAACAATTAATGAACATGAAAACCTGTGTGAAATCTTTTGGGTACCAATTAAGAGAAAAAACACAACACTGGGCCATTCTTCCACTAGTTTGAATAAAATTATCAGAAAATTTATAACAGAAATGACTGTGCATGTGAGCATGACAGACATCTTTTTTTCCCCTAGGGTACAGGAGTAGGTTTGGGGGAGCAGGGAAGTAAAAGTAGAATTTGTTTCAAAAGCATACCAGTTCCAAGTATGGAGATTAGTCACTATTTATGGCAGTACTCGTAGAGGGCTAGTAGACTGCAGGCTTTAATTACAAGAAGTCGCATTGGAAGGAGCTAAGAGTTAATCTTTTAAGATTAATACTAGCATGCCTTTCTTAAATGTGATTAGTGTGAACAGTTCCAGTTTGATGACTATCGCTGTTGCATGATGGGAAAGCATAACAAAAAAAACTTTTGAAAGATTAATAAGAGCAAGAACCCAATACCACTAATTACTGTCGTTTATTCATGTCTAATTGGAAGGAAGAATCTCGCCCCCACCACAAACTGTACAAACAGTTCTTATTCACAGCTCCATTGTAAATAGTACTAAGTAAGATAAAAGTTTAAAAATAGGACAGTTCTTTTAGATAGAACATGACTTTGCCCATATTGAGTATGCTAAGCTGCTCAATGAAACAACTGACCTAACCTTTAAATAGAATAAAATACATTTACTTAGAGTAATGACATTGGTATCTAACTATGCAGACTGTTTTTTCTTGTGGTTTGTATTCTTTCTAATCTTAAGTGACCATCTTAACCATTCCAGTCCTTAGCTGATTACAAAGGCAGAGATTTTGTGAAAGACTGAAAGACCATAAAGTACTTAGCTAGGACCTTCATAAAAGGAATGGAACACTGCCAGTATTTCTGCTAACATGTTTAATGAAATGAGGCTACGACAGAACTGCTGGCTTTCTACTGCAATAGAAAATGCTCGGAGTACATTACCTTTTCATTACAAAGTTTTCTCTTGGTAAAATAATCTTGGAAGAAAGGGGTCACTAGATCTTATGCTCACAATATGTACTTCATTACAATACAGCAATTCCTTAGTATCCAAGGACAGCCTTATAGTGAAGTTATGCTGGACACCGTTTAAAAAATGTCATGAACAAGAAACCTGTTGAAAGTCCTCTGTTTCCCACCAAATCACATTAAAAGATATTCTGCTCTCTCTTTCTTGTAAAACAATAAAGTTGTGTATGAAAGGGCATCATATGAGTGAAATATTAAAATAAATTACAAAATGATTCTTTTATAATTGTGCATATTGAGATATTCTCTTATAAAACTCACAAAGCAGTATAGCATTTTTCTGAAGATAGGTAATATATATAACAGGAAATACAGCGATACTATACAGACTTTTTTGCATTGAGATGAAAATGTTTGAAGGCTGAGTACCTCCCATCCCTGAGTGGATATGCAATAGCATAGGTGATGCATTCTTCTTAGGATTTCACCTACATGTTCAGAATATCTGACAGTCGTCAACTTCTTATGTATAGTATATTCTCTGGGAGATATTGGGACATTCCCAGATAACAGGTCAACTAACTCAATGGATTATTTTATTACCAGTACAAGCTCACTTTTCAGCATGGAGACTCCTCACTTCTTACAACCCTGGAGACTGTCTGCTATTTATCCACAAAATAGGTACAGCATGAATAACCGTAGCTTCCCACACGGAACCACCCATTAATATGCCTCAGACTGACCAGAAAGACAGTCCAGGATCTCGGAATGGTGAGCCTGCTAATAAGAGAACTACTTAGTGAAATTCTGATGAGGATTTATTATGAGAATAATAGCTACATTCTTTATGATAAAAAGTCTATTTCCTGTATAATAGCTCAAGTTTCTGCTGGCCTTCTAAATAACATGGTAGATAGAAAAGAGGACCAAATTAAAAGTCTTTCCTACTTTGACCCTTACTATGAATATAGCTTAAAAATTAACCTTAATTCCGTGAGGGAAAAAAGTCACTGAAGTCCAGACAATGATGAGTCAAATGATTCAGATACCTGAGCCTGTGACTAACTTGAAACTCAACTGATGCATGAAATTAATAAACACAAGGAAAAAATTACACTTCCATGCTTTGATCCTCTTTATTTTATCTAGACAGCAGATCATGTTGAGCGTTCAAGTTTTGGCATCTTTCCAGTTACGATTTGGAATAGTCTCCCAATTCTACCATGCTCTGTTTTGCAGTAAACAGTGTCAAATATTAAACATTGAGGAAAATACTTTAATCACTGCTTCTTCCTAAGTTTACCATTCCCCTTAAAAGAAAGGATTTATCAAGCTGTAAACTCCTGAAAAAGCCAGTAACAAAGATTTAAAAAGATTAAGACATTTGATACCTATGTTAGCTCAGTGTAAAAATCATCCAAGTCATATATGAACCCTAAATAGTTAATACTGATCCATTACTGAATGGAAACTTTGTTTAAAGAAAAATAAACATGGGACACTTTCTAGCAATCCTACTCTTCTAGATCACCATACTTTCTTAAAAGAAAGCTTATATAGGTATTCTGTAGTTTAGAATTCACAGCTCTTTTCTCAGATGCATACAGCATGGTACATTTTGCATAGTACAGAATATATACTTGCAATATGTATTAATTCTGTGGATGTCTAAACTGCAATAAAATTTGCACTAACATTTTGTGACAAGCCACGTTACTGTGATCTGTTTGCTGGTGTACAGAAGCAGGAACTTGGGACCTGACCCTTTAAGTGAGCCATTACAGCCTGTTACCTAGAAAAATTAGGTACATATCCTTCAAAAGCAATAATCTGCACCAGCTTTACTGTTATGAAAGGAACTTTTTATAAAGTGGTAAATAAGTAATTACAAATAAATAACTATACTTTAAAATGCTGCCTAGGACATTAAGAGACTCACCTAATAATGTGTTGTGATCTATCCCACTTTTAGATGGAGACTGCTGACAGAGATATGCTCCTTGCTGAAAGAATCACATAATTGAAAAAAAATAAAAATAAAGAAGCCAAACGAAAAAATCCTCGAAGTTGTATATGTTAAATTAAAAGCCATGTTTGAAGGATGTAATGAAAAATATATTGGGTACAATCCGGAGCTGCACTGAGAAAAAGGTGGCTGTAGGCTGCCTTTATGTCTTCCCTGATCATGAGTCAGCTGGGTAGCTGAACAAGCCTCCCTGCATAAGTTAGAGCAGCCACGGGGCTACTTTAAGTCATGCCAATTACAATACTCTCCTTAGGAATTTTTTTCTAGGTGGGGATTGGCGGAACACATCATATACCAACCCTTCCGCTTCCCCTCTAGCCCCCAAAAGCTCATCCCCTCTCCTGACACACCCATTGCACCAGTGGAGGGGAACGAGTGGAGCAGAGAGCTACTGGCGTAAAACCAGCTATGTCAGCTTTACTCCAGTCCAAGATTCCATCATGTCAGGCGAATCCTCAGGTGCTGCTGGCAACTTTAACGTCACTGTGTGCTGCTCCAGTGGCACAAAGTGATCTCATTGGGATTGAGGATCCAGCCTGAGGAGCAAGAGAGAGACTAACTTATAGGGAAACTTCTTTGCCCTCTTTTCCACAGAGAAAGTTTCCACTATCAACCCTACCTTAAGACTCTCTGCTGCATATCTGTAGCGCTATTTACATTATTTATCATGCTCAATTAAAATAGGCAGGAGTAGTGGTGAATCGGCCAATATGAAGGATACTCTTCGCTATTACGGATGTCAACTACAAGCAGTTTTGGCTTGCTAGATTTGGTTTTCTTTGTAGGCGTTTTGAAGTGACTAGGTCCCGTCAGCTCACACAAGTCAATCAGATCTTCTGCTGAAATCCGTGGCGACACTTCCGCCTTCAGGTCATTCAACTGGATAGAGTCCCTAGACTTTAAAGAGAGAAAAATAAAGTCTTTAAAATGATGTAACTATTTATTTGCAGTGTTATTGTAGCTGTTAGCCCCTGGTTGTTAGAGAGACAGAGTAGGTGAGGTTAATATCTTTTATTGCTCCAACTTCTGTTGGTGAAAGAGATGAGCTTTTGAGTTTACACAGACCTGAAGAAAATCTCTGTACAAGCTCAAAAGCTTGTCTCTTTCATTAATGAAAGCTTCTCCAATAAAAGATATAACCTCACCTACCTAGTTTCTCACTTAACTGTTTAGGCATTATCCAGCATTCATTGCAACTTCTGCTTCATATGATCATCCTAAATATAAAAGTGAAGTTTTGCATAGAAACATTCCTTTCTTGTAACTACAGAAAAGTTTGAGATAAGCCATATAGCACTGCATCTAGAACTTTTCAAATTATTCATTGTGGATAGTTTATCTGAAAAACTTAGCTCTATTTTCTGTTTGAAAATTATCCATAAATAGATTTTTATGAACATGTCATTTGTAATTGTTTGAGGAATAGCTTGTGAAAACAAATTTTAGCCTGTTCTTGGTTCATGAAGTGTTCACTACCGATAAGATCCTCCTTCACTCCAGCCACTTTATGCAAGGTAAAGGGGCCCTAAAAGCCTTGGATCTCTCCAGAGGAGGACTTCCCCAGTTCAAGAACTGATGTAGACTGCCACAAGTTGTCCTTCGAGGATCCCCTTGAAAGCCTTCATGTAGAGGACATGTCAGGAATGGGATGAATGTGAAGTGAGTGGGGAGGAGATTTTGGGCAGCAGTAGGGCCCATAGGTCAACTGGGAAACCCACCATAATTTAGACTGTTCCATGGAGCTGTCTAAATTACGCCAGAGGCTACTCCAGTCCCCAGAGTAGCCCAGGATCAAGAGGATGCAAAGATGACTTAGAGCTACCTTAACCTCCACTGATCTGTGAGTTCTGTCCTGCATCTATGAAGTGCAGCACAGAATCTCTCCCTGTGCCCTTTCACTATTTATTATTCCTCCATTGAATCATATTTTTGGTCACCTAAGTCACTTGGTATTGTTTCTGGATGAGCTAAGCTTTATAAAAATTATTTGGGAACTCTCAGCTAATTTATTGTGGTGCCACAGAAATACTCTATTATTTGCCCAACAGCCTTTCCTTCTCTATGGGGAAGTCTCAATACTTCAGCTTCAAATGTTACCAGCTTTAACTTTTCAAAGCACCCATACCAAAGCAAAC
Source organism: Emys orbicularis (assembly GCF_028017835.1). Lineage (NCBI taxonomy): Eukaryota > Metazoa > Chordata > Testudines > Emydidae > Emys > Emys orbicularis. Next base: position 33,175,114 of record NC_088687.1, on the reverse strand, counting down.
ATTAATTTTTTCTACATTTAGAAAATCCAGCACAAGACATGTGGTTCAGAGGCTTCAATGCACCACTGCGTTGTGTTTTACTGTAGTCTGCAGAAGTAGCATGTACCTATCACCACTTTGTCAGCTTGTCTCATTGCCTAGTAATGGCATTTACAGGTATATGATTTGCATAATATTTTAACCTAGCAGTAAAGAGTTAATGAAGTCAGTCACGTATGCACAAAGGCTAAATTCAGCTCCATTGTGCCAAAATGTAGCCCTGCTGTATGTGACTCCAATGGAGCTTTTCTTGCTTACACCAGGGCTGAATTTGTCCCTATGCAACTGTTGTGCTCCTACCGTGTTTGAGGTCAAACATAGGCGAAATTTTATACCTTCTGAGTGTTCAGCTGTTTCCAGTGAATTATTCCAGCTTGTCTGGAGACAAATCTGTGCAGGATAGCTGGGAACTGCTAGAGTGAGCATCTTCTGGAAGCTGTTTAGACTACTGTTTTGGTGACTGTTACTGGTGGAATACTTTTTCTGTGTTAATTAAAAGGTAGCTATTTTGTTTAGAAAATCCAAATGTGTGCTTTGCAATTCTTCCATACACAACAAAGGTGCTGGGGCCACTTCTCCCCAATGCAGATATTACTCCCATTAACATTACTGGACATTATATGCACATCAAACAGTAAATACAGCCCAGATGTAAAATACAAAATAGAAAAATTAAAAATCTAAAAATTGTTCCTACATTACTGGTGAACGTTACTGCATTGATTTTAAGAGTTAAATATATAAAGTGCTGTTTAAAAGCAGGATTATTCTAAGAGTATCAGGGGCTGAATTTTATGCTTAGAGAAAAACAGAACCATAGTTCATAGAATTATCTTTGCCATCTAATCTCTTGTATATATGTATGGGTATATTGATACTGATTCAGTACCTAGCTTATCATTTGCTTTGCAATTTGTACTTATCAATGAGAAAACATACACATAAGGGAACAGGTGTGTTAGCAATCAGGAGACATTGAGGCACTTTAATCAGAGTATTAAATAGAGCTGAGGAGAAGATGGTTTTCCTGTCCCATGAACATTTTCAAGATATCAAAACATTTTCCCATCTCAAATTGGGATGAAAAGTCAAAATCTTGACAATTTTTGCAAATCAAAAATCTGAAAACAAATTTGCTCTGGGTCAATCAAAACAATTTCTAAACATTTCATTTTGGTTTTGATCTTCTTCCTTTTTTTAAGCTTTAAGTCTAAATTTAATAAACTTCAAAATAAAAACTCAGAAAAATTAAATTCAGAAAAATTAAGCTTATTACCCCCAAAAATTTCAAGTCAGATTTGTCAAAACCAATTAACTGTTTTGCAAACAGTTTCAGTTCTGATGAATCAACATTTTCCAGCAACCCCCCCCCCCAAAACAACAACAGTGCAATGAAAAATGAGTGATCAGGTCTGGTATTAATTAACTCAAGTAATTACTGCTAGCACTAACCCTTGCTTCAGCAGTGTGCTGTAAACATGTGCTAGCTGATATTGATTCAGCAGAACCTCAAAGATACGAACACCAGAGTTACAACCGGACACCATGTGAAACCGGAAGTAACCAATTAGGGAGCAGTGGGGACCAAAGAAAGAAAGAAAAAGCAAATACTGTACTGTACTGTGCCTGTATTGCATCTTAAAAGTAGGCACATCTGGGCTGCATGTCCCTACGTACGGGGCAGCTACTTACAGCTAGGAGGTGATGACATTGGGGCTGCCAGCCCAAGGCAGCTGGAGTTGGCAGAGCAGGAGCAGCGCTGGGGTCTGTGCTGCTTTCACACACCCACCCCACCGGCCGGGAGAAGGATGCACTTTTTTTACCACCACCCCCCGCCGGTCAAGAGGGGGATGCGCTGTTTTTATCCCCTCCCTCCGGCCGGGAAGGGGACAAGGTACAAACTCAGTCCGAAAGAAGCTGCCTGCAAGGAAGCTGCCAGCGCTGAGGAGGGAGCAGAGCTGCTGCTGGAGCCTGGCCTGGAGTGTCAGCTGCTGGAGCCCAAACTGCGCTTTGTTCGGATTTACGAACATTTCAGAGTTATGGACAACCTCCGTTCCAGAGGTGTCTGTAACTCTGAGGTTCTACCTCAAAGTTGCCCACTCAAAATATAGAGATTCCCACTCTATTTCCCACTCAAAATATAGTTTATTATCTTCTCTACAGTTTTGCTGCTAACTAGGAAAAGAATTACATTAATGTGCTGGAGAAACAGTAAAGGCAAAATGAAGCTATACAACAAAGGGATGTTGTAGTGGTGTGGTACAGCATACCTCCGAAAATAGTCCTTAGCCAGCCTATGTACAGTTACACTTACCTTTGCTATGATCAGGCAATCAAAAGGTATTCATAATTATAGACAGCATCTACTGGACTAAAAAGAACATGCTAACTTACCAAACTGGTTTTTCTGGTCAGTCTGTTATAGTCTTCAGAACACAGTAACTTAGAAATCTGTGGTCTCTATTATGAGATATACTCAGCATGCAGGATTTTTTTTACCCCAGTGAAAATAATAAAGGACAATTTATGACAAAAAGACACCCCTGAGTTTCTAGATAATATACTGTTAATTTAAGTACAACAGAATTCTCAAGAGTAAAAGAGTATTGTAACCTTAATTCAGCCACCATGTACCTTCGCATTAGGACAGTTTTTAATTATATGACTACATACTATTCCCCCCTCCCCCCTCAGGATACCTGCCTAATTCAGTGCACAGGACGGATGCACACAGGGTAAGAATTAAGGTTGAACAGGCAACCTTAAATCTGGTATTTCCTATGCTTGTATAATAGAAGTCATAATCATCAAAATTCTACATTATCCCCAACGGGTCAATAGGAAACAAGTGCTCCATAAGTAAGACTATGCCTACACTATGAGCTAGGGATGCAATATCCCTGCTCACATACACATACTTGTGCTAGCACTCATTGAGCTACCAGGAGTATAAATAGCATTGTAGCCACAGTAGCATGGGTAGCAGCAGTGGAAGCATGACTGAACTGTGTTCAGTACATATTCAGTGGTTTCAGGAGAGCTTGTAAAATCTTTATACACTTTTCTGCACACTAAATATAGTTTCACGTCTTCCACAATCTGCTGTGACAGCAGTGATATTTGGTATTAGCTAGAGCTCCACCTGTTTATTATCGTCATTTATTTGTATTACCATAATGCCTACCAGCCCTACTCAGGGGCCAAGATCCACATGCTCGGCTCCGTACAAATAGAACAAAAAGACGGTTCCTGCTCCAAAGTGCTTATAGTTTAAGGGCATGTCTAAACGAAGCATAAGTGTGAGGCAAGCTGTGGCGTAAATCTGCAGTGCACTTACATGCTGCACGCTAACTGTCCATGTAGATTCTGCTACTGTGCCCTAAAGTTTGAAACAGCAGTATGCAAATCATACTGGGGAACTTTCAGGGCGCAGCAGCAAGATCCACATGGACAGTTAGTGCACACATGCTGGAATACTGTAGATTTGCCATGCACTAATTTGCTGTTTAGACAAACCCTATGTGATGCAGAAAGAATCTTCAAGATTTAGACATAGCCTGGATATGAGGACTTGGATACCTGCGTTGATGATGATGCTCACATTATGGGCCAGAGTGACAGGCAGGATGGTGGTGCTGTCCACAGTGATTGAGAAAGAAGGTGCAGTGGAGGTCTTTGAGGAAGATTAAGAGCTCTGCTATAGCCACTTTTAGCTTAAGCTGATGGCTAGACTTTCGGACAGAATTCTTAACTGTACCCAGTGATATGCCTCATCCCTTGCTTAGGCCTTTTGGTGGTGTCATAGCTAGGCACCAGTTTCCAGCTGAGCGGGAGAGGAGGGGAGAGAGAGAGGCCATTTGAAAATAAGCCTCCAAAAAGATTACTTGTCCTCTCAGCAGCATTTGTGGCCACTGTCCATTTTAAATTCATTTAAAAAACCCACCAAGCTGTGAATATAAAACAGCTCCCAATTAAGAGCCTGATTCAGCCAGGTACTTAAGCACTTGTCTAATGTTAAGCTGCAAATAGTCCCATGGAGGTCCTTGGGACTACTTACATACTTAAAGTTAAATCATGTACTTGCTGAATCAATGCCTACTTAAAAAAAAAAAAAAAAACCAATAGAAAGTGAGAGCTGAAAGAAGCCACTAGGCTACAAACGGCAGCTCTAAAGGCAGTAAGGCTCATTGGCTGACAGGTGTAAAAAAAGAAGGGGTCCAATTGACCAGGACACCTAGGAGAAAAAATAGGAGGAGGCATTTATAACTTACTCTCTTCTGTTATCCTTCGGATATGACCTATTTAGAGTTTTCCATACTGTATACAGAGAAAAATTCACTGAAAAACTTTTTTTCTAAATAATGGAAAGTAAAATTAAGGATCCGTAGTCTGTGAGCAATATCAGGGTATGCATTAAAAAGCCTCACATGCGGACACACACAGTTGTGGTTTATAGTTATTTAAAAAGATGGGTTTAAAGGTCAAAACTAGCAGACAGAAAACTGCAATCAAAATATAGGGATGAATCAAACACTGTTGCTCAGAAAAATGAAAGACAGTAGTTAGAGAGAGAGAGCTTTTACAACAGCGTTCCACTCACTGTTCTTGGTAGTGACCTCACTGCCTGAGCTGGGAAACACTTGCAAGTCACTGTTTCTCCTGCCCTTTTCTTTAAAAGTGCTTTCAAATCTGCTCCTAGTTACACTGTAGTAAAATTCCTGAACTTTTATTTTCCCGTATCCTAACGTCAGTGCGGAATCTTATTTTAGAAAGCTCAGCTATAAGAAGTTGTTCACCAGGGAAGGTTGCTTAACTGACAGCACAATTTAGAAAAAAGATTTATATGAGCTGGCATTAGAAGTCTACTCTCATCCCATGTGTTTCCTTGACTACCCCCTAAATCCTTTAAATTAGAGCACTTGTTCTTCTCACCCCATTAACTTTTAAACAGGACTGGGAATTACTAAGCTATATGCATTTACTGCTCTTAATACAAAGGAGGCATTAGGAATTTTAATGTTTTTAATATTAGGAATTAAAGCTACATAAATATTCTGAAATTAGACGCTGAGCTTCAGAAAGATTAAAGAGCTCTAGTACCGGTAGGCCACACAATCAGAGCTTCCATCTCATTTTCCATTAAGCTGTAATTTCTGATTGGCATTTCATCCTGGCTTTCACATGCAGATACACCTTTATGGAAAAGAAATTAAGTGTTTCTGATTCTGCTGGACCTGCACTTAGCAGTTCCATCTGATAATAGCTCTTGCATTTAGCTGAGTTTTGGTCCAGGAGACAGAATGGCTTAAGGTGGGCTGCAGGTTTTTTTGCTTTTTGTTTTTAAATGAACTTGGCATTCCTTATCACATTAAAAAAAAGTCTTTTTTAAACAGAAGTATTTCAGCATTGAATTAAATCAGCGGTTCTCAACCTGTGGGTCAGGGCTTCAAAGTGGGTCGCGACCCTTTTTAATGGGGTCGCCAGGGCTGGCGTTAGACTTGCTGTGGTCCAGGGCCGAAGCCCCACTGCCCGGGGCCAAAGCGGAAGCCTGAGGGCTTCAGCTCTGGATGGTGAGGCTCAGGTTATAGGCTTTGGGGCGGGGTTCGGGTTTTGGCTTTGCCCCCACACCCCCAAGGCAGCAGGGCTCAGGCTTCGCTCCTCCCCTCCCAGGGTTGTGTAGTAATTTTTGTTGTTAGAAGGGGGACATGAGGCAATGAAGTTTGAGAACCCCTGAATTAAATCAATTTCAAGGTAAGCAAAGGACCAAGTATGATTTTTTGCAAAATTTCAAATGCCTTAGGAACCGCGTGTTCTGCTGAAGGTGGCATTCTACACGATCTGTTTATCTGTGTCATACCTATGGTATGTGTCTATGTTCAGAAATGAGAGACAATGACTTTTAAAGTTGAGATAAGCTTATAACATGTTTTTAGCCAAGTAGATTTCCTAGAGCTTGATCTGATACTTGCTTATTATTTCACCCAGGAAACAAGAAAGCAGAAGACTACAAGCAACTACAAATATATCGTAAACTGGAAAAGACTGTTGCAGACCAATGACGACTCTTACTACAAAGATGTCACTGACCATACCAGTTGTCCCCCTCTCATTTAACATATACAAAACCAAAGAAGGTTCTCTTACCATGCACAATGCTTTACACCTAAATGTAACAGGCTTCAAACAAGTTAGGGCCCCACTGTACTAGGTGCTGTACAAACACATTGTACATGACAGCCCCTTCTCTGGAGAGTTCACAGTCTAAACAGACAAGACCTAACAGGTGGATGAAATAATAAGGAGACAGGGGAGAGGGAGGAAGAAAAATAAAAGCACAGACTAGCTATATGCCAATCACAATTCACCACTGTCACATAACAGAGTAGAAGCGGTGCGACCTAGTGGTCAGGAGTCTGGCCTAGCAAAACCAAATGGCAGAACCGAAGGCATGGTCAGGAGACAAGTCAATGGCTGGAGTCAGGAGTTCTGAGGAAGGTAGGAACTAGGGCTGGAGCACGAGCAGGCATGAGTTGGAACAAGGGCTGGTGCAGGAAGCTGGTCTGGCACAGCTGCAGGTGTGAATGCATTGAGCAGCTACTGTACAGCCGTTGCTGCAGTGCTTAAATGATCTGTTGGCCCTTTTTCCCCGATCAGGGAGCACAGCCATTTAGCAAGGGCTTATTAGGGCCAGCCAAGTATACTGGGTTGCTAGGCGACTGGGCCCAGAGCCAGCTGAATTCCTGTCAACTTATCTAGATATTATCAGATAGCAGTTTTCTGTATATATCACAGGTGAGGTCAGTCTTAAGGATAAAAGGTGGTAGCTTTATGGATTTTGCCTCTATCCCAAAAAGAGTTTTACACATTCTAAACTCTCTCCAACAACTAATTGGATGTTGCTACTCAATATTATTCAAACTGATTCAAAATTTGTAGTCTCTATAATTAGGCAGGTACAGTCTTCTAAGAACTTCTGCAAGGGGTAGAGGGCCCTTATTAATATTGTCCTTTTTGTTTATAAACAAAGTACTATTAATATTACATACTGATGGCCTCAAAAGTGTAAAGTGCTTTACCAGCAAGAAAAGGATGTCTGGCAGAAGGGACAAGGAGAAAAAGTAAATTGTTAAAGATGAGACATAGAAAGACACTTTCGTGTTATTCTTTCATATTCAATCAAGAATGCAGACCTTATAATGTGGTAAATACCACACACACTTTTTCACAATATGAACTCTGTCGTTTTGCCAGAACTGCTTGTTACTAAGCAAATCCACCTCTTTCTCCCTGGAATAACATAATTGGATGATTAAGCTGATTTTGCACAGCAGAAGGGAAAATTCTCCACTATATGCTGCTGGGTGGGCATGCTGCAGTCTTATTTGCTGCTGGCTCAGTAAAAGGTTAAATACCTCTCCTTACCACTGTGGGAAACCATTTGAAATTATAAAGCTTAGCTGCAGTCTAGCTGTGTCTTAAACACACAAAGCACAAGTTAATGTAAATCAACTCAAAGGTAAACCGTGCAAGTGAAGAAACTGGAATGAAGTGACAACTTCCTCTTGCACTTTCAAACAGTGACTAATTTCTTACATTTGCTGGATACTGTTTCCTTTGGAAATTATAAGTAATTAGACTTATTAGCAAGTTATGTTACTTAGCTTTAGGAAAGAAATGTTCATGGAAGAATACTTGTTTTGTTAAGTAGTTTTAAATTGTTGTTTTATACCCCACTTAAAAAAACTGTATTAACATGAACATAAAAATTCCCCCCTCCAATTAGGACCAATTCCATTTGGCAGATACTGATTTTTTCTGGGGTTCTAGTAGAGTCCCTTCTATTTTATGGATAAGCCTGAGCAACATCAGCAGAGCTTTGGAAAGTCTGTTAGCTGCTACTAGGGCCTGCTGAGAGACAACAATACACTGTTTGTGTCCTACATTAGCAGTGACAAATTTAAATATTTTTTAGTAAAGTATTTAGGATCCATATTTCATCTGCAGGATTCTCAAAGTTTAAAAATATGGTTATAATCAGCAAAGGTACTCAAAATGATATCTGTGCTCCACATTTATCCTCTTTGTGACTTTGATATATTTTCTCAATTTACAAATCAGGGTCTCAATCCTATAAACTTTTACACACATGAATAGTTCCATTAATGTCAATGGGATTACAGGCATGTACAAAGTTAAGCATGTGCATAAGTATTTGCATGATTAGGGCCCCAACCAAGATTTTTCTGACTATGTTCATTGCAAGCTCAGCCTGGAATCTGAAAACCAAGCAGTGTTCTTTCTTCCCCTTACACCATCATCCGAAGTACAGAACTTTAGTTCATAATGTTACCCAAGGAGATGGAGATGAGAAAATACAGCTTCCTTTTTCACACCTTGACTTACTCTAGAATGTTCACAGCAGTAATAGTATATTGCTAGTGTATTAAAAGGACATGAATGCGACAAGAGAGACCTCGTCTACACCACGGAAATTTTGTAAAAACTGCCTACCATTCTTAACATCAGTTTAGATCCTTCAGTGTTAGGACCCCTATAACAGACATGCTTTGGTTGCTACTGGTGTTTTAAGTCCCTTGTCATCTAGCTCTGCTTGTGGAAGTCTAATGGATAGGGTGTTTAAAACACCAATGGCTGCCGGTGGAGATATACTGGTATTACTGTTGGCTAAAATAGGGAGAAGATTGATGCAGAAATAGTGTTACTTTCACAGCACTGCTTTTTTAATCATCACAAAATTTTAAGGCATAGTAAATATGATCAAAATAATTTCAATCAAAACCAAAGCAGGTTAAATCATGGATAGTTCAGCCACCTAAAGACAAAGTATCAATTAAGGACCTGTATATTCAACATCATTAATAATGCCATGGCTTATTTCTATCACAGGTACACAGTTACAAGAGATTGGCACTGGTGTGGTATATCAATCCAACCTTACCTTGGCTCTCAAGCACTACAGTTTGGATGGGTTTCCTTCTTCCCACACTGTCTTTGGATATTATGCAGTATTGATTAAAACATCCTTTTTATTATTAGAGGATTGTTAGTCAAATCTGTCGATTCCAGAGTAGTGGTCAGCTGTAGTTAGAAAAATTGAAGTTGTAGGTAGGGAAGAAATGTATTTATTTATTTGATAATCCAGATACACCAGTCTGGAGACCCTGCCAATTATATTGAGTTAGTTTGTTGCTAAAGCACATTAGAGTGTTTTGATCCCTTATAAACTGCTATAAAACTCTACAGTAGTTATAACCAAATGGTTATACTAAAGAGTTTAGGACAATTACTATAAAAACCTGAATTCCTATAAAGTTGGGAGGGGAAAAACAGAGAAAGCAGTAATGATGAAAATGACTGAAGGGACTGACTTACACAAAAATATTAACTGATTACGTACAACTTGGCTAAACATCTGGGGAGTAAAATGGGGGAGAGAAGGTAGCTGTGACAAGTATTTGAAGGGTGTGAAAACTCAGGAAGAACTGAATTGGTAAAAGGGGCTTATAACTAGGAGCGACAGCATGAAATTGATAAAAATAATTTAGGGTGAATATCCTGAAAATCTATTTAGCCTTAAGGAAGCAGCGGAAGTCCCATTTGTCTAAGACATTTTAAATTAGAGATTGTAAATATAGCGTAAGGACCCCTCCTGCTATGGTAGGAGAAAGATCTGGTTGACCCAGTAGATTTTTCTTAACCTGATTTTTACAAAGAGCTTCTATGCTGGAACCAGAGTGATCTAGTGATTCAACTCCCATCTAGCATAGTATGCAGTGTACGCTCTCTCTATTACCACATGTAATAATGTAACAACTGTAACAATTCAAGAGTAACAATTCAATCATTAAAGAGTGCTCATTAGAGGTTTAAAAAGATAAAAGGGGTGATCCTAACATGGGAAGTATTGTTTCTCATATTCAGAAAAAGATTTTTTTTAAAACACTACAAATTGAAACTCCATGTTTGGTTAAGAGACTTTTCTGTGTTGTCCCTGTCAGTTTGCTATGGGTTGCTAGAGAAAAAATTGTATTGGCCCAATCATGGGATTACTTGTAATACAGTAATCCCCAAGCTAGGGTAATAGAAATGTATATCCCACAACCTCATGTTTGTATATGGCGCTAGTAAAGCCTCAAGAGTTAAGACTGTCCAACACTTTCCAATATAAGACATTGTTTTCATTTACTTATAACTTAGTCAAACTTCACCATTCAGGACAAAGTTTTCCATGTGGATGTCTGCCTCAGGCTGATTTTTTTTTTTTTTTTTTAATTTCAGAAAAACATGCTCAGGAGTCTCTTACAATGAAGTTAGGAGAGAAATACATTGCTTTGCCCATGGTAAAAATTTTTACAACCGTTTTGTTGAGAAGCTCTAATGCCTTCATGCATTTGAGCAGGGAGTTGAAATTTGGCAGGTGGGTTGCCCTGGTCTCAGGGGTGCTGGAACAATTTTCATAGTGAGGGGTGCTGATAATGGAAACCATATATTTAGTGTTTGTTATTACTACTTCAAGCCAGGGGTTGCGGCAGCCCCCAGTACCCATAGTTCTAGCACCACTGCCTGCTGTTGGGGGATATGCCTTTTACCATCCCTATGAAAATCTGCCTACATTTGGCAGATTTTACAAGTTATAAGCCCCTGAAAATCTCAATTGCCATGTGTTCAGCAGAGACTGGTTAGAGATTGACAGTTAAATTCTCTGAAGATTCCATCTGCACTGAGCGTGCCCAATCCTGGGGGGTACAGGGGCTGAGCAGGACTTTCCTTGCAAGTTCTGCTCTTGGCTGCACAAGTCTAGCTGTGGCATCAAGCAAAGGAATAGAGAGCTGGGAGACTATCTTCCATGCTCTCAATGCTCCTCCTGCTGGCACTTAGACACCAAGCAGGAGAAGGCAGAAAAAGCCTGACTCAAATACAGAGAGGGGTGAGGAGCCAGGTGCAGGAAAAGGAGCCACAGGATGCTGGAAATGGGACCTGGAGTTGAGGTTGGATGAGGGGAGGACTGGGATAGGAGGAGGGTGGAACTGAGACAAGGAGACAGGGAGGTTGCAGGAGGCACAGGAACTGAGACATGGAGCCTGGGGAAAGAGGAACATCAAGTCAAACAGCCATTGGGGGGGGATGGGAGAAATGAAACCTTATTGTTCTTTTAATGTAGGGTGGTTTAATTTATTTATTATATTATACATAATATCCCACATATTACACAACTTCAACTATTAGCTCCACCATACCTTTATTATGTCTTTACCACACTTGCTATATCTAGCACAGGGATCTAGGTCTTCACTAAAATGACCCCAAAATCTAGTGATGATATGCTGCATACGAGAAAATTATTCCAGGATGATTTGAGGGTGTGGGGAAGGGGTGTGTGTGTTTGTTTTATACAGTTATTAGGACTTTGAAAGCCATTTTCTCATGTCACCTTACACAGAAAAAATTATTTCTGTTAATCTCCAATATTTTACTATGCTACACAACAGAAAGTAACAACAAATGGACCAGATCTGGTTTTGGAATCAAACTTGGCTTACCAGAAGCAGAGCAAAGCTGAAGGCAAATTCTATAACCAATTCTAATCTTAAAGCATATTTTTAGCAGTGGATTTACTCAGTGAATTATTTCTGAACTAAAACGAAACCTAATAGGCACTGTGGTGCTCTTTTCATTTTCCTTTTGTAGACACAGACTACTATTTTTATGATAAAAATATGGCCTCTTTAATCAAATAGGAAATAAAACGGTCATACGCAGGAAACTGCACCACACATACATACTAGCTGCCAAAAGATTTATTTCTAGTAGTGATGTCTCTCACAAAAATAGCCAGGGTTAATGCTCAAATGTGAGAGACTTGTCTTCCTTAAACAACTATGCATCCAGTTCTGAATCTGGCACTTCCAACAGGCTTACACAAGTATGCTATCTGTTGGTTCCCATGGACATATTTTCATGATACATTTCTAACTGTTCTTTTAAAACAAATGTCAGAGAAAAAAAACACACTATTTTCAGTGTTTCATAGTTTGTTGTACAATACCTGTGGATGGAGGGTAACATGAAATAAAGTTATAAATTGTAGTGCATAAAGCACTGAACAATTATTTAGTAAGTCGCTATCACAGGGGTTCTCAAACTGGGGGTCGGAACCCCTCAGGGGGTTGCGAGGTTATTACATGGGGGGTCACAAGATGTCAGCCTCCACCCCAAATCCCGCTTTGCCTCCAGGATTTATAATGGTGTTAAATATATTTAAAAGTGTTTTTAATTTATAAGGGGGGGCCGCCCTCAGAGGCTTGTTATGTGAAAGGGGTCACCAGTACAAAAGTTTGTGAACCACTGCACTATCAAAAGTAATGCACTTTAAAAAAATTCATTTTGTAATTAAACAATATGTCAGAATGGAGAACGTGCCCAACATCTATTAGTGAAAGGATTACACAGCTAACACTACCAAGTTATTTGATTTCAGGACAAGAACCTCTAATTATTTTTCTTCTTAATGTGTCTCAGGCTTTAATGATGAACATTCTCAGTTCTAAGAGAAACAAGTAGAATTTATTGCTGAAAAAATAAAGGATAGATAAGAGGCATACAAAACTGTTTGGACATCTTCAGAGAGTTATAGCATTAGAAGATGCCACAGAGAAACAATTCACTCTAACTGGCAGGTCCAGTCCAAGATATGCCACAGAATGACTTTTATTTAAGACAAACCTACTACTTGCTTGGTCAAGAAAGCAGAAAGGAGACTCCCTTCCTTCTACCAACCCAGCTAAAACTTCTGCAGTGGCGTGCAATGCCATTCACACGGTGTCATATCACCAAGAGGGGAGCCAAGATAATTAGTCTAGCATTTGGGAACCAGCTGGGAAACAGATCATCCAGTAATTATCAGCTAATCAAATGAGCATTAACCAAGATAGGTGGCAAAAATCGCCCGTCATTTAGCAGAGCCCACAAGCTAAACTATGCCTGTGACCATAATTAAAATTCAGTGTGGAGGGGCATGCACTTTATGGCCAGAGAGACTTTTTGGATTCTGGAAAGCTTTTCTAACATCCTGAAACTATATTTTCTTGTGCTGCATGTGGGTCAGAGACTGTCATCGCTGTGGTAACCAGCTATGACCAAATTACTCAGGAAGCTTGGAGAATGAAATAACCCATATTGCTCAACCATGATGAATATTTTTATTTTAGTTCTTTCAATATTTGCCATCAACATTTCTTGGCTGTGCTGCATCATGTTTAATGTATTATTACAGGCCTGATCCTTCATTTCTCCAGCATACAACTACTTCCTTCAATGAGTCCCAGGCATGGGAAGAGAGAAAGATTAGGTCCCATATTTTTATTCTCCATTATACGAGTTACCATTTGCATTGTTTTTACTGCAAATACTCTCTACTTTTTAAAAGATCAAGCTTTTTTGATCTCTAGAGCTACAGGAGATCAAAATCCATTTTTAAACAACAGTCTCCAAAACAGAAGAAAAAAAATTAGCATTCCTAAAAAAAGAGGGAACGGTGAGTGTCTTCCTATAGATCATCTGATTTTAATTCTACACACAGAAGACTTAGAGGATTCTTAGCAGGGTAAATCAGAGGAAGTTGCATCTAACTAGCTTCACTGGAACCATAGATATACTTGCTTTTTTGTTTTTATATTTGCAGATTCAAGTCTATAAAACTTGTTTGTAAATCAGTCATGGAATTCTAACTGAGGGAGGTCAGAGGGGTTCAGTGTCTAGAATACACACAGCTTTAAACTCAAATGTGGGGATAATTGAAAAGTTGTGTGAAGAGGAACTGCTTGGACAATTAATGGATACAGAACCTGAGCCTAAGGCACAGACACTTACAGAATACTTTGACTCTGCAGTAATACACTGCATACTTTTGCAGGCTAATCATACTCTAAGGACTCTCACAAACTGCAAATCAGGACAAAATATGTTTTCAATTCTTAATCATCGTCTAAATAGGAATCTGTCTGATCTAAATCTCTAGATTATCACAACATGCTCTTGTAATTCTACCTATGAAGGCGGAAACAAAGCAGATTGTTACAAATCAGTTTACATTCAATTAAAATAAACTCTAGTTAGATTACAATTTGATAACCAACCATAACATTCTTTAGAGATTTTAGATTACCAATAGGGCTGTCAAGCGATTAAAAAGATTAATCGCACGATTAATCGTACTGTTAAACAATGCAAGATTTCTAAAGGTAGCTATATCACTCGACTCAAGGTTTTAGAATCTGAAGTGCCTCCCAAAATCTGAGAGGGATGAGGTGCAGAGCATACTTCCAGAAGTCTTAAAAGAGCAACACTCTGATTCGGGAACTACAGAACCAGAACCACCAAGAAAGAAAATCAACCTTTCTGCTGGCGGCATCTGACTCAGATGATGAAATAAACATGCGGCGGTCCGTACTGCTTTGGATGGTTATCGAGCAGAACCTGTTATCATCATGGATGCATGTCCTCTGGAACAGTGGCCTTAGCATGAAGGGGCATACGAACGTTTAGCATATCTGGCACATAAATACCTTGCAATGCTGGCTACAATAGTGCCATGCAAACGCCTGTTCTCACTATCAGGTGACATTGTAAATAAGAAGCTGGCAGCATTATCTCCCGTAACTGTAAACAAACTTGTTTGCCTTAGCGATTGGCTGAACAAGAAGTAGGACTGAGTGGACTTGTAGGTTCTAAAGTTTTACATTGTTTTGGTTGTGAGTGCAGTTATGTAACCAAAAAAAAAAATCTATATTTGTAAGTTGCATTTACATGATAAAGAGATTGCATTACAGTACTATGAGGTGAACTGAAAAATACTATTTCTTTTGTTTGCCATTTTTACAGTGCAAATATTTGTAATAAAAATAATAATATAAAGTGAGCACTGTCAACTTTGTATACTGTGTTGTAATTGAAATCAATATATTTTAAAATGTAGAAAAACATCAAAAGCATGCAATACACAACTGTTTAACAGTGTGATTAAAACTGCGATTAATCACAATTAATGTTTTTGAGTTAATCGCGTGAGTTAACTGTGATTAATCGACAGCCCTAATTATGTGGCTGTTATTTAATAACTTAGTATATTTCTTGTTTTATTTTCTTTGGCTATTGATTTTAAAGCCTTATCTTCTGCAAGAAAAAAACCCTAAACCATAATCATTACATTCATATTTTTAAAAATTGGGCAGAACACAAAGGACTGCAGTGCTTCCTTTGGTTAATTTAAGCTTCAAATCTCCAGAGACTGCAATGTCAATTTGAAACTCAATATCATTTGCATTTCAGCTATTATATATCCTGTTATGAATCAGACACAGACTTAGCAGCACTATACATCAGCATGCATGACTATGGTCCCATAGACATGCATCCCAATAAGCCCACAACTGTCCTCACAAAAGCCACAAAAAATAGACAATTCTCTGCAGATCGCAATCAAGTGCTCCACAGACCACCAGTGACTGGTGATTTTTGTGCCAAAAATCCTAGGTGCAATCCCCACTAGCAATCCACAATGGAGATGGCCCATACTGGGATTTGAATTTGTGAGGTCCTTAGCTGCTTGGGACAAGCTGTCACAGTTCAGGGCAACTGCATCTGTACTCCCCCCTCTGTGGTCCAGGAAGGGCATCATCCATTTTTAGGCTTCTGGCTTCCAGCCATTACCTCTCTTGGGTGGAGACCTGCATCTCTCTCCTTCCTGACTGGGGTTTTCCTAGGCTCACAGTGCCCGGCTTACACTGTGTTATTCCCAGCAAGCCAGACTGCTTGAACACGCCAGAGTCTGAATTTTGCTCTCCCCCTTCAGAGACTGTAAACAGCATAATTGCCCACAGGTATAAGTTGCCACACAGCTCTTAGCTCAGTGGTTTGAGCATTGGCCTGCTAAACCAGGTTTGTGAGTTCAATCCTTGAGGGGGCCATTTAGGGAACTGGGGTAAAAATCTGTCTGGAGATTGGTCCTGCTTTGAGCAGGGGGTTGGACTACATGACCTCCTGAGGTCCCTTCCAACCCTGATATGCTATGATTCTAAGCAAGTACATTTATTCTTAAAATGAAAGCATTAAAGAGAAAACATATTTAAAACAATAAAAGATCCCACACGCATGCTAAAAAGCGTTACAGAGGTCACCCCAACTCCAACCTCTGTCTCTAGAAGGTGTCAGTCTTTCCAAACCTTTCCTAAAGACTGGGACCCTACCTTGGACAGAAGGTCCTGTCTGTTTACTGGATTAGAAAGAAGGGCCTGAGTAAGTTTATACTCCAGCTATTTATCCAAAAGGCCTTTCTTTGTCTGTTGCTCCCTGGAGAGTTTAATTTGAACCACTATATGCAAGACTGCAGATAGTGGTACCTTGCTGGAGGTGTTACAGCTGAGCAAATTTTCCTAATCACCTCCCAATGTTTTTAGTTCCTGAAGGACTGAAGTCACCTCCCCTCATGGAATTACATACAGTCTCTGGCCCACAATGATATATAAATGCAATACAGTAAGATATTAGGGGAAATTGCCATATCTGTCACATGAGCGTCCCAAGCTTTTCCCCCTAACAGGAGTGTGTAACAAGGTGGCTAAATGTGCTGGAATCCATCTAATGACTGAGCTACATACAGGATAAGAGCTTACTACTGCTATCACCCACTGGAATTATTAATGTAGCTGAAGTGGCAGATATCTGTACCTTTGTTACTGAAGATCCCTGGTTCATTTCGCAGTTTAGTAGATTGTTCTGAGTTTTTCCTGCTTAAAACTCATGGCTATGACCAGACATCTTGGGTGAAATCCTGGCCCCAAAATACTCAATGGAAAAACTGCTACTGATTTCAAAGGGGCCAGGATTTCACCTCCATGTCTTGGGTCAGTAGTTTTAAAGTTTGCTTTGAGAGTGAAAGATTGGCTGCTTCAAACTAGGTTGAGCTCATTTTTGCCTTGTAGCTCATGTGGTTATTATATTCCTTAATGGGTTTTTCCTCACAAACTTATACTAGAAGGTACTCTTTTAAAGCAGTTTTAGTATAATCAGTCAGCACAACACAGCATTTAACAAGGCTGTCATAACTTTCTTACTTACTTGTGGTTAAAAGAGATCAGACTGTATAATTTTCAAAGCACTCACTGTGTGTGTGTGTGTGTGTGTGTGTGTGTGTGTGTGTGTGTGTGTGTGTGTACATGCGCGTAAAAATACACATTTTAAAAAATCTACTACACAAATAATCAACCATTTCTGATCTGTAGATGTTCAAACTGCATCTTGGTAGGGATCTTACAGCTCTCAGCTTCTAGTGATTGATTTAAATTTCACAGAAATTAGGCTATTTTCTAGGTTCATCTACAGTGAGTCAGTCACCAACTACTACAAACCCTAAGGATTACTGCAAATGTTGGAAGAAGACTAAAATCTCAGTTATCATAAAAAAAAAAAAAAAAAAAAAAAAAAAAAAAAAAAAAGGACAAACAACCCCCCCCTACTCTCCTACAGTTCGGAGGTCTGTAGGACCTGGCAGCAGATTGTATTCTTGGACTTCTTTGACAGTCAGCAGTAGAGAAAACCTAGTACTTCTACGGTCTTCGGGAAGGGAAACCTGGTATTTTGGGCCTGCTAAGGAGCAGCTGTAAAAACAGCAGGAGAGGCCCTCTTATGCTCTATGTTTCTCCTTACTTTACATGGGCACTTGTCTAGTAGGCGCACTGGAGCACTGTACTGATCAGATATTGTGAAAACTTTATAAAGCTAATCAGCGAGCTCCCAATAAGTTTAAGTGTTTGCTGGCTTCGGATGTGTCATTATGACATGCCTAATTCACCAGTTAAAACACACTTTTCAACAGCTCAAATTTGTTTGCTCCCTCATGAGGAGTCTAAATTTGATTTCCCTGTTTTTTCTAGTTCTGCTTTTAAAAGATGTGCATCTGTTACACTATTAGGTATGTGAGTCTCTTTCAAACAGTGGAGGCACCTGGAATGTCCATCACTAACTGAAACGAACTCCTTGCAGGTGGCAGCTCTTCAAGCCTGGGGATACGACAGCAATGACAACAATGAAGGGGAAAAAGTCAAATAAAAGCCCTATCAAACTAATAAAATAACTAAACTACACTAACACTAAAAGGCTAAGCTGTAGCTAAGCTGAAAGTCAGCATGGTAGATACTCCATCTGAGGCCGTATTGCATCCTATTGAAGCGGGACACATGTCTCTTTCCTTCTTGAGATTATATCTCAGTAGAGACATGTTTTATGGCTGAAAGAGTAAAAGATTAAGCTACATATTTGGGAAGTCTAAGGAGGAGGTAGGTTTCTGAGCCTTTTAATGCAGCTGCAATTAAATGTCAGTAAGAAGAAGAAAGTTAAGTAATGCTAAGGGTAAAAACAGGTTTAATTTTACCAGCTGATAGTTTGGGGAGAAAAATACTTACCCAGGGGCAAACACTTTTAATTTTATTGGTAACCAAAGTACTGTAACATTTTGATATATACTGTGCAAATATTTGGATAGTCAATAAAAAGCACTCAAGAGACAAAAGTCAAGCAGCTTAAAGAAAAATACAAATACATGAGGAGACAGCCAGTGTTTAGAATTAAACATTGAAATTTTAAAAAGTCGTAAAAATACCCTCATTGTAAAGTCGATGGTTTTTCCATCAAGGCCGCCATTTTCCATCTGTTCCCACTCCTAAACATCCAACCTCAAAAGATAAATGTAACCCATGTGAAACTGGAGACCACGTTAGTGGAGAAACAAGCATACTACAGAAGTAGTGCGCTTGTTTCAGGGAGTGGGAAGACAGTTAGGAAGGGTCTTGAGAAATTTGCTTGTAAGAGCTAGATTTGCAAGTAAGTACTCTGGATTTTCTGAAATCCACTACTGATTGTGCTGTACACTGAAGATTAGAATCTGGCCCCATTACAGGCTATGGCAGCAAATTTTCCCTGGCACCGATCTTATTACGAGAGGTGGGTGAGGAAGTTGAAGGAAAGATGGCCCTAGGATTAAGAGAACAATCTAAAGAGCTTAAAGACCTTTTAGAAACTTTACTTGAAGACTAACATAACTCCTGCTGGCCGGTGACATAGACTAAATTGGTTTTAGGAATCTAAACTCCTCAGGTGCCTCTTATGATCACTAGACACACTGACTTTCACATATGCATGACTGGAAGTCTGCCAAAAAAACTACAGTGCATAAAAATGAACATGTTTATAGACTACACCTTCATATTGAATAGCTCCCTCATAGTACAATTGCCCACATTATTCATATCCTCGTAATCATTAAAACAACTGAGTATATTCATAAGTCTTTACCTGTAAATTCTAACATGGTAAACTAGTATGCTGCCGTAATACCTGGAAAGCCTGATTTCTCTTCAGTTTCAGAAGGGATGCAGCCATCATACTGAAGCACTCCACATAAAATACAACATGTGTTAGGAGGGAGAAGGAAAAATAAAAACAACAAAAGGGAAAGCAGCTGAAACTACAATTTTTTTTTCTTTTGTGTTACATACCATAAACGTTTGCTTAACTCCTTGGCACTGGTGGATTGGATGAGTCTACTGCTGGCTTTGGTCTACAGGGGAAATACAGCTTATGGCATGAAAAGAATTATATAAAAATAAGGGAGTTCCAATATAAATCTAGTATAATCCAGAGTCCTTTAGGGGTGTGAAAGGAATTGTGGAGCAACATCAAAGAGGCTTTTCTGATAAGGCCAGTACTTTGGCTCAGACAGTGGAACTTTTCTCGAGGTTAAGAAAAATGTCTTACCCGACTATTTCATGCATGCCTACTGTTCTCTTACTTTTGGGTCTCCTTGGTTTTATAACCTATTCACATCCCTCCACTGGCTTCCCCTTCTCTTTTGCATCAAACACATGCAACTTGGCTTCAATTTCAAGGCTCTTCAATGCTCACCTATCCCTACCTTACCTATCATCTCTCATTCACCACTGAGAGGCCAACTACTGCCTTCAATTGGCCAATGATGCCAGCCTCCATCTTCCACTTGTTACATTTTCAAACAAGCACCTTCTGGCTTTTCCCCACTGCCCATCACGCTCGGGGAGAACTCCTGTAACTATCCAGAAAGCTACCTCATCATCTCCTTAAAATCCCTCAACGCTCTGCTTTGTCATGATGCCTATAACAAGCTTGACAACAGTGAGGCTGCGAGTGTGCTTTGATCACTGCCTATCATGCTGACCAACAATGACTCATTGTTTTCTTGTACTCTCAGGTGTGTCTGTATCCATCTGTTGTCTCTTATCTTATACTTCGATTGTAAGCTCTCTGGAGCCAGGACCCTTTTTGTTCTGTGTTTGTACAACACCTAGCAGAAGAGAGTTCTGGTCAATGTCTGGGTAATACAAATAATGTATGCTAGATGCTACGATAATACAAATAATAATTCAACAACAAATGTGGTTCAGTGGTTTAAGCACTGGATGAGGAATCAAGTAGTCCCAATATCCGGTCGTGGCCCTAACAATAGTGTTCTCTGTGGCCTTGAGCAAGTTACAAGCTCTATGCCTCAGCTTCCCCCTGCTGTAAAACAGAGAATGGAAAATTCCTTACGCAATAATTTCCGTTCTGCTATCAGCATCTCCCACAATTCTGTTATTTCTGGGCTGCTCCCCAACACACTGTAGTTTCCAGAAGCGAATCAAAGCTGCAGCACAGTGAGTGCTGGCCATGTCTCCTTTGTCGCCAGATAAGTCATTCCAAAGCTGGGTGAAACTTGTAGAAATATATTTACATCATCATCAAATGCCAACTTATTAACTATGTACAGCAGGCAATTGTCTGCATAGTAACTGTCCAAATAAAAAGCTGACCCCTTGGCTACACAGCCATCCAGGCTGGGTAGAATTGTGGGAGATGCTGCTAGCAGAAACGAAATTATCTGGTAAAAAATTTTCCATTCTGCAGCCCAGCGTCTGCCACAGCTCTGTTATGTCTGGGAAGTAGCAAGCAGTGAAACAGAAGTAGAGAGGGATAAGGAAAAAGTAAATAGAATGAGCTAGAAAAGGAATCCGGCCCACTAAGGTTTGTCAAAAGGCAATACTGGGCAAAACCTGTAGCACCTTCCTGTCAAAGAAGGTCTCTGCAAAAGACAGGAACTCCACTTTATAGTGTCTGATACAGGTGTTAGTCAATGCCCATGGGTGCTCTGCATATCTCAGTGGCGGAAGCACTTGCTTGTTAATCCCATGAGGTTTCTACAGATCTCGTGGAATGTGCCTTGATTTCTTCTGGAACAGGGATGCTTGATACCTTATAGGCCCCCATGATGCATAGTCTGAGCCACATAGCAATGGATAGCTTGGAAGCTCCGAGTCCTTGACACTTTGGATGAAAGGAGACAAACAGTGTGCCTGACCTTCTCGTGGATTCTGTATGTTTAGTGCAATTCTTCAGTGCTCCTCTGATGCCCAAGTTGTGTCACAGCTTCTTGGTCGGATGCTGTGGCCTGGGACAGAATGAGGGAAGAATAATCTCCTGAGAGGCATGGAAAGAAGAGTTAACTTTGGGGAGAAATGATTGTGGAGTTCTCAGCACCACTTCATCATTGTGGAACATGCATGGAGGACATTGCCACCCCTGACACTCGCCTCGCAAATGTAACGGTGACCAGAAAACGGGTTTTGTTGGAGGGCTAGAATGCCGATATTGAAGTCAGACATCCAAAAGGGTGAGTTGTTAAGGCTTTCAACACCAGTGATTAAGTGAGATATACCCAGATCATCCTGGCAAGTGACATACACTCATACATACACTGCAGGGGAAGGCGAAAAACTCCCAAGATCATTGCCAATCTGATGTGCAGGGAAATTCCTTCCTGACCCCCATAGAGCCATCAATTAGTTCCTGAGCACATGAGCAAGAACCAGCCAGACAAGTGCCTGAGAAAGAATACTCAGTACCAGCTCAGAGCCCCTCTCATACACTGTCTCATCTCCAGCCATGGCCATCCCTAATGCTTCAGAAGGAGATAAACAGAATTTATTGGAGCAGGGAATCCCTTCCTGACTCCTGCAGGTGGCCAGCTGAAGTTCTGAAGCATGAGCTTTTAAGACAAACCAGAAGTGAGCTCCCAGGGTTGTTGACCTCTGCCCTCTACTATCACAGGCAAACTCGTCATACAAGCAAACTCATAAATTTTCCCACTCTCTCTCAAAACTAAATTATGTATTTTGCCCTCACACCAGCTATTGGGAGACTGTTCCAGAACTTCACCCCTCTGAAGGTTAGAAAATTGTTCATGGCCAGTTTATATCCATTTGTCCTTCATCTTTCCTGGTATTTACCCTCCCTAATGCATTAAAAAAGAACAAGCATATCTCCTCGCAGCCTTCTTTTTGCTAGACTAAACAAGCCAATCACTTACGGTCTCCTTTCCTAAGACAGGCCAAAAAAAATTGTCAGGACACTCTTCCATAAGGTTCAAGACATCCCCCACCCGCATCTATCCATAAGGAAAGGGGAAGGTGGCTGCACCTCCTCAGATTGGAAACAGATGTGCTACAGGAACATTTTTATTATAACAATTACATTGATGTGAAAATTACTGAAATGATCATAACTATGTACACTATGGATAAACATACTGGACAAAGCCCTGCATGAGACTATAGCTCTGCCAGTGAACAGCAGACACTTGAAGTGAAAAAATTCAAAATAAAACCTTCTCAAAAATAAAAGGTGTCAGATCATTGCCATCTCAGAAAAGAGAAAAGGACTGTTAGGACAACATTTCCTTTGGAGGTGCCAGTCTCTACATCCTTTATTCTTGGGAAGCAACCAGTTGTGGTTACTGAACAGAGAGCAAAAAAGAGATTGTGTCTAGCAGAATAGGGAAAGGGGACACAGGTTATTTGCACATTACTGAGTCCTGGACATTTGAGTATGCAGTGTTTTAAGACTGTTGGGCCTTGAATGTCTTCAAGACTATTCAGTCCAGGATATTATAACTGATCTGGAAGAGCACATGCTATGTCAGAAGGTCCCTTGGCCTTGTACATCTCCCTGACACAATTACATATCCATTTGGAAACAGAACCCTAGTGAATTCTTTCCTCTGTTTCAGCTTTAAGCTTATCAATAAGTCAGCAGTTTTTCTAAATCGTTCAGTTCTGTTGAAGTACAGTGCCATCATGTTTCTTCTTGGAGTTTCAGTTTGAGTAAAAGGTAGAAGTCTTATAACATGAAATAACTCCTCCTGGAAGTTAATTTTTCCATGTTTCTCAGCACTCTTTTACCTTAATGGAACATAAAATATTGAAGTTAAATACTGTCTTTAAAACCCTGCTAGCTCAAGTGAGGACCACTAACACGGCCATCTTGATATTTCAGAAATAAAGAGATACCATACTTAGGAGCTCATATATATTACAAGCAAGTGCCCAAAACACACTGATGTGACTCCACAGCCAAATACTTCATGACCTGAGCAGGGGATGAATTCTTCAACTTGAAGCAGGTCCCACGACTACGATATGCTAAGCACTCTTCCATCTCAGAGTAGAGGACTGAACAAAATGCAGAAATGTGGACTTTTAAAGTAGTGCTGCCAGGCCTAGGGAAAAACCAGCTTGAAGAAACTGTAAGCCTACTGGTATTTGTATCCTAATCCCAACTGTAGCCTTAATAATTATAATGAGAAATAAGCAGCTGGAGCGTCTGTTTTTAAGTTAAGATATTACTGTGAAAGATTATAGTCCACAAGGGCTAAGCCAATGTGTAGCTCCTCTTTAGTTTTATATTTTGCTTTTCACTTTTGTAAAGAGATTACAGAAGTCCCATCCTTAATTTTTGTATTACAATGTAAAACAAAAATATTGAAATGTTTGTGGTTGTCAGAGGATGATAAGGAGGTTGAAAAGCCTATTTGCCATAGTAAGGTACATTTAAGCCACACACTTCATTGCCTTGATTTCTGAATGGTTAAGAAGGAACAGATGGAAGCAATTCTAATGGCCTAACATAATTTACTGAATAATAATGCACTTTGTGTAAGCATCTCTCTTGCAATTGCAATGCCAGCTCTGCAAACATTCTGATTCAAGATGGGGGACACATACAAATTATTTCAAAATCTTTTGCAAAACTCAACAGGAGATTTGAGCATTTGCTGAGGAAGGAAAGTTTAAAATAGCCCAATGTCCTTAATCTAAGATAGCCTATTTGACAATGAAATAACTATTAGGCTAGAGTAAAAGAAGCTACAAGGGGACATCTGGAAATTATTTTTGCCAAGCAAAATTGCTACAGAGTACAGATCTATTCGTTGTGAAAAAATGTCACTGGTAACAGAAAACACAGGGACTCATTCACATACTATTACCCAAGATCTGCTCACTTACAAGATCTGAACAACAACTGTAACGTGACATGCCAGATGGAAAAAGCAATCAGAAGTGACCACAGCCTGTCTTGCATTAGTGCAAAGTTTCCTGACCCTCTCAAGGAAACTTTACTCCCTTCACTATTCTTCTTCAGTAGCAAGAGCTTGCTCATAGTCCTGCAGCCAGGCCCTTGATAATACTCTGTTATGGAAATAAAATGCTTTACGGAGCCGAAAGAGTGGAGATGGGATAGGAGGAGGTCCTGGCACAAGATAAAATAATTTTACTGGCACATTCCTTACAGCAGCTTTAGGATCAAAATGGAACTGAAACAAAAATTAAAAGATCACACTGATATCAAAACCAGAGCAAAAATCAGAAGGTTCAACATATACAGGTGGGGAGGAAGGCACTGCCTCCCCCAAGGAGCTGTTCTTTCATTCACTGCAATAAACTGTTCCTCAAAACAAAACACACCCCTCAACCTTCAACAGTTCCAGGTGTTTGGAGCAGCAGTTGCAGGCAGGACAGCCAGCCCCACAGATCTGGCACAAGAGCAGGCTGTGTGGAAGAGACTTAGGTCTTCTGTATTGGAGACCTCAGACTCTACTCCTAGCTCTGCTTGAAGTGAAATTGTGCAACTTCTGCATTATCATATTTGTAAAATGTGCTGGAATTACATTTGGTTGCCTTGTAGGGAAGGTCACGAGGTCTTACTCATTATGTAGGACATGAAGTACATAGAAATGTAGGCAGCAGGTACGTGAGGACTTTGAAACTAAAAGCCACGATTGGGGTGGGAAAATCACATAGCAAAGGTATAAAAGCATTATTGTCAGTTGGTTAGGATAATCGGTGCAACTCATTTCTAGTTTCACTAACTCACAAGTTGTAATATTGCCAGTCTTGTATGATGAACATACGACCTTCATAACACACCTTTTCCAGAAAACCTATTTTAGAAAGATCTAAGGCATTTTAAAACATTATTGTAAATTTAAAGAGTCTGTGTTTTAGACCGCAAATTCTTAGGGGCAGGGACTGTCACTTATTATTTGTGTACACAATGACTCCCCAACCTATTTGAGGTCTTTAGGAGCCAACAATATACATGTTTAGTAATGAATAATAAAGTATTGCACTAAAAGAAGCCAAACCTGAATTACAATATAATAACAGAGCTGTGATTTTCTTAACGTTTTTGTAGCATTACCCTTAACACTACATCTTTTTCTAGAGGAGACAGGAAAGCATAATCCTAAAACACTCACCAGGTCACTTTTAGGTGCATCCTGATAATCTGCTGTGAAGCAGGACATTGAACCTCTTGAGCCATTGCCGTCACTGGCTTGCTTTGGAGGCTGTGCATGTTGCCTGTATGTTGCACTCTTAGGGGTCCAGCAAAAAAGGTTGACTGACTCACGGACGCAACGTTCAATGTCGATTTCTGACCAAGGATTGAAAAACAAGCAAAAACCCAGATGTGAAAGTTAGCAAAATCAGTTAGACCAGTGAAACTATTGCTGAAAAAATATCTTCAATTTTTAGTAACCATTTAGTTAATTCAAGAGATATCCAAGAGACTTTACAGACAAATTATATAGGGATTCATTTTATCCACCACTGAAATGCAGCCACCTCGGGAATGTAAAGTGGCAGCAAAGTTACATTATACAACTGTTTAAGACAGGAAGCGAAAAAATAACATAACCAACTGAAGCTATAGGGTTATTTTAGTAGATGAATTTAATTACTTATACAGTAAAGGTATTTCAGTAAAATTGTTGGCATACTGTAAACCAAAACGCTCTTAAATGTAGATATACAATGGAAAGCAAGTCAAGTAACATCTATTTACATGATGCATGAACTTTCAGCTGGTCCAAAAATCAATGCCCTCTGTGTCATGGTTACAGTTGCTAAAAGCTATTACTTCCCAGATTGAAAGAGTCCAGTGAAACAAAGTTACTGAATTTGAACTTTGTGTTGCCTGCTATTTTTGAAAAAACTGTATGCTATCTGTCTACTGGAAAACAGGAAATCTCAACATTATTTCGTGCTTGACTGCACACAAAATGGATTTGTCTTAGTCTTACTTTGAATTCAATCCAAAATTGGCTGCAGCTCAGAGGACAGCATGCTGGCTGAAGTACATGACACGACATTACTGAACTTAGCTTATTTTATATTTTAAAATATTCCCATCACCAGTTGCAAATTATCAAAGCAGAATGAAGAAATGTGTAACCAAAAGTGATCCTATGACAAACATTATTTCAGAAGTGATAACATCAGGGCTATGTATGTTTTGAAAGCAAGGGTGTTGCAATTATGACCAAAGCAGTTAATAAGAATACATGGTTTCTTGAGCACAGCAAAAGGACCAGTTGATTTGTTTCACCTGACCTTCAGTGTCATAAATGGGACAAATACACGAGTGTGTAGAATTACCCTAACCTGCATCTTATGACAGCGCACAAGACATGACATAAATACAACCAGCACTGGATGTATCAGTTCTAGATCTCTCTGGGACGGATAGCAATTCATTACGACCCTACCAAGTTTAGGGTGGAACATAAGGTAGAATATTTCAGTTAGACAGGACTACTTACTTCAATTTCTTTGATGTTTAAAAAGAAAGACTTCGTCTATTCAAGAAGTCATCCTTTTTCGGGAAAAGCACTTAACATTTAAGCACACGCTTAAGTCCCCTTAAAGTTACTGTGCTTAAATGCTTTCTTGACTGAGGGGCTTAATGAGCACAGGCTGGGAGCTAAGAACTCCTGAGTTCTAATGACAGCTCTAGCAAGCATCCTGCTGTGGCCATGGATAAAATCACAGCCTCCCTGCTTCCAACAAGGGTATTCATGCAGGATCATACTTCTCAGCGGTATTGTATGTCAAGTTCTTTGACAACGAGATGTGCTCTTTTATATGATGTATTACTAGTCAATGTAATTATTAATTTTTCATTTTACAGGTGACTTGGTAAAAAAGTTTCTGTTTACTAATATTTTCCAGGAAAATCTGAGGAAGTGGCAAAACTAATGCAGGCCTTCTGATTTAAGCAAAGTTTGCAAAACTGCACCAATTCTATGGCTCAGAATATAGGTTCCAAGGCGTTGATATTACACAGATTTGCTCACATTTTAAAAGGCTCAGTTTATTTGTATGGAGGTGAGAACTTCAACTAAATTCTCTGACATGTTTACAACTTCTTATTTTTCTGTAGGGAGACAGTTCCAGCCTGATTCTATCATGAATTATATCCCCTGCAACTGGGATTCTTGGCATATTTTTCACAACTGCTAGGAAAATTTCAGCAATACTTGTGTGTGAAGGGAGATAAAAGTAGGATGCCTTCGCAAGTTTAAAAAGGCATCTGAGCACCTCCACCTCCAACAGTGCCCAAGTAAAACTGAGAGAATTGTGGGAGGACATAACAGTCTACACATACCCCAAAGTTGTTAAAACAAAAAAGTCAAGGAAGGAGAGGAATTATCTAGGTTAATTGATCTGATTTTCTGAGGCAGAAATGTAGCAACCTCTCTGCATAGTAACATTATTAATAATTCAATTGTTAGTTAACTGTTCCCATTCTCAGTCAATTCCCCCAGGAGCATAAAAACCTGTAAAAGTTTTAAGGCTTCTACATTTCCAGAGTGATGTAAAGCCTTATAAATGACAGTAAGGGAATCTGCTAGGAAGATCGTTATGCGCTCACTTTTTTCCTGGGGGAAAAATTGGGTTAGATTTTTACCTACCCATTAAAAAAAAAAAAAAAAAAAAGGCTTTTGAGGGATAATAAAACATTTAGCAAACAATTAATAAAATGTCAGGACAATCAGAACCAAG